>NC_142517.1:60340000-60668000 GCF_057876585.1 Rhinolophus sinicus | reverse complement strand
TCATATTTAATGGCCACGTAGAGTGGATATATCGGGGATTATCTTACCCATCACCTGTGGTGGAACATTTAGGGTGGTGTGATATTTCAATAGCACAGACCATAACAGACACCTTTACTGTCTACCTTCACATTCGTCTAGTCTTGAGCATATAGGCTGTGCTGTGAGTACATGTGCACTTTCATCCATGGGCATGGCAACCTCATGACTGCCCGGTCATGGCAAGGTCTCCTCTTCTTTAAGCAGCTGGAAGAGCAGCAGAGGCCCAGGGATTCCAGCCATCTGGAGGTATTTGGCTCAGATTACTGGAGAAAATTCTAAATATTGGAGAATTAATGAGCAAATAGTTTCAGAGAGCACGGGGCAGAGAATTTAGCAGCTTGGGGCCATTTGTTTTATGGAGCAGGAGGATTTGAGGCTGTGACTCCCCTGGGTTTGTATTGGCCACTCCCTGGTGCCTGCACACCCAGCTCCACAAATCCTTCAGCCTTTCTTCCTGTGGGAACTCCCCAGTCACAATGGCTTGACAGCTCAGGGCCAACCAAGGAAAGGACTCACAGGGCATGGACTCTGCTCGGGCCTCTTGTTCTTTCTCCCCGCAAGAAGCTGGGCTCCTCATGGGGCTCTGAAGGTTTTGCCTCCAGGTAGATGTTGGGGTTACCTCGTCTCAGATGGTGGTCCTGCTATCGGGATGCATTCTCAGTAGGGGTACTTCTCAGAAACGCCACCTGGACCTGTACACCTTTGTCTGGAAGCCAGCCTCAAAGCAGTAGTGGGGAAGAGGAGCCTGGGAAGAAGGAAGGTGGCATGCGCGCTGTAGGCACCAGTCCCGAGATTAGCGTGAGAGGGGTGCCCATGGACACGGGGCGGGGGGGCATGTGCTCAGTAAGCTCAGGCAGTAGCTGGTCTCTCTTTGGGGACAGGAGGCTTTCCTTTGCATCTGGGGAACCTGGCTAGAGGTACAGGAGTGGTCAGAGTGCTTGCCAAATAGCCCAGGTTGGATAGGAGACAGGAACCACAACATTCAGAGGGACCACTCAGATAAGTGTGAGCAACGTGGCTTACAGGTGTGTGGTGGGAAGCTGAGGAGGCAGTTTTTAGCTCTTGTTTTCTGAATTTACTCCAGTCACTTACTTGTTCACTCACTCATGTATTTGTTTATTCACATAATCAACGCTTATTATTGAGTGTCTACCATGTTGCCCGGAAAAGAAGACCCAGCCGGACAATCAGCTCTAATGTGTCTTTTGGAGCAAAAATTAATATAAGACCCGGTCTTATTTTACTATAAGACCGGATCTTATATAATGTAATGTAATATAATATAATATAATATAATATAATATAATATAATATAATATAATATAATACCAGGTCTTATATTAATTTTTGCTCCAAAAGACGCATTAGGGTTGATTGTCCTGCTAGGTCTTATTTTCGGGAAAACACGGTATTAGGTTGGTGCAAAAGTAATTGTGGTTTAAAAGGTTAAAAATAATTGCAAAAACCTCAGTTACTTTTGCACCAACCTAATACAACGTGCCATGCCCCATACTAAGGCTACCAAGATGAACAGGGAAGAGAGGAGTGTTACGTTAACTTAGCCTCAGCTATGTGTCTGGTACCTTCAAATAAATGTTCTCCTTTAATCATCACCTATGAAGTAAGTGTTCTTATCTCTGACGGGCAGCAGAGACACAGAGAGGTTAAGCCAGTTGTTCAAGGGCACACACCTGGTAAGTGCTTTACTCAGGGCTGTCTCTTAGGATGTGCTGCCCTGGGGGAGCTTGCCATGCCATGCAGAAAATAGCTCGTTGAGCACATAGTGGCCAGGCATGCCCACTGTGGCTGCCTGAGAAGGAGCACTGGAGAACCCACTCCTTACCCTGCCCTGATCCAGCCTCCAAAGGATCTTGTTAAATAAGGTTGCAGAGGCATTCTGCTAGCAGGGGTTAGAGGCCAGGGGAGCCATCAGTTTGGAAGACTTCTAGAAAGATGTACTGCCGTGCATCTATAAAGTTCATTTCATGTTTAACCTCAGTGCCCCAGGCCCTCAGGAACCCCAGGAGGGAGAACCACCTCTGATTAAGTTTATCCTTAGAGGATCCTGTCGGCCACCTTCCCCTCCCACCAGCTGTCTCAGCTTCCTTTTATTCAAGCTAAGGAATCTAAATTATTTCTCTAGTTACTTTCTCTGCCAGCCCAACCACAGTATTGGGTCCATGCTAAACCACGAGTGTTAGAAACTGGGCCATGAGTGAGGCAGATAGTGGGTGATAGGATCTAGTGGTTAAAACTTGAGATACATTATCGGGTCTCATTTTGACTTTGCCTTCCACCAGTGGTTCCCGGCCATTTAGGGAGCCATCGACCCCTTTCAAAATCTGATGAAAACTAGAATTACACAGATTCTTTTCTCAGAAAAATAGGCACATATGGTCATATATGCAATAATTTGCCTGCGGTTTCATGAGAATCATGGCCCTCCCCAACCACACACATTTTTGAGGCAGGGTTAGGAAGCCTGCCTCGGGTTACCAAGTACTCCTGGAATGTGTGGCTTAGACGTCCTCTGGTGAGCAGAGCTGAGAGTTACCTAGGCAACCGTTGGCAGACACCTCACAGCCCCTTCTTTTCCGTAATTCTGGAGAAGGATTCTAGCTTCATGAGATATTGGTTTACCCCTGGTTTCCTATTTAGCGCTTGACATTGTTATGCTTGTTTCCAGAGAAACCGCAGCGCCATGAGTTAGACTGTCCTCTGATCTTGGTAGTTTCCTAGCTTAGGCTGGCTCCTGGTTACGCCGGGTCTGCAGGAGACTTGGTTGCTTATCTCTGGCAAACATGAAACTCATCATCTGTTACTCTGGTGAGGGTCTGGGTCGGCAGGGGAGAAAAACCACCAGGACATAGCTTCTCTTGTCTGTTCCCCTAAACCCACCAGAGGGACTTCAGTCTTCACCACCATCCTGTCCAGTCCAAGACCTTGCTGACAGTCCTATAACTCTGCCATTTCTCTAGTTACTGTTCTTTCACTTTTTAGACACTTTTTTTAGAGCTCAAGTTTTATTATCCCTTTGGGATTTTCTTGTACGTATGTACCTCTGTCATCATGTTTCTTACATGATATTAAAATTACATGTTGATATATCTGATTCTCTCCCTAAACCAAAAGTCCCTTCAGGTCAGAAATTCTACATTTTTAAATCATTGTGCCTCCAGTGACTGGAACTTTACCTGGCACGTATAGGTGTTCAGCAGATATTTATTGAGCTGAATTGCGCAATGTTTAGATACCTGAGATAATAATCTAAGGAGAGAGTAAGAAACTCCTTAAAACTCTAGGGATGTTTCCACGATCAACCCGTCCACCTCAGATATGGTCAGCCAGTTTATTAAAAAACCTAAACATAGTATTGGGAGCCATACAGAGTTCATGCTGTCTGATTTCTATGGGAGGGTGTGTGTGTGTGTGTGTGTGTGTGTGTGTGTGTGTGTGTGATGTGCACAGACCTTTCTTTCTTGGTTACTGAAATTACTTGAAAACAACACCAGGACAAATGTTTTCATTCTCTCCAGTAGTCTTTCCATGCCTATGTCCCTTCAACACTTCTTCCCATTTGTTTATCTCCTTGATCTATCTTAATGGCTCTTTCACGCCTGCCCCTTTCTCATTTGGTTCCATGTATCCCAGGACAGGCTGGACAGCAGCCACTCCAAGTAATAACGACACAACTAGCTCAGGACCAAGGACAGCAGCACGCATGTCCTTGAAATGGGAGAAGGTGCTTTCATTTGGTTTGTTAAAGTTTGTTCACTAATATGACCTTTGGGTGTGGCCCTTCTTGCCTGCTGGGCTGCAGTTCTAGTTATTCCTTTGGCCCTCGTCATTCCATGTCTGTGGTGGGCCTGTGTCCAGGTTGTGCCTGGTATGTCGCTCCCACCAATGGGCATGGTAGTGAGACGGGTAGGAATGGCACAGCGGTGGAATCAGAAAACATGAGGTGGGAGCAGAGGTGAGAGGGAGTGCTCCAGGCGCTGCTTGTGAGGGTCTCCTGCTCTGAGCTCTGCAGTCAGCTGCTGCTGCCGCTGTATGCCACCTACCCCTGAATTTCAGGCCATAGGAAACGGGGAGAGGGACGAGGCAGTGGGGAGATGCTGGGCCATTTCATGTTTGGATGACTGCCAGAGTGCTTGTCACAATGACAGAGGCCAAAGCTGGCTTTTCCAATCAACAGTTTTAGCTTGAAAGTCATTATGCCCTGATTAAATTAAACTCAGTTACAATACTATCAGAGATAGACACACTGGGGAAGAGGGCGGGGAGCTGACGGATAATGAGGGTCCCAAGGAGTGAGACGTGTGTCTGAACTTCTGCAGCACATACCTTGCACCTCTGCGTACCTTTTAATTCTCTCTCAATATAAAAGCAAATACACTGCTAATGTCCGACAGTCGGTTCATATTCATGACTGACTAATTCGTCTCTGGCTAATGTTCTGTGTTACCTCACGGAGCCATCCAAGAGTAACGCTCAACATAACAAAAAGACAATAAATCTCCCACCATCACCACCATCTGTGAGGGATGAGCACTTTAAGTAACGGGGTCAGTTAGCACAGAATTGGTTAAAAAAAAGTGATGGGCAGATATAATCACTTCCGAAGCGGTTATTTTCTTGTGTCTAGAGTACACTGAGTGATGTCGGCTTCTCCGGGGAGGGAGGGAAGGAAGGAGGGGGGATGAGTTAGCCTGTGTGTATTGCAGCTGAGGTCTCAACTCGAGCTAATATAAAATCTTGTGAAGACTAAACAGAAACAGTTTGCTCATTAGCTGGGCTTAGAGAGGTGTTACCCACATGTTTAAAGTGCTAATTATTAGCGATCTTTAATGGAGTTAATTTAGCAATGGTAAGTGTTACAAATTTCTGCTCTTTAAAAGTCGCCCATTAGCTAGGACTTTATATCTAATATTGACTTTGGAAAGTTAATATTGAAATTGGCCACAATTAGAGTTCATCTGGGAGTGTGAGAAAGAGAAAGATGGAGACGGGGTAAGAAATAGGCAGCTGAGAGGGACGCGGGGAGGGAGAGGCACCGCAATTATTAAGCGTCTTTGTTGTGGAAGGTGCCCTGTCCCTGTAGATGACTGAGAGTCAGTCCCGGGGTTCCCTCATTAAGCACTAGCTGTTTGTAGGCACTGGACATACGGAGATCACCACCCGTCCCCGCCTGCAGAGAGGGGACCAGATGCAGCAGTGGAGATGGCACGGCAGTGAGGTGCTCGCCATGGGATGTACAGAGAAGGAGGAACCCGTGCAGCCCGGGGTGGGGGGCCAGGGAAGCCTCCCAGGGAAGGTACACCACTCACTGTGGTGCAGGGCAGGAGACAGTGTGACCAGCGACGTTCAAATGCCTGTCAAGGTTGAGAGATGGTAGACATCGCTTCTCCCAAGTGTAAAAACTATTCGACTGGCTGTTATATCACGTCTCTGGCGATTGCCTCACGTTGCATGAGGTCTCTTCTGTTTGCTTAGGAAAGTGTAGTATTAGCAATTGCCAAAGAGGAGCCCTTGCTGTGTTTTGTTTTGTTTTTCCCTCTCCCCTTCTGCATTGAAATAAGGTTAGTTGAGGATCATGACTATCCTTCTCTTAGAAGTCCCGTGGCCCGAGGCCAGCGGGGAGAGCTCCACCACACTGTCCCTTTTCATGGCTTCAGCCCATTTAAGCAAGGAGGAGGCTTTGACACTTGTGGTGTCAGTGGTGAGGGACAACGGCAGGAGCTGGCCTCACCGTGGGCGGGTGGGTCCCCAGGTTAGAAGAGGCAGGTGGATCGCCACCCTGGGCCGTGTGTTCTGCTGCCCAAGCTCTTTCGCCACCAGATTTACTCCTTCCTCTCAATGCACACTTCCTGCCTCCGTGGTAGTTGTTTTAATGAGAGCTACAAGGAGCGTACTGGGATTTGTAGTCGCTGAAGGAGTCTTCCAACAGGCGGTTTCCTCGGTAGCTCGTTAGTGTCTATAAAGAGGAGACAAGACATTAACCTTCATCTGTGAGTGTGTGTGTGTGTGTGTGTCTTTCTCTCCTGCTCTTACCCTTTTTCCTCTTACTCTTACCCTCTCTCTCCTTCTCTTATGTTAATGTAGGAAAGGGTGGGGAGGAGAGATGGGACAGTGAGGGGATGAAAATCATCGCCTGTACCCACCGATAGGTTCCCGACTGTCCCCAGTTGCACTGACAGTGTCTTTCCCCAAGGGCTTTGCCCATCTGCTCCCTATACAGACAGGACTTCACATCTCTTTGCTTTATGATGCAGGCCCACGTTGCATCTTCACAGGGTCTCACACAAACTCTCCTGGCAGGCTCTCAGGAGGTACCTCACAGACGAACCTTCTTCCTGCCTCTCTTGGAACTTAGGGAGAAGACAAAAACAGACCAAGTTCCAGTGTTCCCTGCCCCCACGTTCCACCGTCTGCCTCAGCATGGATCATGTTTCCTATCCTCTTCCATCTCCTTGAAGATAAAGGAGAATGTGCTGTGGAGCTTGGGTCCAGCTCTGCCCTGGAGCCCCAGCCTTTCCCTGGGACCAGCCAGATCCCACCTAGCTCTGACCCTTGCTGAGGCAGTCCGAGCTCTCTGAGCTTCCAAAGGCGTCTGCAGCCGTATCTTTGCTGTCGCCTAGCCTGGAGCCCACACTGCTGCGAGATCAGGTTCAGAATGAGAGCACAGAGCCCACCCACCGCAGCCATGCCCTCCTTCCCATCACCCCCTAACCGTTTTCCTGTTCAGCCAGTGCGCTCTCTCCATCTCTGGCCCACAGCTTGCTTGCCCCTTCTTCTCTGCCTTGGCATGCTCTGCTTCCCACCAGAGCACCAGGCCATGGCACGTACTTGATTCAAAACCTGGCTCAAAGATCGTCTCCTCGGGGGAGTTGCCCTGATGAATCGCTTCCAGCTCACCCCCCGGGTCCCCATCTTCTTAGGATCTGGGCGTGCTCAGGTTCAGTTTAATATTTCTTGGGCCGCTTTTGTGTGACAGGCACCGCACTAGGTGTTGAGGTAGGAAAACAAGTAAGATGTGGTCCTACCCTCAGCGTGTCAGGATCAGTTTGTGGGGAGCAGAATGAAAACACAGAAACGCTTTTCAGGGGTGCTAGAGTATAAGTTACAACCAGGGACACCGCAACCTGACTTAAGTCAGGGAAACAGCACGGAGGAAATGATGGATTAGAGAGAGATTTAAGAGGTAGAATCAACAGAACTGAGTAACCGAATCGCTATTTGGGAGGTAGGAGTGGAAAAGTCTAGGTGCCACCTGGGTTTCTGTTTAATTAACTCAGTGGATGATGGCACCGACATCGGGATTCAGGGGGTACAGGGCAGCCAGGTTGAGGGCAAGAGGGCGGGTCTTTATCAGAATCTTAGCATCTTACGTTGTTTTTTATACAGAGCATGGTAACGACCTGGTGTCAGGGGAAATGGACGTTCAGTCTCCTATGAGGCTGGAAACTGTCAGAGGGCAGCAACTGGGTCTCCCCTCCAAGGAGAGAATTGCCTGAGGCGGGCACTGAGTTATCATCGAATGTAGACCTCCCTGGGGTGGGGGCACCTCGACTTCCTCTGTTTCCCTTTCAGTGTCGCTCAGCGTGCAGGGCTTGGGACCCATGGGTGGGAGCGCAGGTGTGATCAAGAGGCATGAACCCACTGGCCCCCTGCCCTCCAGGGCCGGCTCAGAGGTGGCATCTTGCTCTGTGAAAATGATCAGTGACAGTATTTATGGTACTGAGAGCAGTGAGGAAGGCAGGGCTCTGGGGGTTGGGGGAGGTGGAAGATTTGTTGGGAAATTAAAATGTTTGATGCAGAAAAGAGTGGTTGAAGCTACCAAAATTCTGAGCAGTCTAGATAGGTATTATTCATAAACATTCCTACTGCCAAAAAACAAGACACGGCCCAGTCTCAGTGCCCTGGAAGGGGACGGTATCTATGTCGCAGGTAGCCGTTTTATTCCGGAGCTGAATCTGAGTGATGGGTTACAGGGTAATGGCTGCATCCATGGTGAAGATGGGAGGCGTGATAATCAGCCCTGGACCAGATTTTGTTCAGATGAGGTTCTGTTTAGATGAGACTAAAGGGTGCTTTTATCTGTCTCTGCCTCTGGGGCAACTCTAGAATAGGAAGAAAGACTTTCGTGTACAGCACTTCCCCACAGTGACGTGCATACGGATTCCCTGGGTCTCTTATTAAAACGCTGGTCCTGACACTGTGGGTCTGGGGAGGGCCCGAGATGCTGCGTTCCTAGCAAAGTTCTCGCTGGTGGGCGATGCGTATTACTGTGAATAGCAAGGCCTCGGGACTTGCCTTTAGGAAGTCTTTCTTTTGAGCGCCCTTGCGCGCTATATGGGTGATTTCCCATCTCTGATAAGAGCTCATTATCCTTTCTACACACTCTTGTCTCTCTTTGTGTGGAAGCCCCCTGGAGAGCAGGGTCCATTCTTTATTTGTCTTAGTATCGCCACAGCCTAACGTGAGGCCTAACCCTTAATAGGTGCTCAATAAAGAATTGATGAAAGAATGAATGTAGAAGGAGCAGACTGTCCAAGTCATGCCCAAACCGCAGTCCGGGCTAACAAGCTCTTGGCACTCAGTTATAAGTAGATCTCTGTTGTGCAGCAGATCGGTCAGTGTTTCAGTGCCCCCGTGATCCAGGCTCCCATGCTGGACACCACCAGGATGGAGTGGAAAAAGGAGGCAGACTCCTGAGCATTGGGAAATTTGGCATCTCAGCGGTGAAACAGGGTGCAGGCCCACTAAAGCAATGTTAGCATACTTACACAGTAACGTCTAAATTAGTGCAAATTAAAGGGGTGTGACTAAGAACCAAAGGCAGTAAGGAGCAATCCATGGGTACCCTGGCAGCTTGCACCTCCAAAGGCTTAACGCTTAGTTGTCTGTTTCTTATTGAAATCAGGATTGCTTTCTGAAGGAAGGCAACATGGAGCACGAGGTCCCCAGCTGCCTAGGGGGCACCCACTGCCATCCCAGAGCCATGACACCATGGATAGGGACTGTGACACAAAGGGCCAGTTCTGCTGTGGCCACAGATAGGCTGGGAGCCAGAGGAAGGACGCTGGGCGTTTCCCAGCCTGGGGACGGGTGACTAGGAGAGTGTGAGGAAAACAGGCAGTGGCAATGTAAGCGTAACACCTTGGGAGCAAGGAGGAGGCGGAAGTGGGGCTGGGAGAAGACCCATGCTGGAAGTCCTGGGGAGACGGTGCTGGTCATTTTTACTTCCCTAAGAGACGTAGAGCATTTCAACTTTGCTAATTAATAGGAACAGCAGGCTTGTAATCGTGCCAGCAGCAGGACGTGGAGCGGGTAAGATGGGCACTGCCTGCCAGGGGAGCGCCTTTGTCCGTAAGAGAAAGCACAGCACTCACAGCGGAGCAGCTCCGTGACGGTGCCCTTTGGGTTGTTGGGTTTTTTTCCTTTTCTTTTCTCTTGCATTAACTCCAATGGTGTAGGGGCTTTTATTTGTTCTCAGGCTTTCTTTAGAGGTAGCAAGGTGCCTACTGTGTCAACAGGCTGTACTTTTAGAGGTGGAAGCTGGTATATGGTTAATCTAGAGTTTATAATCGAATAGTGCTATTGAACATGCCTTGTATCGGAGACTGCACTTGCAGTACAAGTTCTTCCTCACAGAAGTTCTTCCATCACTAGTCTCCCCTTTTGGTAACTTGGGCTGCCTGCAAAATAGGGTGATGGGCCATGTGCATCTCACTCCCTCAGCTGATTCCTGGGACGGAAGGAGCTGGGAGGCCAGGGAAGAGTTGTTTTGTCTTCCCGAAGTACATTGACTCTCCCTAGGGAATTTGTTCCCGGTACTTCCTTTCAAAGCATATTGATTTCAGAATCTGAGGATCTTAAAAGCCAGTAAATACGAAGAAAAGATTTGATCAGATACCACTTCACACCTGTTAGAATGGCTATTTTCAACAAGACAGGTTATAGCAAGTGTTGGAGAGGCTGTGGAGAAAAAGGAACCCTCATACACTGCTGGTGGGAATGTAAATTGGTGCAGCCGCTATGGAACGCAGTATGGAGATTCCTCAAAAACACTAAGAATAGAATTACCACATGACCCAGCAATCCTTTTAATGGGTATCTACCCCAAAAGTATAAAAACATCTGTAAAGATGCATATGTACCTCTAGGTTCACTGTAGCAGTATCCATAGTGGCCGGGACATGGAAACAACCAAAGTATCCTTCGATAGGTGACTAGATAAAAAAGATGTGGTCTGTATACACAGTGGAAGACTACTCGGCCATAAGAAAAGATGAAATAGTGCCATTTGCGACAACATGGATGGATCTTGAGATTATCATGCTAAGTGAAATAATTCAGACAGAAAAAGTCGAGAACCATATGACTTCACTCATATATGGGATATAAAACTGAAAGGAACAAATGAACAAGACAAACAAAAACGAGACAGGCAAAGACAACCGTTTAGTGGTTACCAGAGGGTAAAGGGGTCAAATATATGGTGACGGAAGGAGATTTCAATTTGGATGGTGAACACACAATGCAATATCTAGATGATGATGTATTATAAAATTGTGTACTTGAAACCTATATAATTTTATTAACCAATGTCACCCCAATAAATTTAATAGAAAAAAAAAAGGTTTGAAAAGTCTTAGACTATTCGAGCTGAGTGGCACTTCAGAGACCAGCCACTCAGTTCAGCACATGGGGTGACAGATGAGGCCACCGACCTGTGCAAGTCACTTTAGGAAGGCTTAGCATTTCATTCATTTATTTATCATTTCATCAACTATTTATGGAACATTCACTATGAGTCTGCCCAGACATGTACCTGATAGTGAAAACATGTTGCTATTTCCCTGGTCCTGTTTGAGTTGGCGTTGAATGAACTTCCCCTTGATTGGTAGTAGATTCTGCCGGCTGGGTTCACAAGGGCCCTGGGGCAACTGAGCCCTAGGGACTTCAGCCAGTGCACATAGGTGTTCTACGCAAAGTCACCCGCTTCTGAGCTGCTGCTAATTAGTTGAGCTCTACTTGGCTTGGTATAATACATATGTTGTTGAAACGTTATTTGTAATTCAATTTTTTTGGCAAATGAAGAACTCATTCAAACCAGGAAGGCATATTGTATTTAAAGAAACCCTGGAGCAACTCCTTTTGTGATGTGAAAAAATGTTGTTCGTGTTGTTAGAAAGGATTATCCCCTAGATCAGGATTTGGTAAATCTGGACACGTTAGGTTTCTTTGGTGGGTACAGCCTGGCAGATACGGCAGAGGTGCGCTGACGTGGATGGGGGAAGACTTGCCTGGGGAGAGGAAGCGCTAGGAATCGTAGAGCAGCCCAAGCCAAGATACCGACATTTCCTGGAGCCCGGGATTGCCAGCGGTGTGGACACGTGGCTCCCCGTCTCTCGTCTGGAAGAGACAAGTGGTGGGCATGATGAGTGGGGTGCAAAGGATGAGACGCAGACCTCCCTTCCTTTTCCACGGGTGGGAGCAAAGAGGGAGAAGGATTGGGAACATTTTGCTTCTATAGCAAACTCCAGACCCTTCCTTAAGGTCTAGGGCGTGTGTGAAATTCAGGCTGCGTTGTGTACTTTAACACAGGAGGGAGGAGAGGACATGCAGTGGGAAAATAGGGCAGGAGTTTAAGAGAGAAGAGGTTACACGGATTCTTGTTACCCAGTAAAATCTCATTAGTTTGGTTCTTGCTAGCTTTGAAATTGTAAATAACCTGGAAGAAGACAGGGCTGCAGTTCAGATTTTCATATCAAAAAATTTTTTTATAGAAATGAATAATGTGCGTAGTGATGTGGAGGAGAATGTCTTAAAACTGAGGTAACGAAAGATATTTCATATATGAAAATAAGCTATTTTGATGCAGAAGCATCACTTTACATAAACCATTCGTATATTAATTGTAAAGGATCCTTGTTTCATTGGTAAAGCCCGGTACGACTCTTCCTTACCAAGAAAGCTGAAACTTGCATGAGGGTAAAAAACAAACCTATGTATCTCTTTGTAATTTCTATTAATCCTAATTAGTTTCTACTAGTGAGGTTTAATAGCTTTTGTGTGTTGGAAGATAAAGTCAGAACATAAAGATCTGTAGACACAAAGGACAGAAAGTACAAAACAATGCTTATAGTTAGAACTTTATTTTGATGGTGGCATTTTTTCTTCCATTGCCTGCGGTCTTCTCGATGTGAGCCTTGCAGTGGTCACTCCAGCATCAGGTCCTGTGGACCAACTTGTACAGAGAAGCTACTGGTGAATAAAAAGGCTCACTGTCTTCATTTAGTGAAAACTGAAAAAGAAGAAATAGGTGAACTCATCAGAGACACTTAGGAAATGTGTTTTGGGTTAGGGTATGACATCTGACCATGGCAGCTGGCATTCTGGGGACCCATCACTTCTCTGTGGTTGAGTGGGCAACGGGCTCATTTCCCTTCACTCAGTGGTGATCTTCATTCATCCTGGGTCGTTACCCAAATTCCCAACATTTCTGGATCTCTTGAAATAGTCAGCGTGCCGCGATTGAGACAGCCCTGAGTGGCACTGTCCTGCCCAGCACGTTTCTCCCCCTGTAGATTGTCACATTTGTACTGCAAGGGAGTAAGCCAAGTGTAGAAAGGCTCTCGAAGGGGTGTCCGGGGTCTCTGGTTCTGTCTCACTGAGCTGACACAGAGCCACATCTCTTCTGGGGCCCATCTATGCCATGTCCCCAGTGGGGATACCCAGTAGAGATCTGAGTGTGGGCTGGCTTTCCCTGCGAGTTCTTGTGGCATATTCAGGTTAAACGACAGGGACACAGTGGGCTGGCGTGGGGTTTTGTGTGTGTGTGGAAGCTGAGTCCTCCCTTCCCACGCATCTCACCCCGGGCTGGGTTGTCCTTTGCCCCTCCGAGCACATTGTTATCTTCCTTTCTGTGTGAGCCCCAGGCCTCTGCCTCTAACCCCCTAACAGGAATTCAACTAGACCCCAGAAAGGACTTTCCAACAGAGCAGTGAGAGTTAGGCAGAGAATGAGTTGCTGAAAAAGGGAGTACATTTCCTTCCCAGGAAATTGGTGTGTCCTACCTCCAGTTTGTTGTGGGCTGATGATAGTGACCCTGAAGAGGAAGGAGAGAAAAGTGGAGGAAGGGATCGCATTCAGTGTTGCTTCTCACTTGGGGATTCTTGTGGGTTTCTTTCCCATTTGTAAACTGCAGACTAACAATTGCTGTGCCACATAGAGGAAAGGCAAAAAGAATTATTTATGGCATTGTGATCCATCTTTATATTAATGAATGTGTTCAACAGACATTTACTGAGTGTTTACTGTGTACCAGGCACTAGACGTACAAAGGTGAGTTTTTACCAAGCCCCGTCTTCAGTTCACAGCAGCAGGGTACTGTTGTTGCCTCCAGGGCATGGAGCTTCCTACCACGTTTCCCTGAAAATAAAACCGGGTCTTATATTAATTTTTGCTCCAAAAGACGCATTAGGGCTTATGTTCAGGGGCTGTCATCCTGAAAAATCATGCTAGGGCTTATTTTCCAGTTAGGTCTGATTTTCAGGGAAACATGGTATATGTGCGCGGGGTGTGACTTAGACTGTTTTCTCCCTAAAAGGGACCAGGAGGACCTCGCCCCCTTGGTCACCCCTGTGGCCTGTCACCGTGTGGAAGTGTTCTTTCTGTGGTGGACTCTCTCCTATTCAATTGGGCTGGCTGTAGGGCCTGAAGAAGGCCTAACTGTCTGGCCCACGATGAAGCAGGGAGGCTGAGGGTGGGCCCCAGGGATTCAGCTCTCTGACCTCTTTCACCCTGATTCCGTCTGTTCTGTTATCCCACAGGTTCTTTTCGGAATGATGGTTTGAAAGCTTCTGATGTCCTTCCCATCCTAAAGGAAAAAGTGGCCTTCGTGTCTGGTGAGTGTCTGTGGGACTTTCCTGTGTAATGAGCCTTGAGAGGTTGTGTGTGTGTGCACGTGTGTGGCACCCACTTCTTTGTGTGTTAGTGAGAGAGAGCGGGGGTGGGAGTTTTGCTCGGAGCAGCCGCTTCCTCTCTGCAGAGATAGGAGCTCTGGTACCAGCGGGGACGTTTACAGCCACAGGTGGTGTCCCTGCCATACCCCTCACCCCCACACACATACACCTCAATATACCCACCCTGCCAGCTTAGCAGGCCCGGCCGGAGCCGCTGAAGCCCCTCTGAGACACGCTGTACCTGCAGGAATGTCCGCTTCACAATTCCCAGACGTTTTACTTGGGGGGGGGGGCGGGGATTCATATCTGAGTGGGTCAGGGACAGGATATTAAAACACTCTCGGACTCCTTATTTCTCCTTCCTGGTAAAGGGAACTCAAGTGCGTGTCTGTATTTATTTATTTTTCTGAATAGTGACTTCCAAATATTTATTTCTGACGTCTCTCTCCAACCCCATTTATGCACCTAGACCTTTTCATGTCTGATTCAGGGGTCAGCAAACTAGAGCCTATAATTTGTCACATGTCAGCCACCTGTTTTTTTGTAAATAAGGTATTATTGGAATGCAGCCATGTGAATGTGTGTAACTTGTTTATCAGTTTCCCATTGCTGCCGTAACAAGTGGTCACAAAGTTGGAGGTTTACAAAAGCAAAAATGGACTCTCCTACAGTGATGGAGGGCAGAAGTTCAAAATCAGTTTAGTGGGCGGAAATCAAGCTGTCAGCAGTGCCTTCCTCCCTGCAGAAGCCCTGGGGGAGAATTTGTTGTTCCTTGCCTCCTCCAGCTTCTGGTGGCTGTCAGCTTTCCTTGGCTTGTGGCCGCATCTCTCCCATCTCTACCTCTGTCACCACATTGCCTTCTGCAATTCTGTGTGTGTCAAATCTCCCTCTGCCTCAGAGTAAGGATTCTTGGGATTGCGTATAGGGCCCACTCAGAGAATCCAGGATAACCTTCCAGTCTCAAAATCCTTAATCACATCTGCTAAGATGCTTTTTCCAAATAATGTGACGTTTATAGTTTCCAGGGATGAGGACCTGATATGTTTGGGGAACCGTTATTCAGTCCACTACAAGTATTGTCCGTGGCTGCTTTGTCACTGCAACGCAGAGCTGAATAGTTCCAGGAGACCCCAGATGGCTACGAGCCTAACATATTTACTGTCTGGCCCTTTAAGAAAAGTGCGGTGACTCCTGATGTAATGGAAGCCACACCGCAAGGTACACCAGCACCGCTCTGAGTGCCAGATCTAGGGCTTCACACAGGCTCCTGGATCAGCGTCTCTGGCAGGGGCTGGGGGGGATGGCAATGTGAGTCTCCAAGGATCACATTTAAAGAAACATGCGCAAATGCTTAAGTGTCACGGACTGAGCCTTTGTTTGTGGATGATCCTGGTCATGTGCAAGGAGTGGCCGTGGAGTCACAGGGTAGGAGCCAGTACAGTCCCACGGTGCAGGGATTCACCCCTCCAGCGCTGCGGGTCTTGCAGATGGGCGACTGCCAGAATGGAGAGAAGGGAGAGAGGGGAGGAGCAGCCCAGCAGGAGGTGTCTCCCACCTTCCCGGAGGGAGGAGGCACGTCCAGTGATTCCGTGTCGGGGTGGGAGGTGAGGGCAGAGTACGTGATGGGAGTATGTGAGCCTTTGGAAGGCTCTACAGGCATCCCACATTGTTATGCTTAGCAGTGGTAACAGTAGTGGCAGCAATGGTAACACAGGTGTTTTCTTATTGCTGCTGCGGTTAGAGGAGCGTTGCCAGGAAGCTGCCTGTCCCGGTCGGTGTTAGGTGATTGTACGTGTGGTATTCAGGGAGCCAGGTCACTGCAGATGTTGAAGCACAGGCTGATCCGTCCGCAGGATCGTGTGGCAGTGGTTTCAGTGTGGGCAGACTTGTCGCTAAGACAATCTCCAAAGCCTCTGTAAACCTGGATCTGAGCACTTGCTGGGTGTGGGGGGAAGACCTGGTATAGACGTCCTGGAGGTCCCTGGGCAGTGCCAGGCCTCGGCCTCCTGCTGCTGCCCATAATCTGGGCTCCAAGGACATGGCCCACAGCCCCCTAGGTAGTTAATCCCATCTTTTCCTCCTCTGCTTTATGTCCCTGAGCCTGTTTTACTTGATATCTCCCTGTCCCCTGGGTGTTCTGCTAATTCTCCCATTTCCCTCATGCCTGGTGCTTCCTCTACCTGCAGTGCTTTCCCTATACCTTCTGCCAGTCTGAGCCTGTCCTCTTCTTTCCAAGTCAGGTCCCTGTTTGCCTCCTCCAGGAGGCCTTCCTGGCTTGAATGCATAGCTTCTGAGTCCCATCCTGGTCCATGTCAGTTTGGACTTTGCCTTGGAGGCCCTTCCTTGACTGTTTATCTTTTCCCACGTGAATTCACTTGGAGCCTTGGAGCAGGGCCCAGCCAGCCCTAGAAGCACTTCCCAAGTGTAGGGAGTTGTCTTTATGGAACACACAGAAGCAAGGTGCCAGGAAGGAATCAGGGGGATAGACGCTTCCCAGAGCAGGACCGAGGGGGCTCATGTCAGGCGAGGAGCCTGGGGTGAGTCTTATTCCTCTGCACCTGGTGCCAGGAGCATTTGGGCTTAGGGAACATTGTCCTTCTGTGCCTGGGAAGGACGCGGACGGCACCAGGAGATGACTCGCTACATCTGAAAAGCAGAAACCAAACCGAAAAAGCTCCTCGTACCTTTCGCTTTTAGAAGACAAAACACCAACATGAGACAAAATAAGGAAGCCCAGCATTAAATAAGGCAGGGGAGCAGTTAAGTTTTTTGCTAAGAAGCAAGCACTGCAGGAAGGTGGTGAGCAGAGAACAGCTGGCTGTGCCTGCCCTCCCCTGCTGGTCCCCCCAGCGTGGCCACAGTAAAGGAAAGCCACGCTGCCATGGGAACACACATTGGGAATAACCCCGGGCAGCCCAGCAGCTTCTGGCTGTGGGTGTGTGCACGTGAGTGACAGGGTCTGTGCTGTGCCGCAGGGAGCCCGTCCTCCCAGCCCCGCCCGCCCTCCTCCCTCATTCCCAGCCACCCCTTGGCCTCTCTCGGGCTTCCTTTGTGTGCTGTGCCTCCCACTCACAGCATCCATTGTCCCTTTTATCCGACCATCTGTGCGGGGCCCATTTCACCCCTGTTATCTCTGTGTGCACTCACACCCTCCTTTGGGCCACCTCCTGATGTCCCTCTCTGCCACCTTATCTCTCACCAACATCATTGCAGGAGATAACAACATCGTCCCCAGAGAAACTCCGAGTTGCTGTGGCCCAATCGTTGGTTCTCTGGACCTGTGTCTGTCCAAGTGTGTTCCATGGAACACCAGTCCCATGAGATGACCCTCAGAAAAGAAAACGGGGTTCTACTCTCAAATAAGTTTGGGAAATGCTGCACATCAGAGTCCCCCACTTAGAGATCTGCCATGTTCATCAAAGCCCGTGTCCGTCAGGCACACGAAAGTGTGTCCCAAACGACAGAATGACTTCGGTCCCTTCAAAATATCACGTTATCCATTAACATCTTGCAGAAATCTAGGTACATGGACCAAACTTTTGGTATGAATCCCCTGGTGTACGTTCTGTTCCCTCCGCCCCAACTACCGTAAGTGGCTTGTCACTGGAGGCTGACTCCCCCTGCAAACTGTGGGCACCGTTCTCCTCCACCTCAGTCAGGAAGCTGTGCCCTTCCCTGCTTTGGCCTTGCCTCTGCCCGGCCCTGACTTGCCCTGCTCCTGTGGAAGATGGCCAGTGCCAGTTCTAGAACCTCAAACCATCCCCTCCCTCCTGATTCTCTGCCTTCCTAGCCTATAGCTCCTAGCACCAAAGCCTGGTATGAGGAGGCTAATAGCAGGTATTTGATGAGAAAGAGGATGGTGCTTTTGAAGGTCCTGCTACCATCTCTATCACCTTTGCAAAGCGTGGCTTCTTTTGCCTCCCACCCTTTGGGACCCGTTTCCATAACGCACACTGACATGAGCTTATCGCCCTCTGTAACTGCAGCACTCAGGTCAGTTATCAGGCAAATCCTGCAGCGTCATGGCTGTCCCTTTGGCAGTGAAGTCTTCCATCTCCCTACCATGGCCGTGCACATCCAAGACCTTGACACATGATGTGTCTGTCTGTGGCCTTCGCCTCTTACCTTCGACCCTTTCTCATATTCCCTGATCAGTTGGGAGAGGATGGAGATCAGATGAACAAAGCACAGAAGTCTGTGACTTCAGGACTCCACAATCAGAGGGAAACATTCAGAAACTCACACATGGGTGGGGGCCGTGGGAGGCTCTGCTTTCGCTTGGAAGAAATCCTTCTTTGGAAGTCTGAGCTTTAAGCTTCTTTTCTAGCATTAGGAAGGGCCATGCCCACCCCCCCACCCCCCATCCTCTTGCATTAGCTCCCCTTGTGGTCCCGGCTGTGGGGGATGTGATGTGGATTCCCCAGGTGCGTGTGGGATGGGGGGTCTGTGATCACGACACAGCAGTTGTCTTTGTGTAATCACCAGTGCCTGTAAGGACATGGTTACGACACTGTAACTTCGTTCCCATCTAACTTTCCTGAGACAGTTGGCTCTGCTTCCTAATTGGAGCACCCATCAATGAATCAGTGTTTACATTCTAGAATAAGCAGTGACTGGGAAATTTGGAAAATAGAGGAAAGACAAAGCAATCGTGTAAAATCCCAGCCTTCTTATAACAACGGTGCTCATGACTTTGGGGTACTCCCTCCAGCTTTTTTGGATGCGCTATTTAGCAAACATTTGTAATCATAGTGTGTACCAGTGCATTTGTAGTGATTCAGACCTCGGGTATCCTCATTTCCGATAGATTCATGTGCTCCTCCAGCAGGAGTGACAGGTGACACCTGAGGCAGGCAGGCAGGGGTGGATCCTTGGCTATGTAGAAAGCACTTAATTCTTTTCTGTGGATCTAAAAACCTCCCAGCAATGACACCCCGGGCAGATGCTTTAAGGGCTTCTCACCAGGGTCGGCAGTGAATACGGAGCACTCCCACCTCACAGAGCCCTTGCAGAGAAGTGAATAGAAGGTCACATTTTCAAAGACCATAGCACTTTCAATGGCTTGTTTTCTCAAGAAGAACGGTGATACCACGTTCCTTATCATTTCACATCTGGGAAGATTCTCACTTTGCAAAGCGCTTTCCAGTGTGCCATCTCATCAGTCCTTGCGGCAACCCTGGAATGTGGGCATTTTCATCTCCATCTGCACGCTGCAGATTAGGCACCAGAGAAGTCAAGTCTTGCCCAAGAACACACGTTACCCGCTTCCAAACCCCATGCCCTTGTCCTAAGCAGGGGCCAGATTTCTCTGGGCACTGTATATCTGCCTGCTGCACCCAGCACTCAGCCGGCATTCTTCTCCCTCTACAGCACCCTTGCTGGCTGGTTTTCTTATGCTCCCTCCTCTTCCTCCCTGCAGGGGGCCGTGATAAGCGAGGTGGACCCATCCTGACCTTCCCTGCTCGCAGCAATCATGACAGAATAAGACAGGAAGACCTACGGAAACTGGTGACCTATTTGGCCAGTGTGCCCAGGTAAGGTGAGGGGGTATGTCCTGCAGGGGAGGCGGGAGGGCACCTGGGCTGATGCAAGTGAGTTGGAATGAGCCTCCACCCTGCCAGAGGCCGGGTTGTTTCTGCCCTTGTAGTGGATTCTCATTATTCCTGGACCGTCATCAGCCACTGTTCGCCTCATTCCCATTGTTACTTCTGGGATTCATATGAATGGAGTGGGAGCTGGAAGTGGGAACTGTGGGCAGAGGTGCAGGCCCCAGGCTGAGGACCGCAAGGGGCCTAGAACAGGAGGCTGTATGGCCCCGGAAGCTGTAACTGATGTTGGGGAAATGGGAACTCAGGCTGATTCCACTCTGGCTTGTGTGATGGATTATTTTTAAAACCTCTGGCTTAAGAATATGTTTGTGGCTTTTGGAGTTTGGGTCAAATAACTCGTTTCATTCAGGAGGCAGCTGTCAGCTCAGTCTAGGTCATGGATTTTCAATGGGGGTAATAGTGCCACCAAGGAGGGGGGATTGGTTCTTGGAGGTATCAAAAAAAAAAACACTTGCTCTTTTATGTATTAAGCACAGCTCTACATATATATGTAAACAGATATACAGTATATTTGTAGTATTAAAATTGCTTTGGGTGGACGATTCAGGAAAAATGTACAGAAAGTCTCTTTGGGGGCAAGGGATGATGATAATTTTTAAAAAGGTTGAGAAACTGGTTTTTGAGGGTCTCTAGGTGAGTCTGGCCATGGAGGTTAGTGGAGGGAGACATGCCAAGGACGTGGTCTATATCTTTTAAGGAGGGAGAAGTGAAGCCTTTGTCTGCTCCAAGAATCATAGAAAATGAGAGCCAGAAGAGCTCTGAAAAGTAATCTAGGCAAATCCATGTTTTCCTGCCTCCTGCCCCAGGGCTCTCCCTGCCCTCCTCTCCTCCAGCTAGAACTCTGTTCTCCGTCTCTTAGTGCGGCTGTCCAGTGTATGTTGTGGCAAATAAGAAGTGGTGCCTCGGGCTTGCAGAACCTTCATCTTGTGTCTGAGCATTTTATAGGAGAATTAGTAAGTTACAGACAGGAGCTAGAGATGCAGCAGCACCTGTGCTGGGAAACCCTGGGTAATTCTTGAACACGATTAGCTGATTAAGTTCTTCACGCAGGTGTCAAGTGAGGCAAGCACTCCATTTGAAAGAGCTGCAGGAGAGACAAATATAAAGGGATTGTGGGGTGGTGATGGGCAGGTGGTAATGGGGATTTAAAAGCTAGCGTCAAATGCCTGGAAGGATATTGAATAGAATGAGGAGCCCTGAGGAACTCCAAGCAGAAGGCTGTGAACAAATAGACGATGAATCTGAATCGTGTCTATTTTTTTTCCCTTTATGATATCCACCGGGACGAAAGGAGATAAAAGGTCTTAAGCTTCAACAAACGGGATTTAGGTTAGATTCAAAGAAGAACTTCTAAACTTTGTTCATGAGACTTTGGACTGAAAAATAGAATAGAAGATTTTGTTTTCTCCAGGTCTTTATACAGAAGAAATATTCCCATCTGTTTCGGAGGCAAGGATATGGACTGAATAACCCATGACTGATTTAGGTGATTTAGCAATTTAGCTACCTGGAGGCTAAGCAGTTTTAAAAGCACCCTTCCCAGGTTCACTAACAGGCATAAAACCAGGCCTTTTCTAAATCGATTTATAAGCAAAGTTTTCCTGGGGACCCATAGTGGACTCTCAGCTCTTTTAGACCCAGAAGAAACTGGGATCCCTGGAGATAATGCGTGCTCATCTTCTCTTTAGAAGAGAAGGTGAAAGACTTGGAAGAACACTTTTCTTCGTTCTGATTTGTTAAGCAAAGATGGGATAAAGCAGATTGGAAGCAATTAAAAGGGAGAAGATTTCTGCTGGGTGAAGGGGAATGAAACCCGAGACGGGCTGAAAGGAAAGTCATGAAAAAGGAGAAACAGCACATTATCACTGAAGGAATATACTAGACACAGGCTGAGCACAAGCCTTTCATCCTGTGCTGTTGAGAACAGAGAAGGTTCTTACCAGGTTCTGGCAGGTGGGAGGCAAGAATCCTGTTGCCGCTTTCAGTGGGAATCATTGTTCGGGGATGCCTGCTGCCTCGGTCCCGCGGGGCCTGTGTATACCAGGAGCGTGAGTCCTTGGCAGCCTGCCCAGCTTACTCACTAGTCATACCCTCCCGTCACTTCCTAGTTCTGTGGCCACACGTTCACACAGGACGGCAGTTGGAAACACAACCTAGAACAGAATTATTCTAAAGACAGTGAAGTCTGGGGAGGGAAACTGAAGAATGCAGTGGATCAGATAGTGTTTGCCGCTCTTGTGGCTTTGGGAATGAAACGAGACTATGAAAAGGAATAGCGAGATTAGATGGCTGATCCTCATGGGAAGAAGTGATCTATTCTGGGTCATGGCCCAGGAGGCTACAAAAACAGGTTCCTGTGGGGTTGGAGCGTGCTTCACAGACTGGTGTGGTCGTCCATTGGAGATGCTTGACATTTACCTATTCATGCATTTATTCATTCCTTTTTTTTTTTCCCTGCTGGATTTTGTTGAGTGAAGTAACAAGTGTTCTTGAGCTGGCTCACATGCCTGTGACCAGCTGGGACCTAGAGTGTATTCATTCATATTTAGAGTCTCTATGTACTAGGCAGATTGAGCATCCATGGTGAGAAGAAAGAGACATTTTGAGAAAGTTAGGAACAACCTGTGAATTTCCCTACCCAGTGCCAAACCAGTGACCCTAAAGGACAGTGTCCTGTGTGACTCTGCTGGTTGCATAGGTGGACCAGGCAGCAGAAGATAAGCAAGTAAGGACCAGTAAGTGATGAAATAGGATCTAGAATAGGTGATGAAACAGATGGTTGTGATAATGTAGAAATGAATGGAAAGAAATAGTCTCGTTATCCTCTGTGAAAGCCAGGCCCTGCTGGACCACTGCATTCAACTCTGCAACATTGAACTCTTCCAGCCTCATTTTGAGAACTGTATTGACCCGTTAGCATATTGTCAGGGGAGCAGCACGTTGAGGGGTCCGCAAACTGTGTCTGTGGTTCAGGGATTGAAGGATATTTTCTGGCAGGAGTGAAAATGGAAACAAAGTGATTCCTAACTTCAGGTGTCAGGAGAACTGCCCCAAAGAGGAGGGAACAGGCGTGGTCTGTGTTGCATCAGTGGGTAAAAGTCAGATCAGGGCTCTGAAATGAAGAAAGAGCCTGCCATGTGGGAGCTGTCCAGCAGGAATGGTGCTGCCTCTGGAAAAAAATGAGCTTCCGGTCACTGGAGGCTGCATAACCTTCTGTGAGGGATGCTGTAAGAATTCCTCAGCTGGGCTGGAGGCTGGATTAGAGCATGTCTACGAGGCTGTCCTGCCCTGAATTCCGTGTTTCAATGATACTGGGGGGGAAAAAACACACATTATAAAATCTAGGACCTCAAAACAGAATTTTACCACCCCCACCAACATACGCTCTTTTTCTCAGGCTCCCTAAATAAGTGAAGGCCTGGAATTTCACTTCAGATCTTGTCTACATCTTAAATCCTAAGAGAACTGCTTCTATTCCCCTTAGATGCTGGGTGGGAATTTTGGGGCATCACTTGGGACCAAGAATCATTCTGGGTGTGACAGGTGAGAACGGTCCCAGTCACTCAGCCTGAGATGAGTCCTTTCCAACTTCCTTTTCTCATTCCTGACGAGTTTGAGCATCCATCTCCTGGGTCTTCTCTGCACTTTCCGTCATTTTGTGCTGAGTCGTAAAATATCAGGGTAGGAAGGGGCCTCAAAAGTCTTCTAATTCACCTTCCTAACAACTGTGTTCACTCAATTCAACAAATATTTATCGAGAGCCTTCGATGAGCCAGGGCCTGGATAAGGATCTTGGTGAGTTCGCGAGTTCTCTTTTTTGACTGTCATCCATCCTACACTTATCTAGCTTTGTTGTTTTTCTGGCCTGCTATCTGCTTGCACTTATTTGTACATGAAAGGAGTGGAAAGGAAATACTCAGATACAAGCAGCTGATGAATGTCCCTAGAAAGTGAGAGGCAGGAGAGAAAAATCTACCCCGGAAATAAACAGTTGCCCAGGCAGAGCTCACAGTGTGGGTAATCTACCCACAGCGATTATTGGGAATTGACCACATGCTTGACGCAGGAAGTTCTAAGTATCTAGTAAAGAAATCCTGGGTTATTTTTTATTGTACTGAATCCCTCCTTTTCATCATCAGTGTTATCCTGCTTGGTCACGACCATCTTTCTGCTGCTCCTGAGGGCACCAATTGTTAGCCCCTGGTGTATCTGCCACTTAACTCTGCCACTTACCTCAGCACTGCTGAGATGCTAAGTGTTCTGGCAAGGAATGCAGGTGTCATATTGATGAGGAACGATGACAAGACATTCAGATGGGATATTCTGTAATGCCAATCAAACCAAGGTACCCATATTCATAGCTTATCATTTGATTACATTTGCTCTGGTTCTACTGATTTCAGCCAGAGATAAATTGGGTTTATAGCCAGCACCGTCTGTGTGCAGTATCACCAGAAAAATAGAAATAAGCAGAGAGAGTCCGAAAGACAGTGAAAAGATGAGGAGGTGAAAACTGTAGTAGTTTCCTCCCACTATATTCAGCATGGAAGAGCCCATGCTCTCCAGACTGGCATCACCAAATGTGTTTCGTTGTAATGGCCTGTTGAGACATGTTCACATCCTAACCTTTGCTCTGGGGTCATCAATTAGAGGAGGATGTGGGGAGTAGTGACCGTTGGTCCAGAAAACAGGACCAATGAGAACCTTGGCCTAAAGCTTACACCTTTGCACATCCATTTTTAATGTATTTTGTTGCGTCTATAAAGAGGGTTTATAATTTCTATTACAGTTTGTACATTCTACACAAATTTCTGAGCAGTATGAGTTAGGTGTCCGTATTGTTAGCTGTACAGAACAGGCCCTACAGAGCAAACGATGCTCTGCTCTGCTGCTGAGGAACATAAAACCACAACAGTAACTACCGTCGGTAGTGATCCCTCTCCTTGGAGCCGTGCAGACCCCTCACAGCAAAGGGCAGAGCAGCCTCTGAGGATGGATGGGAGATGCTGGGGCTCAGATTGAAGCCCCCCTCCTTCTCACTCAGGAAACACATGACCATTCAAGCTGGGTCATCTCAGAAGAGTTTCATGAAGGGACAGTCTACCATGGTGCAGGCAGGGAACAGGGACATCCACAAGATGTAGATTTCCGGGTTATCCTAGGCACAACACAGCAGGGAGGGGAGACAGTACTACTTCTGGGCCTGAAGGGGCAAGGTGAGGAGCACCTTGGAATCTGGAGACAGAGAGGTGACAGCAGCTGTGGCCTTCGGTAGAGAGGTGCCACCCACTCCTGGTGATGACATGATGGGGAGGGCAAGGGGAATCGATAGTTCCCAATGGAATGTCCTCCCATTCTCTGACCTCCTGTCATTGTTTATCATTAACTGAATGCCACCGAATCCAGGTGATGGGGGGCCCACTGAGGCAGTCCATAGGGGTCAGCCTCCCCGGTGTCAGGTGGAGGGGAGAAAATGGAGAATGGATTTGGAGGGGCACGTGGAAGATATTTGGCACAGGGTGAGACCTTGGATATATTACTCAACATTTCTGAGTCCAGTATTCTTATTTTTAATTTGGAAAAAGAATGTCCATCTCACAGGGGTGTTGTGAAAAAATGATCTAGCAGTCTCTCTGTAACACCCCGGCACTCAGTACACGTTAGTCTGTCTCCTGAAGAAGCTCAATAATAATGATAATAAGGAGCTTAATGATAATAATAAATAATATTATTATATATGCACAACATATGTAGTAATGTCTGTAGTATATGAAAGAACAGATATACATGTTAGTTATGAAGCATAATAACATGAACACCTGAGAGCCCACCCACCCCCAACTTTGGAAGCAGAGCATCACCTCTGCTTTTGAAGCTGCCTGTGAGTCGTCCCCCCCCCGATCCCCTTTGCCCCCCCCAAATATTCACTATTCTAAGTTTTGTGTTTATCCTTCTTTTGTTTTGTTTTGTTTTTTTTTGGTATAGATTACCACATGTTTTCATAAACAATATATTGTTTAGTTTTATTTGGTTTTGAGCTTTATAAAAACGGTACTGTGCCGTATGTAGTATTCTGTGAGTGGCTTTTTTGAACTACTATAGTATGCAGCAACATGGTGACTCTTCAAATCTAATTTTGAGTGGGTGCAAAAAGGCCTTACTGCTTCCCACCTCTGGAACTGACCTAGTAAGTGATAAGTAAGTGCTAGCTGTTATCAATACTACCTTTAACCTGTATTATTGCCCTGTGTTAAGTATTTTGCACGCAGTAACTTAATTCTCCCAGCACTTTGAGGTGGGTATTATTATTCTCATTTTATAACGTCAGGAAACTGAGGCTCAGAGAGGTGAGGTACCTCACCTGTGGACACAGCCAGTATAATTGGGAGCCAGGTGGTCTAGGAACAGAGGATGAGCTTGCATCTGCTGAAGCAGTGAGGAGAGCAGAGTGAAGGCGGCAGTGGTGATGGCGTGCTGGAATACTTGTGGGGTGAGTGGGAAGGTAGGCTCTGAAAGATGGGCTAAGCACTGGGTCGGAACAGGACGGTGAAGGAGGGTGGTAAGGAGGTGAGGGGCAGACAAATGTAATGGTGGTGGGCATACATCTGCTCTCTCAAAGGTTCTCTTAGCATCCTGAGTGTGACGGTTGATGCGGGTGGGAGATGCAGGTGGTGAGTGCCTTAAACCTGGGCTTCTTTCTGCTGCTGGGGCAGCCGTGGTGACCGTGGATGCACAGACCATGGGATGGTGTGTGGAGTCCTCAGACCTCCGTCCGGTGTCTGTGTGCAGTTTTATGCAAGTAAACGCTGCTCATTTATGCTCATCTGTGGATGATAGTCAGCTCTGCACTAGTGACCAAACTATACCAAGTGTCCGTAAAACAAAAGTACTTAAGACCTGGAAACTAAAGAGATGAGTAAGACTTCAGTAGCAGGGACCCTGAACTCAAAGCCCGGGTTGGTTGGGGCTGATCTGTGCTGTATTCTAGGGACGGCATCTGGTGCAGTTTCCTTCCGTGTGTGATGTTTCTTTCCCTCAGTCACCTGCCTGGTTCTATCTTCTGCACCGCCCTGGCGTCAGAAGCATGGTTCTGGCATTAGTTAGTGGTCAGCTGATCTGTATTTTGAGTCTGGTTCACTTCCTTGAACCATGTTACCCTCAAGTTGGCAGGTCTGCACTGGCACAGTCCTGAGGGGGCTCATGGAAATCCTATGATAGGCAATGGGGGTGCTGGGGGGCGGTGGTTGGGGGAGAGCCAGCCGTGATGCTTCAAATGCAGAGACAGGCACTTGTGATTCCCTGGAGAACAATAACCTAGACAATCAGAGGCGGAAACCATGCGGTCATGAAATAACTGAGAAGCAGCCCTAGTATTCCAGGAACCAGTAAATGCCTTAAGTGATAAATCAAGGACCCAGCCTTGGACACGCGGATTCCTGATGGAGAGAGGGGGATTGTTTCTCCTTCACATGCGCCTTCCCTGTGGCCCTTAGAAGGGACTTTGGCTTGGTGGGTGTGGACCTGTGACCTCATAGAGAAGGAAAGAGTGGGCTCGAGGAAAAATACTGACCCTTGGAAATGATGCAGGGGATTCCAGCCCAGGAAGAATGAAGGAACCCCAGCGCCCTCCCCTCTAGAAGGAGAAATGTGTCTGCTTGCTGGCAAGTTCCTCACCTGTAAAATGGGCATGAAGCTATTACCAAGTACAGTGGTAGTGAGGGTTGCAGGGTAACTCGTGGAAGGTACCTACCTGGTCCCGGCCTTGACGCACAGAAGGGGCTGGGGGCCAATGGCACTTTCTTTCCCTGGCTTTGCTTGAAAGTAGGGATCTTGCGTTGTCCCTTGTCTCTCATTGTTCTCGCACTGCGTCATCAAAATCCGGGTTAGGGTAATGGTTGACGTTAGGATCAGAGTCATTGGGAATCATAGTAATAGCAGGAAGGTCAGTAAAACCTCGCAGGCTTGTAATAAATACTGAATGAATGAATATAAATGCCCAATAGTGTGATAAAGGCTTGACTTCTTTTATTAATTAGAAAAGTATTTCTTTATTTGAGAAAATAAGTACGGAAAAACATAGTGGTTACCAGAGGGTAAGGGGAGTGGGGGGTGGGAGACGAGGGTAAGGGGGATCAAATATATGGTGATGGAAGGAGAACTGACTCTGGGTGGTGAACACACAGTGGGATTTATCGATGATGTAATACAGAATTGTACACCTGAAATCTATGTAATTTTACTAACAATTGTCACCCCAATAAATTAAAAAAAAAAGAATTAAAACAAAAACGCTTGTAAATATCATCTAGAGGTAGTAACACTGTATTGATATATTTCCTTCATCTTTTTTCTTTAGAGCTTTTTAAACACAGAATTGAGTCATACTGTTTATTTAATTGTGCTTCTTTTTTTATTCCACTTTGAATTATACCATAAGAATATTTTCTTAACATTACAAACTTTTCTTTATGCCTAATAGTATATCTGGAGATGTACCATATTTTAATTACCCCTATCGTTAGACGTCTAAGTTATTTCCCAAACTTCATTGCTATAAACAACTCTCAGTAAACATTTTTGTGTGTAAACCTTTGTCTTCATTTTAGATGGTGGCTTTGGGATAGATTTGTGGCAATCGTGGACGTTTTATTTTTTAAGGCTGCTGACACACGTTGCCAAATTGCTTTCCAAATTTTCCCGTTTAAACTTTCAGTATGCCTTTACGTTTCTCCAAATTGAAGCTTATTGGCTCATCGTTGCCTAGGCCCCACTGTGCAAGGAGTGCTGTTGCCATCGTCCTCAAGAAACCCTAATGCAGGGCCACATGTACTGCACCTGACCCTGACCCTGGATTTGAAAAGAGTGAAGTAACTGGTCGTAAGACCTGCCCTGTGGGGTCTGCCACGTCAGGATTCATTTTCCTTTCCTAACTAATAGGCCTCTTGATGGGGATCTCACATTCAAGTTCGGATCTGATATGAAATCTAGAAAGACCTAGTTGTTTTTGCCCTTGGTGAGTTTTTAGTTTTGCCTCTGGGTGTGTTTCAGCTTCAGGGCTGGTTGCTCAGTCAGTTCCTGGCTTGGCCCAAAGTAGTTTTAACCTCCTCTGTGCTCATCTGAACTGAGGTCCTTGTCTGCCTTCTGCCAAGCAAATGAGGCCTCTTTGGAATTTGTCTCCTGGGTGATAATGTCGAATGAGTCTCTAAAGCTTAGATGTAGCCATTTAATTTTTTTATTATTTTTTATTTTTTATTTTTTTAGACTCCTGAAGCGTATGGCTCATCAACAGCAGGCTGATTAGGAAGCTGATGTTTCTGGTTGCACTGAGGTTAGGTCAACTTCAGCACGTCAGGTGAAATAAGTCCAGTACATTCAAGTTTTTCTGGAATTCATGCTAGGGAATCAGGATGATTTAAATTTAGTTCAGATTCGTTTTGCTGGGATGTTGGAAAGAAGGGAGTTCCCTGAATATAGACGCTAGAGAGATAGCCTAGGACAAGGGAAAAAGGGTGTTTTCTGCTTGGTGGGTTCCAGACTTGGGGCTGTTTCTCTCTCCCTTACGTGATTATTTGCAGCATGTTTTGTGTTTCTCTCTTCACCTGTCATTGGATAGGTCTTATGGTGTACCCTTCACTGCTGCTTGGGGCTGTATGTTTTTAGCATATATTGGATACTGACATTTTATGTTATGATACTAATTTTCTAGAGAGATTGCCTTTACTATCCACATCTGGCAAGTTTGGAATGCTGCCACCAAGTGGCGGAGTACCTTAGCTCAGCTGCCCTGGAAGGCATAGCTGGGTTTTGTGAGATTTCCAACGGTAATGTGCTCTCTCATCATTAGACTTTGGATTATACAGGCTTTACTTTTTAAAATTTGATTGAAACACTGAAATTTAAGTAACCACTAAGCAACAACTCTTCTTCTCCTAAACTACAAAATGGGTTTAATATAATCTTTCTCAGAGAACTGTAATAAATATTCAATAAAATAACATTTGTGAAAATAGCCTGGGTATATAAGAGTTCCCAGTTGAAACTGGGAATTTTATAATGATGCTCTTTTAAGGGAAAGCAAATGCCTAAATAATGTGCTATACCAATTCTTAACTTCCTTTTATAAAATCAAATCTTTTTCAAAATTAAAAAAAAGGATCCTTCCTGTTTGTTTATCTTCAGTCCTGGGTAGATTCGAAGTCACAGCGCGCCAAGCATACTTACCTCTTGGAACTTCTACTGTCTCCCTCAAAATTTTTGTTAGCCACAAACATTGAACATAAAAGTCTTTGTCTTTTCAAACCTTCCCTTCCAGACACGATTTTCTTTCTCTAAACATGAAAGCTGAACACAAGAAAACAAGAAACACATCACTACTAGGGCTTTTTGTTGCTGAAAGTATAACCTTGGTGAATACACTCACTTGTTGCAGATAATTTCCGTACCAGGTAGCCACTGGGGCTTTTACGAAAAGAAGAATGTCTCCCTCTTGACTGTTCCTCTCCATCTCATCTCTTCTTGGATTGCTTTAGATAAAAAGGCTTCTTAATAAGGTCTTTCTTAAAAGTCCAGCATCACCTAAGCAGAAGAAAATCATTTGAACAAAATCTGAGAAAGACTTTTGAATCTAGAAAAGTCATCATGTAGGGGTGATGGGCTCCGTCTCTTCCCGGAGTTCTCATTGCCCACAAGGCTCGCTCCCTGATAGGTGGTGACCCTCTTGAGGACAGGGATGTGACTCTTGTTTGGTGGGTGAGTTTGCAGACCAGCACCTTGCAGGTTGGCTGAATTCAATTCGATTGGGAACTCTTTAAGGGGAAAAAAGGGCAGTGTCTCTCCCCCCAGGGCCTGCGGGACCAAAGCCAGGCTCTCTCTTCCAGACATGAAGTCACTGAGGCCTGACCCAGGTCTCCTTCAGGATGTCTTCTCTGTACCGTAAGGGGCTGCACCGATAAGGAGTGCCCAGACCAGAGAGGGTGGGGCTGGCTGTGCGGCAGAGCCCTCTGCCAGGGGACAGAGCATGGAGGAGCCTGCCAGGGAACCGGGAGTGGACTCGGTCTCACCAAGCAGGGGTGTTACTGTTTCTAAATTGAGCAAGTTTGACAGCCAGCCCTATTTCTCCCAGAACCCAGACGGGAGCAGGCTGTCAGAGCTGTGGTGACTCAGCTAGGACAAATGTTTTTCTGGAGAATTTACTGACATAATCCAAATGTGTGTCCTCATGGCCCTACTCCATTTTTCTCTCTCAGAACCTCCCTCCTCTCCCCACCACCCCACTGGTTCTAGGTCAAGAGAGGACCAGCCTTGGTTTTGAGAGCTACCCAAAAACCCTAACACCGAGGCATTTTCCCCCTTTCTTCTCTCAGACTGTTCTGTGCTGGAATTTCATCTGTTCCCATCACTAGTAATTTGTGTGCCAGGATTTGCACAGCACCTCCTCTTGGCCTGGAGCCCGAGGCAAGGTCTGAACCTTGTGCTGTGACGCGCCCCACCCTGACTCCCTGCCCAGAAAGAGAATGTCGTCTCATCTCTAGACCATAGGCTGCTTTCCTTTGAAAGGAGCTCAGGCTTCAGAACTCATTTGCTGAAGGGAAACTCCCTGTTTTGGATGTGAAGGACCACTCCTCACCCGCCCTCAGCCCTGACTGGGACGGAGCTGTCCATTAGGACGCCTGCAAATCAGTCCAGATTGAATTCGGTGCAGCCACAGGACACTTGTTTAGTATTTCCATACACACCTACTTAGAGAGCATGGCCAAATAACCTCTGGCTTTTTCGGGCTGCCCCTGAACTTGCAGGCTAATGAGGGGGGACCCTCAGAGCCCTTCCTGTTTAGTTTCAAGTCCCAAGCATGTCCCCTCCCTCTGGTGTCCTCCGTCTGGCTCTCCGTGACCTCCCTGGCTACTCTCAGGTTTGCACTAGTGCCTGAGCCATCACAGGGTTTTCCTCCACATAAATCAGGGGCCTCGTTAGTGTCCTTGGCCATGACAGCCTGCCAAGTGCGGGGGGAGAGCAGCCTGCCCTGCGGGAGCGGAGCTCCTGCTTTGGCATGCCCGCAGGGTGACTGTCAGTGTGTGTGTGTGTGTGTGTGTGTGTGTGTGTGTGTGTGTGTGTGTGTATTCAAACAGCATTGGGCTTTCCAGAAAGCGACTGTTACTTAAAGGGAAAGAGGAGGAGGGGTGGGGTGGAGTTGTGTGCAGATGAGTTTTGACCAAAGACTATTTCCTGGAGGAAGCAGGTGGTTTTTAAACCAGGAGTCCACCTGCCCTGACAGGAAACAGGAGCTGAGCTGGAGAGTAGGGGATCCTGTGAAAGTTTGGAGAGAGGTGCGGGTGCGGCAGGAGGAGGAGAGAGTGGTATTGACAGTAGGGATTGGCACGCGCAAAGGGAGGAACCACCCCACCTCCTGGCCAGCTGCAGTCCGGGCAGAGCAGGCGCACGGCCGCACCATCACCGCCGCTCTTGGGCCACTCTCTTCTCTTTCCTCTGTCTGCTCATTTGGAAGAGCTCCCTGTGTCTCATAGTTGGGGTGACTGAGGCATTGAGGTTAGACAGGCCACCGTGTTTGGGACAGGGCTCATCTTTGGTTTGCTGCTCACAGATGCAGGGACAGTGATTGTAATGACTTTTTACTTTTTTTTTTTGTTTTAACTAAAAAGATGACTTGTTTTTCACCCAGCCTGACTCTGGGGGAAAGAAGGGGTGATAGAAAAGGCCAGCGGGGTTTGTCTGGGGAGGGCAAGGAAAGGGCTATGTTGGGAGGCTGTGGTTTCGGTTTCCAGTTCCTTCTTTCTTTCCCAGTGCTGCTTTCCTTTCTGTTTCATTTCTGCTTCATGTTCTGAATGCCCCAGAAGGAAAGTTCTGTGAGAGAGGGTGGGTACTAGGGCTGGAGGCTGCTGTCTGGAAATGGATACGTCAGTTTCCATCCTTGCTCCCCTGAACCCACCTGTCTGCCACTTTCCTTCTCTGGCCAGCCAGCCCCGGACTTCTAGGAGCAATGGTTCTGGTTCTTCTCTAAGCTCTCTTTCTCTCTTAACTTAGAGTAGCTCCCTCCAAATGCCCTGTCCCCAGGCCTCTGATTTAGAAAGCAGGTCTCTTCTTTTGGTGAATGGCAATTGTGTTTCAGAGCTTGTGAGACTGTAAGATGACCTGGCTGACGAACAAACACACCAGGTTTTATGCAACTAACCCAGGCTGGGCCCTCAGAGACAGCCATCCTTTGGAAGACTGCATCCTTTCACCTTTGTCCTACCGGCACCCATGCCATTTCTGGAACTCTCTTTGGGAGTTCCCTTCAGCCTGTGACATGCTCTTTTGACTACCTGCAGGACAGCAAATCTCTGTCCTGAAAATCTTTGTTCTTTCAGAGCAGACTTGATTTTAGAAAGTGTTTTGTTTTAAAGGTGGCATTGGCGACAAGTCAGCCTGCACAGGTGCAAGGTCCTGCTATGTTTTTAGGCCCGTGGACCTGTCACCTTATGGCCAGACCCGGGGACGCAGGGAGCAATCTTAGAGCGTGAATACCTCCCTACACTCTTCCAGAGGCCAGGGAAGAGGATCAGCCACATTTCTGTCTCCGGCACATTGACAATAAGAGTTTTTCAGTTCGTTTGTTTTTTTTAAACAGCTTTATTTGGCTGAAATTGGGTAGCAGACTTCAAAGAGGTGGAAAATGGCAACTTTTCTCAATGGCCTCCATTTCCCTGGAGCTCTGACTAGGGCAAGGGTTAGGTTTGCTTCTGGTACAGTTGAGGGTGGGAGTTCCCAGACCTGGAAATGGGCAAGCGACTCTCTAGAATCTGTACTGTAGTAGTACTTCACCACAGCTGAACATTCGCCCCAGCAGGGGACATTTACACAGGACTGGACCTATCCTCAGACCAATTAGTCAGCATCTCCCCATTTTACAGAGGAAGATATTGAGGCTTTGGTTTAGAATAAAGCTTTGCCCTCCACCCCGTCCTGGCATCACAGGTGAGAGGTGCAGGAGCAAAAGATGTGCTGTTACATGGCTAGAACCACACAGATTCTTTGGAATAATCATGACCTGGGAAAGTGGACAGAGAGTATCTTCCAATAAAAAACAAAGCAAAAGAAAACTGAAAACACCTCTGGATGGATGAACGTGGAACCTGATGGTGGCTGAATGAGACCGGGACATACAATCAGCTGGGGCTAGCCTTGTGAGATGGGGGGAGAGGCGCAAGACAGATAAGGGAGCCCCCCCTCCCCAGCTCCTTTCTCCTGCCTTTCCAATGTCCAACCACCCAGGAGCCCTCCACATGGTGAAGGATGAGTTAGAGAACCCTCTGTGTGGGCAAGCACGCATTCCCCACACAAACCTCCCCAGAGAGTGGCTCAGTTCTCTGTTAGGCGCTGCCTCCTTCCAGTGTTCTTTTTACTGCTTCTGATTATACCAATTAGAAAGCTTAAAGCATGTGCTAATGTGTCTTTAACACTTTTCTTTAACACCTGCTGATTTCTGGTTGTTTAAGAAAGTGGGTATGGTGTGGTTTGGGGCAATCAGCGGGAAGCTGCTATTAGAATCACAATGAGCAGAAAACAGGTTCACACAAATTAGAGTGATGGGCAAAAGATTGCAACAAAAATCTAGATCCTGAAGCCAGAGACGCAGCACCACCTGCGAATGGCAGGATAACTTGGGCACAGATGGGTCAGGGGAATTGTTTTCTCCTGAGAACTGCAAACCCTTTTCTTCCTCCTCAAATTCAGAATGGAGCGTTCAGCTCGTGAAATTCTTTCAGGGAGACATGGGTACAGCACAGTGCAGGGGAGAAGCGTGAAGCGGATGACTTGTTGGGGGTGCTCCGCCCTCCTCCTTGGCTGGTTTCTGTCTGCTCGCGGTGAACCGTGTCCAGGTGCTAAAGCCTGTCCGTGCGCCGTGAGTGAGCCTTGTGCAGTCCTCCGTCCAAACCCGGCTGCATTGCCTGTCCCGCTTGCACCTGCAGGGCCAGCGCTATGCGTGGCGGGGCCCATCTGTCTTCATTAAACAGGAAGTCCTTCCCTTGTCCTTCCACTCTGTCACTCGCTCCTCAGTGACCAGTCTAGCCCTGTACCCTAATGTTCAACGTGTCACCTTACCTGAACAACTTAGTGATTAGGTCTGATTTGAAGGTTACTTCTACTCCATCACAGCCCAAGCACTGGGCATGCGTAGGCTCTCAAACTAGGATTCTGACACCCCACACTGCTGACACCCCACACCCTGCAACTAGCAGCAACCGAACATGCCCCAGCAGCACATGCTAAGCAGAAACTCATGTTGACCCCTCGCCTGGTCTGGGGGGGGGGGGTGCTCCTTGGAGATCTCTACTCCCCCACCTCCCATCAGGATGAAGAGATTGTGTTTTTTCCAGCAGTGTTTCACATGAGAATCTTCCAGATGTTCATAGATACAGGGTAAATTTCAGGTGGCATCCTAGGAGCTGGGGCAAATGGGGTCAGTGGAAACCACGAGCGGATGGTCCTCATTCCTGGAGGAGGGGTTTTAGTACTCCACACAGAATGCCCTGGGCCTCCACACCACGTTATACGATGTCTGGGAGGATTTCTCTTCCTCTCAGTTCCAGAGTTCTCATGGCTTAATAGAAGACCTGAAGCAGGGAGATTGACCTCTGGATGGTTGGCCCAAATGGCCCAAACATCCACCCAACTGTGTAACCTGAGCAAGTCACTTCCTTCCTCTGGAATTTGCTGCCCTTGGCACTAAAAGGAAGGATTAGCAGGAGTAAGAATTAGCATTTCTTCAAGTTCAAGCGCGCTGTGTGTCTCTGAGGCAAGGTAGCATGAAAGATACTGGTATCAAGCAGATCAGATTCAAATACTGATTTTTACTTCTTCCTGGTGGCTGTAAGGAAGTTACTCAACCTCTCTGAGCCTCAGCTTTCCTAACAATAGGGTGGGATAATGACAGCAGCTACTTGTGAGTTTCACATGAGGAATAAATAAGATCATGCATATAAAATACTTAGCCTACATAGATTCTCATGCGCTCAATAAAATTAGCTTTTATCATTAATATATGTGTATGTCTCATTTTTATCAAAAACAGCTGCTTCAAGTTGCAGTAGTTTGGCTCTCCTTTTATATTTCTCTCCAACATGCGATTTTGAGTTCCTCCAGATTTAGAGTTCCAGCCCAGATCTGGCTGCTAGTCTGCTTGCTTACTGAACGTCACCACCTCCGCCCTCTACCCTCCTCCCTATAATGGAGGAGCAGTCACCACACAAGCTCTTTTCCACCCCAGGGCCTTTGAACAGACTTTCCCCCTCTTGCCTGCATTGTTCTTTTTTATTCCCTAAATCCTCCTTCTCATAGTTTTGGTTTCTGCTTAAATTGTCAGCTCCTCATAGTGGCCTGTCTGATGATCTGATAAGTTCTTAAGAATTATCACAATTTGTACTTATTCGCTTTACCTAGTGACTGTCTTGTGGCCATCCCTCCCCCTAGAATGCAGCTTTCATGTTTCTTTCTTGTTCACATTTATTTCTCTGATACCTAGCAGCGGGCCTGCCACAAAGTAAGTGCTCAGTAAGTATTTGTTGGATGAATAAATTAATAGATAATATGATATATTTGTATGGCACAATATTATTTATGCATCACCTTCGTAACGAGGCTCCCATTGTTAAGCCATATACTCTCTGTAAGGGATACAGAGATTGGTCATTCAGAGCCTGGCCATAGTTCCCCACATAGAGCACCTGGCCTGCAGAGTAAGCACAAGGTCATGACAGTGCCTGGGAAGAGCCCTTTTCCCCTGGGGGTTGGGGTAGGATGGGAGGGAAGGTAGCAGTAAGAGGAGACATCTTGGAGGAAGAGGCATGTGAGTTGAACTTTGAAATGTAAGCAGTTATCTAGGCAAAGCTGGGGTTGGGTGGGCACGCACAAAGGCATAGAGGGACGAGAGGGCAAAGTCTAATACAAAATTGACCATAAGGAAGTTAAGAGAAGTGTGGATAATATGATAGGCTGTATGTTTTAGTGAGAGGGAGATGGCGCCAACAGAGGAGCTAGGCAGGCCCTGGGGAGAAGGTAACCGTTGTGTCCAGCCAGCCGTTGGACAGACGATAGCGGGAGGTATCCAGGAGGGCTCCCTGATGTGGCTGGGATGGAATCCCGAGGGACATTCTGGGCTCCACTGGGCCAGGGCCTGGGAGGTGCTGAGGGAGCAGATATTGGGAGGGAGCAGCACTTTGCTCCCCGAGGCCAGACCTGTAACCCAGGGTGCAGCCCTGGACTGGGGTTGTCACGGACAGGTGCTCTGCCCTGCTGTCCAGGTTCCAGAGTGACCTTTGGCTCTAGGCACTGGTACCTTAATCCCTGCCCCCTAAACTAAGGCCATTGAGATTCTAATGTATGCAGTCGGGCTGGGTAATAGTAGTAGCAGCTATGACAGGAGGCAAATCCAAAGGTCCACAGGCAGACAGACCATGTGAGTGTGTGAATGAGCCAGGAGTGGTTTAAAGAATGGAGAGTTGAAGCTTCCTCCAAAGACAGTTGAAAGCATTCTAAACAACTGTGCCTAATAAAACGACTTTGGGGATTGGGTTCAGTAGGGGCTGCTAGATTGTGATCTCTGCTAGGCATGGGGTCCACCAGGAGTGCAGAGGGTCTGTGGTGACACTTATTCATTGTTCCTTATCACCCCCCACTGAGGCCCTGTACCTGGCCCAATCAGACCTGCGGCAGCGCTCTTAGAGTTCCCAGCTCAGTGGGTCAAGAGATAACTGGGAGCATCAGATATAGCCAGGACCGCAGGGCACCCAGAGACACCCATGCCTTTCCTGGAAGTGTTACATGAGGCAGCCAGGGCAGGTCTATGATAAGAAGCAGAACCTGCCCAGTGATTTCATAGCAAGTTGGAAGTGGAGGGGAAGCCTGGGAAAGCAGCTCTCCAGCAGGCGTCTGGTTGAGCACAAAAAAATTATATTGGGGAGGGCAGCAGCCAGGCCTGTAAGGAAAGCCTCCTGAGGCCAAGACAGGAGGAGTTCCTTTGCAAAAAGAACCAGAAAAATCCCCTGCAAGGATAGAAACCCTCCCAAGTCTGTGTTTACAATAAATGACTCCATTCACGAGGACACAAGGCTATGGAGAGAGAATCCACTAACATATTTGACAGGTTCCTGCAAAACATAGCTGTTGGCTCTCCCTGCAAATGTTGTTCTCACTGTATTTCATTGTTGTGCTATGTGATACAGTCGTATGTTACCTGCTGTTTATTAATGCCCATTCTAATCTGATTTAGACAGAGTGAGTCCTTATCATTAAACTCTCAGCAACAATACCTGAGAGAGTCTAGTTGTCGTCCTTGGATCACCTGGGGAGACTCCTGGGCCTCGTCCCAGACGGATTTTCATCAGCATACCTGCAAGGGTTCCTCAAATCATCATTTTTAAATGAGTGTCCTACGTGATAAATAAAAGTCACTAAAGTTTAAGAAACACTGGCATAAAGTCGTGAAAGTGCTTTTTTGAGAGAGCACAGGCTCACTGAGTGCGAACAGCCCCAGTGACGTGTAATGAACAGAACAATAAATGGTCTAGAACTGAGTACAAGAAATACCTGATCCATCATCTGGTGATTCAGTGTATGTTTATGCTGTGGGCCCAGAGCCCCCGAGGGTCTATGAAACAGTTCACAGCTCAGTTGGAAGAGATTGTAATTTATCACAAAGGGTGAGAAGCTGGCCAAGGGGGCCCAGGTCTCAAGCCCCAGATGGGAAACCAGTGGGGCAGGGTGACCTCACTGTGGCCACATTCTCCTTCTAAAGTAGGGAGGTTGGGAGGGTCACTCACTCTCCTTGCCCCTTCTTTGTGGATTTAAAGGCCTGTGCTCCAAGCGTCACCGTCCTGTGTTCCCATCCTCACCACACACAAAGCAAAATTCAGCTCCTGAAAATTTGATTTGGGCTAATATATACCTTTTGAAAGATAAATTACCTAAAGGGCCAAGGAGGGTTACCTGTAAGTTATATTCCAGTGTAAATTTGTTTCTTCAAACTGATCCCCATCTGAGCACACTGAGAGGAAAAGACGTGTGGGGGCATGGAGTCTTGGGGAGTAGGCAGGCTGGGGAGCCACTGTGGGGTTTGGGGTGTCGAAAAGCTTCTGGAGTCAGGGAGACGGCCAGGGGATGGTAGTGCACCAGAAACAACCTCAGATGACATTTCCTCCAATCATCCCGGAGATCAGCTAGAAAGACTGCTCCGCTGCTGCCACCCAGCTCCTGTCCCAGCCCTCCACTGAAACTGCTCTGGCCAGTGGGACCAAGGCCTCTTAGTTGCTAAATACAGGAGTTCCGAGCTCAGTGAATGACCGGCCTCCCTGCAGCGTTGAATACTAGTTCCTCCTTGAAATCCTCCCTGCCCTGATTTCCTTGGCTTCATTCCTCTCCTGCTTTTCTCTAACCTCTGCATTTTTTCCTCAGGCTTATCCACTTTCTTCTCCCATCTCTTCAACATTGATATTCCATCAGCGTTCTGTCCTTGGCTCAGAAGATGGTTCTATTCATCTTATTCGCTTTCTTGGGGTGATCTCACCCACTTCTGTGCCTATCTGCTACCACTGTTCGTGGATTTATTTACTCAGCAAATGTAATTGAACACCTACTAGGTGCTCGGCACAGTATGATTCCCAGGTCAAAATGCGCAATCCAATTTCTCTTATAATCTCCAGACAGTACATCTCTTTACCTTCAAAATGTCATATATGTATGAAATATGTACCATTTATAGTGACAGACTTATTCACAGCACAATAATAAAATAACTCTTTCTTGAGACGGGCTCAGGTACAGACGATACAGTGAGGGCATTCTCTTCGAGAAAAATTGTAAGGGAGTCAGGCGTTGGAGAACCAGTGGGGAAGGGGTGGGACTGAGCAAGGATGTGGTCTCAGTCTGCCAGAGACCGACTGGGGAGAGGGATGCTCTAGAGCCTCATCAGCGTTGCTCTGCCTGGAGGTAGAGTCTGAGCCTTGGCACTCCTGTATGACAGACACACTGCTCCCTCTGGTGGGAGTGTAACCTCCCAGGTATCTCTGGGAGAAGTGGAGCCCACCGGCCAAAGGCAAGTCTCCAGAGATGGTCGCAGGGGTAAGCTGATGGCTGCCACGCTGTCGGAGCTGGGGGCTGGGCAGGGTGCTCAGCAAAGGAGCCCTGGGCGGGACATCAGCCATGTCTCCTATAGCAGCTAAGACTTGCGTAGTCCAGACTGTGTGTCTGGCACCCTAAGTGCTTTCTTGTGTGCATCAACACACAGAACCTTTAAAATAACCCCATAATGTGGTTACTATTATTCATGTTTTACAGCGAAGGAACGGAGGCATAGAGGTTAGAAGTAAGTTGCTACGGTTCCTCCGTAAGCAAACAGTGCTGGGCTTCAGACTGGGGAAGAGTGGTTCTAGATCCCACGCCCTTCACTGCTACCTCTACTTCCTCAGCACTGTATTCGCCCTGGGGAGTCGGCCGTGAAATGAACACAAAAATCCCTGCCCTCACTGAAGTTACTGTCTAGTGAGGGAAGATGGAAAATAAATGCATAAGTGAAATGTAGGATCCAGATGGTAATAAGCTAAGGAGAAAAACAAATTAGGGCAGGGAGGTAGGAGTGCTAGGTGACAGCTGTAGCTTTGCATAGGGTGGCCCAAGGACGACTTCCCTTAGGAAGCATTTTAGCAAAGATCCCAAGGGGTGGTTTCTCTGTTCTGCTCTCACTGCTCCCTCTGGCTGACGCCTCTGTACTCTCCCTCCGCACAGCTGGGGGTGTCCTTTCCAATCCACTTGGTCATCTTTCTTCCCTGAGTGACACCCTTCAGCGGTGCCCCCGTGCCCCCAGGATGAATCCAGCTTGCCTGCCACAGTAGTAATCTAAGACCCATCCTGATGTGGCACCTGCTTCTACCTCTGCTTCTTCTCTGGTGTCTGGGGCAAGAGTACAAATGGAAACCCACATACGCCACGTCTCAATACGGAAAGTTAATATAGCAAGCTAACTGTTAGGTAAAGCATGTTCCAGCTTTCTATCTTGATAAATACATCTTCATAGCAACCCAGGAGGCCAGCTTCAGATTTAGGTTTGTTGGACTACTCTGATTTCCATGCCAGGATTTGGTAGCACAGGGATACCAGCCCTGTCACATCCAGTGCGACAAGAGTTGTGGGAAGCAAGGAGGGCTGCACAAGGTTAAGAAAGACAGTAGATGAGAATAGAGTGCAAGCAGAGCCAAGGGACTGCAGCCTCAAGGACTGAGCCCTGAATGGGGCCAACGCATGGCTTTTATTAGTTCGGTGTGAAAGTAAAAGAAGTAAAGCTTGTCAACCTCAAGGTCTGTGAATCCCATACATTACAATGGAAACAGATTTAAGCCAATCACCCTTGCCTGCAGGCAGCCGAACCATAAGTCTCAGGATAAGTACTTCCCCAAGGAGCAAAACCTTTATGCATATGAATAGATGGAGAGAACCTCATTGAATCACTTCCCCTGCAGTTTGTGGGAAGGAATGCAGCCACAGAGGCTGAGGCTCTCGTTAGCGGGGGAACGTGGGGGCTGTGCCCACCTCTATGAACCCTGTGGATTCTCCTGTTGGTCCCCACTCAACTGTGCCTGGCTTGAGTTGTCCCCCCCACCCCCGTGGGGAATCTTACTCGTCATTGGCTAACCAGCCATCTTTCTGGGGCCAAACAGGGAGATGTAAAGTACAAGCACAAAGGTGAAGCAAAGTCCTTGAAAGGATCCGTCTCACAGACTCTCCTTGCTTTAGAGGCAGGTACGAGGAGACAGAGGGGTAGGCTGCTGTGTGGCAACACAGCCCGTGGGCCATTCTCTGCCCACCCCCCAGCTCCGTCTCCCTCTGTGGAGGGCCTCATGCATGCATGTTCTAGCCACACGCCTGCGAACAACAGCCCTTTTCCACCCCTCAGGCCTAGGGCTGCGCAGACTGGTGGTGTTACTTGCCTTGGGGGATTGAACCTGGAAAACCGGTACACATGGGCCCAGAAAATAGGCTAAGGGTCCTTTGGGCAGAGATTCTTAGGGTGGCAGGTGCTAGGAGCTTGGTCTGTGAGGGGTTGCAGGTGCAGCATGGACTCTATGTGGGCAAGTCTCGTTGGTCCTGGGGTGGGGTTGGGGGTGGAAGGCTGTGTAAGAAGAGGATCAGAGCCTGGGCCAAAGCAGTGAGAGCAGCTCTCTGCCATCAGTCACTCTTCCTCTTACCCACGTGCCTAAGCCAAAGTGACCTACTTGAACTTTCTCAATATGCCATGCTCGGTTGCTTCTGGGATTTTGTGATTTTTGCGTACAGGCTACAGAATGGAGGTCATTCACTTGGACTCCTTGTCGTCATTTCCCTCGTCTCCTGTGAGCTCCCTGACCTAACCCCTCATGGCTGACCCGTAACCCCCACGCCCAATGACAAAACACCCCACATAGTGACGATGTGGTGGGGTGTAGTATAATTTAGTGACCTGAGTGTGGGCTTTCCTCTCAGCAGTCCTGGGTTTGATTATTCGCCTCGCCACTCGCAAGTCATGTGACCTTCCGCAGATTCTGTGCCTCCATTTCACCATCTCTTCTGTGGGGATGACCGCACCAAGTTTATAAGGCGCTGTGAGGATAAAAGGAAATGTCGTATATGCAGTGTTCAGCCATGGTCCCTGGCATTCTGTTTCCTTCCCCAGCTCCACTCCGCTCCTTACTTGAAACCAAACAAAGCTCCTTGAGAGATGAGGCTGTTTCCCAGAAACGTGCCAGTTAGATTAGCTGTCAGCTCCTGGCCCTCGTTCCCCATCTCCGGGGTTAGCGACAACTTCCTAGAGAATATTGGTACCTGATTTCTATGTGAGTTGTCAGAAGTGATTAGGTGACAATGTGTAACCTGCTACTGACCACCACGTTTCGATGCTGGGGTCGTCAAGCTCCAGCTCTTGGCAGCAACACTCTTTCTTGTTAGGGATGGAGATTCTTCATGTCAGCACAGTTACAGGGATGGGGTAACAGGGCTGGGGCCCGAGGAGCAGGGACAAGGAAGCGGGTCACCTCGAAGGCAGAGCAAGACCCACCGTTACTTTGCACGGCATGCGCCAAATGGGTCAAGCTGAACGAAAGTAAGCTCAGTGAGGAAAGCCATGAAATCCCAGTAGAAAAGTGGACAAAAGAACTATCAGGCAAGTCAGAGGAAATACTTCCAGGCCAATATGCTATAACTAGTAGTAATGAGAGAAATGCAAATTTAAATGGAACACAGCATTTTCCCCAGAACATGGGCAGAGATTTCAGTGACCATTGCTGATGAGGGTGCAGTAAGGGGCACGGGCACGCATGCATTGCCAGCAGACATGTAAGTTGATAGGCCTTTCTGCAAAGCGGTCATGAGCGTGACTAAATACATGATGGTATAGCTAGCTATAAGATGGACTATGTGCCATTAAATGGAACAGTTCAAAGAAATGTTAGACAGGAGAAAAAAACTCTGTGTGACTGAAGAATAGCACACTCCGTGGTATTGCATTGCACACACACAAATTGCACACACAAAAAAGAAGGGAATCGGCCAGGTATTATAAATTCCTATCATGGGCATCTCTTATATAGTTCTTTGAGTATTTTAACTTTTTGATAATCAGCAGGTCTTTCTTCTATAATGGGAAAGAAATTCTGTAATTTAGGAAAACGTCACCTAGCTTTCAGACAATAGGGCAGAGAAATTTATAGAAGTCTCTTGCCACTTGTTGATCCAAGTGTCAGAGAAGGAGAAGAGGTAGCTCCTTTCCTTTGGGATGCAGAATTTGGGGGGAAATAAAAGACGCAGCCTTCTTCCTATGCTGAGTCTAGTCCTTTGTACCAACGAGAAGAAATGGGGAGTTTCCCCATCTAACTGGGAGGCCTGAGGAAGCTGACTTAAGCTTGAGACATTCGCAGTCACAGGGACTGTAGTCTCTTCCCCAGGCTGTGACATTCTCATCACTGTTGAGATTTGAGAAGGAAGCCTGAAAAGAGATTTTGTTTCCATTTGTGGCTGAAATCTTCCCATTATGGACTTAGCCTCCAGTAGCTGGAAGTGATTGATACAGGGTGATGCACGTCTGTGGGTCATGTAACATGCACAGTGGTTTAAGCAAGTACAATCTGGGGACTGGGAAATTACGTGAAAGACCCTCAGGAAATGCTATGCCATTGTTTATATAAAAATGTGAGGTAACCGAATCTATTTTGAGTTGTAAAATAAAGAGCTAGGTTAAATAAGCCACGAAGGAGAGAAGACCCCCTAACTACCAAAACATAAAACTTTCTCCCAAACTGAGATGTTATAATTATTTTGACCTTCTTTTTTTTCCTTTTGATTTTTATAGTTAAAGTCCAAGTGTTTAAATAAACTTTGCTACTTAATAAGTTATATAAAAGCATCTGGAGTCACTTAGCCAGCTTGTCTTCTGGTTTTCAAGATGGCCACTGTCACGTCATCTGTCCTTGATTTTAGGAGCTTTCCCTCTTTTCCTGAATCATGCTTTTTTACACCGTGACTCTGGTCATGAAAGTACAGGAGACAGTACATGTCTCTGCCTTTCTAATCAGGCCCACCCGAGGCTATCTATGAAATCAGCGTGACTCAGCAACCTGATTTTTTATAACTTGACATAAGCATACCTTTGGATCCATGAGTAACACATCTTAAATACAGTGGTGGTAAATCTATATTAGTAATACTTTGTGTACCATCTCTTATCAATTGATAGAATCTGCCTAGAATCTTTATTGAAAGAGGTTCTTCGGTCCAGTTTGGGTTCAGTGGTGAAGTGTGCCGGTGACTGCCATTGATGTGGGTATGGGGAAGGGCACCACTCTTGCCAGGGACTTCCCATCTCAGATTTAAGGGCAACAGGATCGCTGTGGTTAGAGAGCTGTATTCAAATGGGGAAAACATGATTCCTCCCAGGATCAAGACAGACAAAAATTCAATGTAAAATCAGACGTAATTGTGAATAACCCCAAAAGTAAACATCCCAAGAATTGTGAATGACCGTATTCGGAAGGCCAGCTTATTTGCTAAGTGCTAGGAGAAGGAGAATGCCCTCAGTCGGAGCGGGTGAATCTGGGAAGGTTTTCGGGGCAGTGCATTTTGACTTGGATGGGAAGGCGGCTAGGAGAGCTGGCATGAAGTTGGAAGGGTGGTCCAGAGTAAAGGAATGCAGATTTCTGGATGCTTTTTGACTGTGTATTGAAAGTCTCTGAGTGACCGTGCCTGACCTCTGACCTTCCCACAGTGAGGACGTGTGCAAACGTGGCTTCACCGTCATCATCGACATGCGGGGCTCCAAGTGGGACCTCATCAAGCCCCTCCTCAAAACCCTGCAGGAAGCCTTTCCTGCTGAGATTCATGTGGCCCTCATCATCAAACCTGACAACTTCTGGCAGAAGCAGAAGACCAACTTTGGCAGCTCCAAATTCATCTTTGAGGTGAGCCAGACTTCTCTCTTAGCACCCACACATTTCTCAGCCCTTCTCCAGCTATCCTATGACACACGTCTGGGACTGGTATTTCAGGATTTCTTGGCTACTGTGGCCTTACTAATTAGAGTCTGGGGAGGAAAAGGAGGATCATGAGATTGTTCCAGGCCTGTGTACTGTTAGGACAATTGTTTCTGGAGGCAACTTTGTAATTTGGGTCAAATGCCTTAAAAAGAATTTACATCCTGCCTTTCAAAAGAATTTATATCCACTGATCTAGCAATTCTTCTCCTAGGAAAATATTTTTAATATAAAAAGTAAACAAAAAACTTTTTGAAAATCTAATTATAATTGTAAACAAAGGTCTACAAGGATGGTCATTACCATGTTTTTGCAATAATATACACACACGTGTATACACATATATGCATATATGTCCATACACATGTATCTAGTTTGTATCCTGACTATTAATTTTGATGACATTAATACACAAATACTATGAAAGCATTAAAAACCGTGTTTAGTTATATGTCAATTATAGCTCAATAAAAAGTATTTAGAAAAATAGTGTCATTGAAAAATGCTCATGATATATTGTTCTAAAAAGGCATGTGATAAAACAATATGGGAGTATAATCTGAAATTTCTCTTTTAAGTATATACGTGGAGAAGAAGGCAAAGACAAACATGAAAATATTAGCGGTAGATTATTAGAGGTGGCTGGATTACCGGTGATTTTGATTTTCTTTGTGCTTTTCATTTTCCTTTGAGAATTATGCCTCACTTTTATACTCAGGGAAAACATGTTATGTTTTAACGAGATTTTTTTTTTTTTAGAGGACATCTGTGTCCCCTGAGAATTTTGACTAACACATCGGATTAAATCAATGATTTAGGAGCCTTTGTTCCAGCCCAATCTGAGCTGTTGCCCTTTCTCGGGGTTGTAGCCCTCATCTGCATCGGATGGTCCTTGTACACATGTGTATGTGGGAAAGAAAGGCAGGATGCTCTGAAACTTGCAGCAACTTCGCGTTCCAGACCCTTCCCCCACAGGACCAGGAGTGTGTGTGTGTGTGTGTTTGTGTGTGTGTGTGTGGCGGGGGGGTGGGGTGGCCCCAATACCTGCCCTCTGAGCACAACCACCCGACCACCTTAGTGAGGCAGTCTCACTCTGTGTAAATAATACAAAAAGATTTTGACTTGGTCTAAAAACAGTCATACTCTGCCAGCACCCGAGCCAGCATGAGCAGTCCTGTAGGGAAATGCTTTTTGTATTTTTGGTTTGTTTATGCAGAGGCGGTGGTGACAACAAGCCTATATATTTATGACCTGAAAAGACTGAAAATAATCTTTCCAATAAGTCCTGAAACTTTTGCTTCAGCGTAACTGCCCAGCACTTCCCATCTCCCTTCACCCGAGTTAAGTAAGCTTGCCTCTGTCTCCTGAACAACAAAAACTACAGGAGAGAGAGAGCTGGAGGCCTCCCCCTCAGAAGAATATTTATAAAGCTGTACCTTACAGCCAGCCAATGAAATACCTACTGCAGACCGTGAGTACAGGCTTGTGCAGTAGCAGATACTTAATGAATAATTGGTGAATATAATCATGGGAGACCTTCTGGATGTGGGAAACTTTGAGCCGGATTTGAAGGGGGAAGTGCTCTAGAGCAGGACTGCTTGGAGTTTAGGGCAGAGTCCCTAGGGGATCTTGTTGAATGTAGATTCTAATTCGGCAGAATAGGGATAGGTCTGAGATGCTGCATTTCTGACAAGCTCCCAGGTGGTCTTAATGCTGCTGGTCCAACGGCCACACTTTGAGGAGCAGGATCTACGTCGTTTAGCAGAGGTTTGTGCCACTGGCTGCACATTGGAATCACCTGGGGAGCTTTTAAAAACCACCAACGCCCAAACTCCAGTCTAGAACAGCTAAATCAGAGAACGGCATCTGCAACCCGGGCGCCTTGGGATGGGGCTGAGGCCTCCCCACAGCTGGAGGCAGGAAGATAGATTCAGATTCTCACAGCCCAGGATCTGACCCACCTTGCTTAATCCAGCTGTGATGATGGGCCTGGGTGGGTTTTCAAGATACAGAGAACTAGACCCCCAGGCACTGGGTCTATTTTTCCTTCCAGCGTCTCCTGCTTCTAGCAGCTGAAGCCCTGCTGTGGTAGACTGCGGGGGTTGGGAGGAGGAGATAAGGGCAGCCAAGACAGAAAGGCAGCCTTTCCTGGAATGGCAAATGGTGGGCAGGTAGAGAGGCTTTTTGAGCCAGTCAGCCAGTCTGTTGAAACTGCTGACCCTGGCTGATTTGTGGCTCCTGTCCAGCGGGCCACGTGCTCTCCCTCGGCTCTTTCCGAGGCAGGCTGTGGTCATTATTCTGTGGACTTAGCCGGCCTCTCCCCTTGACTTTCTCTCCTCTTGCCGACCGCTGCCTTGGTCTCACCCCCACTCACCGCACGTCCCTGAGTCTCCGTCTGTGTGTCTGCCCTTCCAGACGAGCATGGTGTCGGTGGAGGGCCTCACGAAGCTGGTGGACCCCTCCCAGCTGACCGAGGAGTTCGATGGCTCCCTGGACTACAATCACGAGGAGTGGATCGAGCTGCGGCTCTCCCTGGAGGAGTTCTTCAACAGCGCCGTGCACCTGCTCTCGCGCCTGGAGGACCTGCAGGAGATGCTGGCCCGGAAGGAGTTCCCCGTGGACGTGGAGGGCTCTCGGCGGCTCATCGACGAGCACACGCAGCTCAAGAAGAAGGTGCTGAAGGCCCCAGTGGAAGAGCTGGACCGGGAGGGGCAGCGGCTGCTGCAGTGCATCCGCTGCAGTGACGGCTTCTCGGGGCGCAACTGCATCCCGGGCAGCGCCGACTTCCAGAGCCTCGTGCCCAAAATCACCAGCCTCCTGGACAAGCTGCACTCCACCCGGCAGCACCTGCACCAGATGTGGCACGTGCGCAAGCTCAAGCTGGACCAGTGCTTCCAGCTGCGGCTCTTCGAGCAGGACGCCGAGAAGGTAGGAGGGAAGCCGGCCCCCCTGGGCCTGGGAGGGTGGGGGGGCATACCTTTTTAGGGAAACTGGTAGTGGCTGCGAGTCCAACTTTCTGATTAATGGTAATATTTTGTGTGGAAAGCTTTCCAAAAAATGTGCTGACTGATTTTAGCTGGCATGCATTTCAATCTTATATTTGGCCATTGATCACTGACTTCTTAAAGCTCCCCTTCTATAGTGTTTGTTATGCACCAGGCACTGTTCTAAGCACCATGGAAGTTAACTCACTTTAATCCTCTCAAGTCCTATGAGGCAGGCATATTGTCATCATCCCATTTTACAGATGAAGAAACTGAGAGGCTAAATAACTTGACCAAACTAGGAAGTGCAGTGCAGCTTCAGAGTCCACGCTTCCCCCCCACCCCCACTGTTGAAGACTGCCCCTCTCAGGATGTGCAGTGAGTGGTTCAAGCCTGCTGAGCAACAGAAATAACAATATGTTACCAGCCACGGTAATACCACATGACGTAGTGATTACTGCTGTGCAGTGTACTTGACTATGACAGAGCATTGCACACGGAACCTTATTTAATCAGCACAGCTCTTTGATCCTTTGAGGTGGGTGGTGCTGTCTCTGCTGAAGCTCAAGGAAATGGGTGCTCCTTGATCTTGGGGCTACAATGTCAGACTTGATGTATGAATCCAGCTTTTCTCAGTTTGAAGTGCCGGGCTCTTCCTGCCATATCACGTCTTTCTGAAGGTTTTTCCTTAGCTGCTCAGCACTTAAGCAAGACCCCATTTTTCCCAGCAGTGAATTTTCAAAGCTTTCCTCTTATCGGGGGAGAAAGCGAGAAAGAAAAATATCATATAATGCCTCTTTGCTAGGGACACAAAAGTATCTTTTCTAGGTTCTCTCCAAGCTAAAAAAGAGAGTTTCCTGTTAGATGTGCTTTAGGAGGAGTGAAATGGACTCTTCGCCTTATCCATTTTCTGAAATTGTGTTTAAATGCCCCACAGTACTCTTAGGAATACCCTGATATCTCTTAGCAGCCTGTGAATTGTACACACTGACTGCATCTGATGTAATGGTTTTGTGTCTTTTAAGAGCCCACATTGAAAATGTCTCTAAGTATTTTTGAGTGATGAAATCAGGGTACAAAACTCTATATAATGGTGATCCCAATTTGTGTCAGAGCGGCAGCAGAGGTATGACTGGAAGAAAATTCACCGCACTATTAATCGTTTTGGTTTCTAGGGGCCAGCCTTATGGTTGATTTTAATTTCTCTGTGTAAATGTCATGTGTTTTCCAATCTTTTATCATTTATAATCAGAAGAAAATCAATAGATGCAATTGTTGAAGCATGCACACCCCCGTTCTACAACAGAACTTTTGGATATCATTTAAGCCAGTTTTTGTGAGAGACATGGAAAGGGGTTTCTTGCACAGCATTAGGGGTTGCGCAAGTTTTCCCTGACCTTCCTGAGGGCCATTTTGTGTGACCCTGACCTGCTCTGGGAGGGGCCACTTGGGCTGCAGAATCCTGCCGCTGGTCACCAAGTGATGAGACATCAGGTCAGGAGCCAACTGCTCTGTGAAGCCAGAAGCAGGCTTTTTTCCTGTGGAAATGTCTGGAACATCTCCTTTTTACTTAGGGTGTCTTCTGCTCTGGGGCAAGGACTGTGCTTTGCAGCCTGACCTGGATGCGCATGTCCCTGAGCCCGGGACAGAAAGGAGTCAGGGGACTTTGTCTGCTTGCATATGATTTGTTAGAGTTGGAGGCAGTTCACAGCACCCCTGAAGCTCAAGAACTTGGGAAGACTGCAGAGGTCACAGATAGTGCCTGTCTCAAAGACAAAGCAAAACGATGTACCTGAGCCCCCGAGGATGCCGGGGAGGAAAGGCTGAACGTCTAGTCAGACAGGTGCCAGGCACCCAAGCAGTCACTGCTGCCTCACATACGTCCTCTCAATCCACGCCCAGGAATCACATGGTATATCGTTATTCCCATTTTACAGTTGAGGAAAGGGAGGCTCAGAGAGACGAAGCAGCTGGCCCAAGAGCACACTGCCGATTAGACAGAGCCAGTACTTTTCCTGCTCCACAGCCCATCCAAGTTCTCGCCCAATAACCCTACTGTCCTCTGCTTCTAGGACCTGCCTCGCTACCACTGAGCACTGCTTGTGAGCCCCTGAGCCCCAATCCATGCCCTGACGACTCTAGGGAGAATCTCAAATCCCACCTCCTCCTAACGCTCACTCAACAGCAGGGGCTCTTAACCTTTCTGTGCTGTGGACCCCTTCGGCTTTGTGTTTGATGCACACACACAGATACACACACACCACACCTCCGTGCACACATATGCACGGAGGCATCGGCTTTCTTCGGTCTGGAGAAGCTTGTGGACCCCTTTTCAGAATTAGAGTTGTAAATGTACCAAATAAGATGTATGGGCTTAGAAAATAACTATTGAAATACAGTTACTGGTTTTTAAAAATACCATGTACTTCTATAGGAACATGCTAAACAACAAGATACACTTGAAGCCTCACAACTAGCATCATTTTGAAGCAGTGATGAGCAGTGATGATATTTTAGGGCAACACCCTGAGGTGATGTGATGTGATGTGTATGTATCTGTTGGTGTCAGAGACATACCAGTAATGTAGTTTGTTGCTGACGTGCGTAATGGAGGAGAATGTTATATTTCAGTTAGCGGTTAGTGAAAATAAAGGTATATTTTTTTCCCTATCCAAGTACACAATCCCCGAATTCGACGCATGGACTCCTAAGGTTAGGGTCCCTGTTCTTTGGTGTGTTCATACCTTAAAAAGAAATGTGTGTGCATGCATATGTGTGCACGGAGGTGTGGTGTGTGTGCATCTGTATGTATGCATCAAACATATAACGGAGGGAGTGAAAGGATGACGGGAAGTGAGCAGCCCAGGCATAGTTTGATACTGAGTCAGGCGTGAACCTGCCGCTCCGGCTTGACCCAGCTGCCACAGAAAGTGTGCTGGGCGTGGGGCACAGGGGAAGGACAGTCCTCTTAAGTTGCTTCAAGATTAATTTAAAATATCTGTGCAGAACTAAGTGCCTCAGCCTTCGACTTATTTGGTGTTTTTGAAAGGGGGTCAGGAGGGTGGTGGTTTGGGGGAGGGTGGTGTGTTTGGAGATCCATATCTAAACAAGGGCCTGAGGAAATAGTTACTGCGTGAGCCACGTTGGAGCCTCTTTTCTGTGGGAGGCTTGTCAGAGGCCTCTGGTTCCAGATCTGGGAAGCTCTTGGCAATCGGAAGAGTCTGGTCATCACCCAGCTTCTATTTTTGTAAGGAGGTGGGCACAGAGTCTCCCCTTGGGCCCTGTGGGGTGACAGCTTGTTTCCTAGGGCTTGAATAATGGGTGGTGCTCCCCATGTGGTGGTGGCAGCGGAAGGTGCCACCGCTGACCACCTTCCCTTGACCTCTGTGATGACCCCCGCATTCATCTTGGGGGTGGTGGGGAGGGAGCCATTCTCTCTCCCAGTTAGGCATTTAAGGAAGAGGAACTCTTGTGCTGATGAGTCATAAAGCAGGCCACCCATTTATTTAATGAACTTCTGTTGACCAGCTGTCACGAGCCCAAAACAAGACACTTGGATGAAGATGAGTAGGCCCGAATTTTTGCCCTGGAGTAGCAAGCTGTAGTAAATGCCTGTTTATTATTATTTATGTCTGTCGTGTGCACCTCACTTTCCTAGGCACAGCCTCTGTGACTGGGGAGTTTTCAGAGAAGAGGGTATATTGTAGCTTGGGAATGACAGGAAAGCCTTCCTGAGCAATTTGGGGGAGGGCTGGGTAATCCAGAGGTGATGCAAGTAACACACAATGCATCTTGCTGGGAGAGGAACAGTGCCCTGGGCCCGGTGCCCTCTGGTCTGTAACTAATGGGCCTGTCCTCCACTGTGTCCACAGAGCACAGGCCGGGTCGCTCCTCATTAGCCAGGCGCAGATTACGGCTCTTCGCAGCCCGATTTCCCAGGCAGCTGCCCCCTCAGCTGCAGTGAAGCCTGTGTGATGGAAGTGTCTGCCCTGTAATCACATGCCATTACCACACAGAAAGGAGGCCTCTGCCCCATTAGCGGGCAGTTTGTGGTATTAAGGGTCATTACCTAGACTCATTGTAGATGTCCCCTTGGAAAAGGGACGGGTAGCTGCTGCTCAGGGGACGATCCTCCCTAGTCCCCTTCCCCTCTCCTGGGTGCCAAGAATACTGTAGAATACAACGAGAAAAGACCCTGAGCTAGAAAAGTCTACCGCCCATGCCCTGTGGGAAACCTAGCTTTGTCACCCTGATGACGGCCACGTGCCCTCATCTGTGATGCCTTCTGTGTGCTGATGCCAATGGTCAGTATGAGAAAACACTGAAGCTGCTGCACCACCAGTTCTGATCCAGGGAAGGCCCACAGTCTTCCAGGCTTTATCGGCAAGAAGTGCTGAGAAGGGCTGCAGTGCATAACTAGACTTAACTGATGGAGAAACCTTTGTCTGCTTCGCTTCTGGATAAAGGAAGCTATACTGACGTCTACCCAGGAGGCCCCTACGCAGTCTTGCCCAAAGCCATTCCACAAAGAAGGAGTATATTCCTACTTCCTGTGGGAGAATCCCCCAGCGCGTGGACAAAGCTACCCAGGGGGGCTTCCAGTACTGGGTTGATACTTATTATTGGTTTATGCAGCATGTCGTGCTTGCGTCATGTGTAAACCTGTGCTTGGGACATGCCCAAGATGAGATCTTTATCGCCACACTTGGGAGGATAAGTAGGTGGCCACCTCCTCCATGACCAAGGTATCTGCCCGCAGAAGACTCGTTGCTTAGAGGAGAGTGGCCTCAATGGCTCCCCAGCCTGCCCTCACCCCACCAATGGGAACGCTCCCTTTGAAAACCCTCATTTGAAATGCCTTCCTGCATATTCATTCGTACAGGGGGGAGATTCTGTTCACCCATGGGTGCCATGTTCATGTTGAAAATGGAACTGTGTGGGTGGGGATTTGGATTTGTCCTGGGGTGCCACTTCCCAGTAGGGAGCCCTTAGGTATGCTGCTAACCTCTGACCCCGGATTCTGTTCCCAGTGACATAAAGATGAAGAATCTGGGCCAGCTCAGTGACTTCTGATGTGTGTTCTGCCTCCACATGCACTGCTCTCACGTACAATACTCTCTCTTTGTGAAAATGTCTTTCAGTGGGAGAAGTGGGGTGGTGGGACATGTGTGTAGTCTTGGTAGTGGTGGCAGTGGCCATGGTTGTAGAGAACAGGCTTGTAAGGGGACGTTTCAGCATCTCCAGAGTAGTTTGGTAAAGATCCCCAGCCACCCCAACCCAAATGTGCGTGCCATTCCCCCTCCTGTGCGACCTGTGGCACTAAATGATACCTAAGCCCCTTTATAGCTCAACAATTCGATAACAACTTCTGCCTTTTTGCTATTCATTCTCCCCTTGCTATGTCTACAGGCGGTTCTTTTCTCTTTAGGGTTGCACCTTGGGGGATGCTGGAAAATAAGAAACTTTTCTCAGCAAATAGAACCATAACCTGTTGAGTTCTTTTCCTGCTTTAAAAAAAAAAATGGCCAAGCTGCTGCCCAGGGTCGTTAGGAGAAGCCAGTGGGATGATGTATGTGGAAATACCCAGCACGGCGCCTCCCCAGCATAGCTACTTCCTAAGCATTGGCTTTCTTTCCTTCCCCTCTACTGTTTTAATCACAATGTGCCCTTCAGTCACCCAACACCTGCTGAGACCGTGCAGCGTGTCGCTGATGCTATCTCCCTCATGAACTTGCTCCAAATAATTTTCAGTGGTCCCTAATGGAACAAAATCAAGAATTAAGCTTGGAGAGAAGTTAGCAATTGTGATGTAGGTTCACGGGGGCCCCCAAAGATCACTAGATTGTGTGGTGCCCCTGGGTGAGGGATAAGAGAGAAGCACCCAGATCAAATTGTGGTCATATCTGATGGATCAGGGTGGGGGAAGATGCCACAGTGAAAGGATGCTGGAATAACAATGTCTGTCCTTGAAGCAGCCCCAGAGGGAAGCCATTCTCCCCAGGGAGATGTGGTCGCCCCTCCCCATGCACCTTCTACATCTGAGACTCTTGTCACCTTGTGCTTTGCATTATAGGTAGGAGCATATTTGTGTTCCTGAAAACCTGGGGCCAGAAACACTTCCTACAGTCTATCCAAGAAATATGCCTATGCATTTTTATATTCTTGAAGGTGTGTGCAAACAAAGTAATGTTACTTTCACGCTACTACTCACCATGATAAAATATTTATGGGCCCATTGGGTCAAGGGCATTGCGGTAGACAGCAGGGTACTGTGCTGAGGGTTACGTGCTTATTGTTTTGCTGTTTGTATGTCCTGTTAACCACCTTAGTAATTCAGGATGTCCCTAGGATGCCCTGTCACTGGGCAAAGGATCCACTGCAGTTTCCTGCCCTCTCCCTCCAAGGGATAAACTATTCTGATCATGCCCTAGGGCCTAACGTAGGACCCTGGGCTGACAGAGCCAGTGGAGCCAGCTGTGGAGAAATTGTGCTGCCTGTCTGTCCTCCCTGCCTGACACTGGCCACTGCTGCTTCTCTTCACTGCAGCTGCAACCTGAGGCTTCTTAAGCCAGTAGTGAGCCTGACCCCACTGTCACTTGTCAAACTGGAGTGCCATTGTAGGAATTACAATACATTATATTTTTTTGAATGTCGGTTTTTAAAGTATTTTCACATCCTTAACCTTAGAGATTTTCTGGTCCAGCCCTTCCTGTGACATAGAAAACTTTGATCCAGAAGCAGAGACCCACCCACGGTCATCCATCATGGTGTTTCATTATTTGGTGTCCTGTCTATTTTGTGTGCAGGCCGGGTGGCTGTGACCGAGCATTATTTTATAGATGGGAAAGCCGAGACTTGGTAAGGTTGGGAGGTGTGCCTGGGATAGAGACAGGTAGGCAGGTAGGCAGCATGGGAAGGTAAGCCCTCTGCTGTGAGGCTGGGGCTCCTCCCCTAGCTCCAACACACACACACACACACACACACACACACACACACACACACACACCTGCACACACACCCCCTTGCTCTGCAGGAGAAAGGACACCATGCCCCAACTCCAAAACACACACACACACACCCTCCTCCTCTCCCTCCGTCCCTGCAGGAGGAAGGGCACACATGCCAGCAATCTAAGAGGAGGCAGGAGGGGCTGGGGAGAAACAGAGGGCACCAGTCGCCTGACCTGTGTCCTGGCCACTGCTATGGTAAAGGAGCCAGCACCAGGCAGGCCTCCAGGGGGCGCACCAACGAGTCTCTGTTATTCTATTGCCTGAGCCCTTCGTGTTGGGAGAGAGGCTTCAAAGAGCTGCGACCTCTGGGGGCAGCCTGAAGGGCAAGGTATTTATGGGCGGTTTGTAATTTCCTGCTTTTTTTGGAGACAGGCTCCAGTGCCCTCTTGTTCCTGCCCTCCCTCCTCCTACTGGGACCCAAACCACTGCCCCCTCCGCTCCCTGTTGACTGGGCTCGGGGTGAGGAAGTGTGTCTGTATTCCACCCCAACACAGGACACAGTGTCCTGTATTATTTCCAGCCTGCTGGTCCTGGGAATCTCTGCTTACTTTTTCTCATTTCCTCCCCTTGAACATTAGAAACATTAGGTTCCAAAAATAATCCAAGTCACAATGTTCTGTGGGCTGCATGTGTGGAGTGTTTTCTCCCAAAGCTGTTTTTCTCCTCCTTACATCCTTGCTCCCTCTCCGTTCTCCCTTGCCTGAGTGTTCAGCCCCACCGTCCGCTGCGGGACCAGGCCTGCACCAGGGGGGAGGGTATGGGAGCAAGCAGAGGAAGGCCTGGGAGGAACCGTAGGCACGGGAGGCTTGGCTCCCTCCCAGGTCTCTCACGAGGGCTGGAAGGGCCAAGACCTGAATTGTTGTATGTAAATAGCCTGCATATGTGGCCTCCACTTATGAATGGGCCCCTTGAGAACGGCGCGTCCCCTGGTTACGCCTTGGAACTGAGAACGTGATGCTATGTTCACAATACTTCCCGGAATCCAGGTTGTCACACTGATTCTGTCCACAGCAATTTAGGTGAGCTAGGAAAAGTCGGTCCTGATCAGAGGGAGAACTTGTGTGAGGCACAGGGAAGTAACTGAGAAACATTCATTTGTCAACAGACATTGAGTGTCAGCTATGGGTCAGGCCCTCGCCTAGGTGCTGGGGTGGTGTCTCTCCACCCCAGGCACTGGATGGGGAAATTGTTTAGGGAAAATCAGGTTCTGCATTGATGTGATTCCTGTAAGAAAAAGGTGGCTTAGAAATAGTGACCGCTCCAGGGCTTAGATCCTGGTTAGATACCAAGGTCTGTCTGCTGCTTACTCAGCAGGGGTTAGGGTTGGGGAGACGAGTGTATATGGGGGAAGCCATGGGGAAGTGACCCAAGGAAAAAGAAAACATGTTAGCTCTGCCCCAGTAGAGAAAGTAGAAGAAATGTCTTAAGCCCCTTTTTGAAGAATGAAAGACATTCAGGTACAATTTCTAAAATGAAAAAAACAAATTCAGTCTCTGGGGGAGGGTGGTTTTTCAAGATTCCTTTCCAGGCGTTTTACTTTGAAGGACCCACTTACCTTCCTTCCCTTCACCTTCCACCCAACCGCACTGCACCCCTTCTCCTTCCTTTCCCATGTGACCCCTCTTCTCCTCGCCCTTGAACCTCCTCCAGCCTGTTACTTACCCCACCCTTTTCGTGCACGCATTCTCTGAACACTTCGCTTAGCTTCCCTTTTGCAGTCCTGCTTCCTTCCTTGGGTGGAGCTAAGGAAGAGCTCCATGTGTGGTTCAGGCCTCCCGTGGAGGGCACAGCACAGCCCCGATGACCCAGCTGGGGCTTCTAGAAAGAGCACGGGCTTTCTAGTCACAGAAACCTGGGTTTGAATCTCAGCAACTCCCTAGCTGATTGGCTATCTGTGGCCAATTCACCCTCTCTGAGCAGTTTCTTTATCTGTAAAATGTAGACTTTAATATATGTCTTAAGATTGTTATGTGGATTAAATAAAATGTGTATAAAACATCTAGCATGCCCGGAGCCTCGTAGGTGCTCAGTAGATGGTAGGTTTGTGGAGACAGACTGAAGCTGGGTCACTTAGATAGATGGGATCAGGAGTGGAAGAGAAGCATGGCGAGGCTTTCCTGCGTGGCCTGGGGAGGGAGGGTGAAGAGTACACCCTCGTTCACAGCAGGGATGCTGGGCAGACAGTGGGCAGCATGTGGCAGCAGTGCTTGGAGTGAGGTAGGGACCTGGCGCCTGGAGAAACCAGGAAGGAACCGACAGGTGAGTATTAGATACAAGATCTGCTGCTGCGTAGTAGAAGGAAAGGGAAATAGAAGCATGTGACCAGATTGGCACAATGTGAGAACACTGTTGCTCAAGATAAGCCGGTTAAATAAGTGCCAGACATTCTGTTGAGGACGGGCAATTGGAAGACGAGCTAGAGTCAGGCCTGACCACATCGGAGCAGAGGGCACTGGCAAACAAATAGCTGTAACACAGGGAAAGTTATGGAGGGACCTATCACTGCTAGTACATAGATGGGGAGACCTTCAGCTGAAATTGGGTGCAAGGAAAAGGGAAGACCATGAGCCTCGAAGTGCAGAGTGGACTCTGTCGGGTAACATCCCCTGTCCAGTGTGGCTGGAGCTGGGGTTCCATGGGGAGGAGAGCAGGAGGGTGATGTCATGTCGATTGCCAGGAGTCCCAACAGAGAGTCAGAAATCGAGTCACACTGCTGCCTCAACAACCAAGGGACATGATGAAAACTGGATTCTGACGAATGGTTCCCGCCCTGCCAGCCAGCAGCATCTGAAAATGCCAGAATCTTTCAATGAGAGGGTCAGATCCCTAACCCAGGGCAGAACTCCCTTCCAGCCTCCCTGACTGCCGTGCATTCTTCTAGACTCTGCTGGGCATTTCTGGGGTTGAGGAAGCCACAGTTTGTGTGAGGCAGCCCATGTCATCGTTACACAGCACCGTTTGTTAGAACGTCCTCTCCCACAAGGCCAGCATTTGCCTTCCTGGCACTTCCACCCTGCGGTCCCATCACTGCCTATTCGCTCCTTCTGCCACACGGCAGCCCTCGGATGACTCAGACACAGCCCTCATTGACCTTCCCCGTCTTTCCTGCTCCAGATGAGCTCTCATCAGTTCTGGCCCATTTTCAGCTGACGTGGATGCTAGACTCTTCAAAGTAGCCTGCCTGCCACGAGTTTTTCAGATATGAGGAGGGAGGGGGTAGGGTCTGCAGCTCCGATCCCTCTTCCACAGGTGAGAAAACAATGTTGTATGTAGGTGCACTTGTTTCGTGTAGCTCAAGTTAGTCAGTCTGAAACTCCAGGATATTTCCGCCCAGAGAATTAGGTTCTCCCATTCAGACAGAGAGAGTCACTGTCTCCAATGTGAACACAAGCGCGTCTTCCCACACGTACACTAGACAGACCGTTCCAGTATGAAAATGTTGAGTTGCCAGGTTTCTGGTGCCCTGTGTTAGATGTGACCAGGTTGGTAGTAGTTGCTGCTCCTCAGGGAAAAGCCTTCGCTCCAGGGCACCGACTGTGCCAACCCCACCCCTGTATCCCATGGCTCTCCCTGACGCTATTCCCAGCGAGAGCCAAATCCTCATGGTGCTTATCTTGGGGAGAGTCAGAAAATCTGTGGTGAAACATGCAAAGGAACATGAATTCCCTGGAGGAAATCTGCCTCTACTGGAATCCCAGAAGGGTTCTTTCCCCACAATCCCCATTCCATGCCCACTAAGAAACCTCCGTTTCTTGCCCTTTGGCTCACCTTCAGCACCCCCTTAGCGATGTTTTTCTAGGAAAAGAAAGGCTTTGCTGTGGGGACAGTTGGCTGATGTGGTGAGAGAAGACATGCCCTTTCTTGGTGTAGAGGAAAAAGGGTCAGTCGGTTTCCTCCATGCAGATCTGGTGGACTGACCGGTCCTACCTCGGAGGGTCACGTGTCCTGCCCTAGATTTACCTGGGGAGCTGACCCTGCCATGAGGTGTTAAGAGGAGGTGCAACCAGAAGGATCTAGAATAGAGAGTGAGACTAGACTTGGCATTTAGCCCCCCTCATCAGGACGTCGCTTTCTGTGCCTTGCCCAGTCCCACCTTCTCATACCTTGGATTACACCAGCCTCCCTCTCCTCTGCCTATGGAAGCCCTACCCTAGCTAAAGGTCCAGCTGAAATGCTACACTCCCCATTTTCCCCTTTTGGTCCTTTTCTCCTCTGGGCAGCTTCCTATAGTTTTATCCCTCCCCCTCAAATTGGCCCTGTTTCAACCCATCTTGTATTGTAACTGTATGCTCAAATGATGATACATTTATGCTCAAAGGTCTCATTCCCCCAATTACATTGCAAATTTCCGGAGGTCAGGGCCAGTATCTTAGATAACTCTGTGTTCCCCAGAGGCACACAGTCAATGGGAAAAAAAGGGCTGTAGCACAGTCTGTACTCACTGGGCTGCCTGATGGAACAAAACTTTTGGGAGTACAAGAGCACCACCTGCTGCTGCCGAGTGGTTTCGAGAGACACTCCTCGGATACTCCCACTTGACAACTGGGGTTTGAGCAAGTTTCATCTTGTAGTGGAGAGATTTGAAGGCAGGGAATCCAGTCCTGGTCCTTTTATCCATGTGCAAGCAGATGAGGGGGTAGTGGAAATGTAAAGGAGAGCAGCAGACCCTGGGTTCACTAAAAGCAAGAAAATGAATCAGAGCTCAGCTAACTACAGCCCTTCACATTAGGATGGGGACAGTAGGACGGGAGTGGCGGGAAATCCCAAAAACCTTTCGGAAGGAGGATGGATGACTAAATTAAACTCAAATTTTAATTCTTTTTAAGACGAGAAAAGAAAGAGTTGGTGATGAAGGTTATTAAAAAGCATTACCATGAGTAATCTGGCTGTTGCATGTCAGCCCTACTCTTAGGGAAAATGATACTATCTAAACATAAGGATTCACCTTAGTCCTCTGACTAAGATTGTTAAAGAAATGGAGGGCTTTGAGGCGTGATTGGGCTCTGCATTCCGTGCATCCTTCGTGAGCTCCTGCAGGGTATGCTCTGCCAGGTGGGGTCTGGAAGCCGGAAGCTTGACCAAGCGTCTCAGATATGCCTGAGCCTGGCTCCCGTGCGGTCCCTCACCTGCCTGGGCCCTATTGCTGAAGCTGCTGCTGGAAGACGAGAGAAGGGGGAAAAGGGAGAGCTAGCTTTCTTCCCGAGCTCAAGGTCAAGCCCACCTCGCACAGACCCCCTTCAGCGCAGCACCCCTTCTCTCAGAAAGGGATTCCTGAAGGAATGCCACCTGCTACCTAGCCCATGTGAAATTCTTTTCTCAGATGTGCAAGTGACTGGCACAGCCGAGTTTAGGATGCGGGGGAGGACTGGATGAGGGCGTCCAGCAGACACTCCATTTTTGCAGTAACAATAATAGTTACCATTTACTGAGTGTATCTTGTATGCCGGGAACAAGCATTAGCTCATTTAAATTAACTTGCCAAGGGCCAGATCTCAGTTTATGCCTAAATTTAGCTGTGGGATAAAATTGGGCACTATTTTCTTAGCTTGGATTAAAAAGGGTTTGACCTCTTCAATTCTACATTTTGGGAAGTGAGTGAAACACATTCCTTCACTCCGTTCCTGAAAATATTTTATCAGCATCTATGGTTCAGATGGAAGGAATTTGGCCCCTCAGAGTCAATATCCCGGGGCTGCCGGGCTGACTCCTGGCGTGGTTGGTGCTGTTTCTTATCTGCTTCACTTGCTGGCTCCTGGATGACCAGGTCTTCCCCACAGGGTCATACTGTGTGTATCGCCAGTCCTGCATGGGGCTCCATCCAGGCAAACAGCTGGAAATAAAACACAAAAAAAACCCTTATTTAAAGTCTGAGACTATCTATATGAATAATAGACTTGGTGAGACTTTTCATTACATCACTTAGCATGAGGAGGGCGAGAGCAAAGAGAGAGGCCTGTTAAGGCCTAACGTGAGTAGGCACTTCTCCAGGCAGAGCAGAGCTGCGGCTCGATTTCAAGGACAGTGTGTGATTTTAGCATAAAGTCTTGCAGCCTGGATTTCTCTAATCAGAAAGCAGCTACTTGTTGCGACTGCCAGCTTATCCTGTCTGATCCCAGAGGAAGTGGAAAGGAGTTAGCGTGCATTCAGTGCCTATGAGACATCATACCCTGTGCGGGCACACCTTTCGTATGCTATCTTTATCTCCTCCTTTATGTGTATCTTCTTTGACCCAGACATTGAAGGGTTTGTGAGAAAAAGGAGCGGAGGGGGAAAGTAAGGAGGGGTGGGGCCGGCAGAAGACCCGCAATTGGTGAGAAGTCTGTAATGTGCCAGTTGATTTTGTTTTGTGAGATCAGGGCTGGCTTGGACTCCCCTTTGCAATGACATAAATGACTATCTGGGGGCCTTCGTGTAGACACCCGGTTCAGGATTAAAAGCAGATTTGACCAGATCCCTCCCCTTCAGTGCTTCCCCACTGTGGCTGAATATAGACCCAGGTCCTCTGCCCTTTGACCTTTGCCCCTTTGTGACCTGGCCCCTCTCTGTCTCTTATCATCCCTTCTCACGACTTCTTGCTTTATGCTCTAGAACACTTTGTACGTCCTCCCTAGTCCTTGTTGTTATAAGCCTCCTCCAGACCTTTGCTCAAGCTATTTCCTGTCATTAAGATCTCCTTCTCATCTGCACCTCTTCACCTAAATCCTATGTCTTTCAAGTGTGGCTCAGCTGTTGCCACCTTCTGGAAATCAGCAGTGCTTTTCCCTGCCTCTGCTTGTACCAAGTTGAACCAAGTGCTCCTGTGCTGTCAGCCCATAGTATACACTTTCCATAGTACTTTCGCACTTAAAACTGACAGAATATTGAATACATTTGTATCCCTCACTAGACTCTGACCTTGATCTTTTATCATCAGTTTCTAATTCAATGTCTGGATACAGTGGGTACTCAGGAAGTGAATAAAACAGTGTGCTATGCATCATGAACTCGACACTATTTATATCAGGATGCTTTTGGCTGCACAAAACAGAAAACTAGACTCTGTTGAATTCTTCCGTCTTTTAATCCAGTTTGTCCCTTTCCCTCCTATTTTTTAAGATGTTAATCATGGTTGTTTTGAATCAGAAAGACTTATTTGCCGATTCATAGCCTGATAATCTCTGGGTCTGTTTCTATTGACTATTTTGTTTTTTGATTAGCAGTCACTTTTCTCTGCTTCTTCATATATCTAATAATTTATATTATTATATGCTGGATTCTGTAAATGATTTTTTTTGTATAGACTCTTGATTAGGTTATCTTTCTATAAATACTGGGAAGTGTTGTTCTAGAATGCAGTTAAATTACCAGCAGATCTTGGTCATGTTGAGTCTTGGTTTAGTCTTTGCTGTGGCAGGTCTACTTCCATCTTTTCATTAATCCTAGGGTTTAGCCCTTATTCTTAGGATGTGGTTCTTACTCCTCCAGCCTGGACTTTCTGAGCTCTCAACTCAGTGCCCAGAGTGTTCACCAAAGTCTCTTCACACTGTTTGAATTAGAAGTCCCAACATTTCGCCAGCACTGTGTAACTTCTGAAATCTCTGTGCAGCTCTCAGTGTCCTCCACCTCCCACAGCTGTTTTCTGCTAGATCTTCTGGAGTCTTGCCTTGCATATGCACAGCTTAGGATTTGGCCAAGGGCTGGAAGGAAATTTTAAGGAAGATATTTTTAGGGTTCCTTTTCTTAACTCCCTCTTCTCTAATATTTATCACGGAAATTCCAATCACTTATCTTACCTGTCCTGAACTCTTAACGTTTGTTTGTTTGTTTGTTTTTGTTTCTTTTAGTACCCATCAAGACCACTGCTCTCTGCTTAGCTCCTATTTCCTTGCTCCACAGTTTGCAAAGTACCCTCAAGGAGAAAGCCAGGGTGAATATGGGGCTTACATGTGTATGTCCCTTCCTTCAAGGACCATCGGTCGATGTTGGTTGTTGACCGATGCATTCACCTAGTTTATAGATAGGTTAACTCTGATACCTGCTACCCCATCAAAGACAGACCATACATCTCCACGTGAAGTGTTTAAATAAAAATGCAAGTGCATCAGAATCACCTGCGGGGCTCCTGCTGAATCAGAATCTCAAGAAAGTGGTATTTTTTTTCATACAACATTTCAGAGAGCTCTGATTAAGGCTAGGTTTGTGAACTACTGTGGTAGACACGGGAGTAGTGAGTTTGGAGGACAGAGAAATCAGAATGGGCTCAGTTGGTCAAAGAAGGCACCAAGAAGAGGTGAGGCTTCCAATGTATTTTGAAAGATGGGAATAATTTGGATATTTGGGTGTGGAGCATCTCATGGGGGGAAAGATGTGAGCACAAATATGGGAGTGGCAATGAGTATGGCATGATATATTTGCATGGCAGTAACTAGAGTATGGCCGGGCAGGGTGCTCGGTGTAAGAGAGCGGTGTGCAATAGCAGGGAAAGGCAGGTTGGGACTAGTTGGGGACGGAAGGGCGGACCTTGAGTGGCAGAATATGGAGACTGGATTTTAGCATTGTAGATGACAGGTAGCTATAATAATTTTGTGTGGTTCATTTTATGTTTGTTTTATTTTATTTATTTTTTGACTGAGGGGATGTCATGGTGAAAGCTGTGTACTAGAGCAGTGGACCTGGTGGGGGCAGGTGGTTCGGTATAAGGGAGGAAATGGAGTCAGGAAGACCAGCAAGGAAATGATTGCAGTAATTCAGGTGAGAGACTGAGGGGGGAGTGGCAGCAGCAAGGGAAAGTAAAAGGTATATTCAGAGTTATTCAAGGAAAGAAAGAATAAATGGGTTCTGGGGGGATGGGGTGAAGATGTAGGAAGTCAGGAGAAGGTAATATTTTCATGGAAAAGAGGTAGTAGTTGGAGCTGCCGTGGAATGTCGCGGGGATATTCATATCTTCATACTGAGTCCGTAAGCGCCGTGGGACTAGGACTAGTCGGACATTTAGGTGTGTCTTTGGGAGACAGTTTGATAGTGGTTTAAAAGCATGGACTGGGGAGTCATACAGACGAGATCTGAGTCTTCAATATGCCGTTTGAGTTTGTATTAGGTGACCTTGGCCGCGTTATTTAATCTCTTTGAATCTGTTTCTTTAACTAGAAAAAGGTAGTGACGATGCTATCTACTACCTGAGAGGGCTGTTACGAGGATTGAGATACTGTGTGTAAAGCTTGTTGTGTGGAGCTTAGCACGTATTTATTTTTGTTGGTTATCTGGGAAGTTAAGATTAGACGGCACCAGGGGACAGAGGAAATTGTACAGGACTCAGGTTCAGATGGACACGAGATTCTAAATTTATCTTCATCACTTACAAACTGTGATCTTCGGCAAATTATTTCCCCTCTCTGTATTGAGTTTTCAGCATGCTTAAAACAGAATGAACGATGCCTGTGTTGTGGCATTATTATAAGGACTCCATGACATCACCTGCAGAGGCGCTTGGCATAGGCCCTGGCCCATGAAACAGGAAATACTATTCATGTTGTTGGAGTTGTGAGCCGGGGAGGATTTTCAGATGGACAGAGTCTGATGAATGCAGGGCCGAGGGCTGATGACCAAGTCTGGAGACTGTCACAGTAAAGATGTGAGGACAGGAAAGGAAGTGAGTCTGGATACATCAGTGTAGGACTGGAGGGCGGGCGAGCTTTCAAAATGTGAGTGTTCTATTGTTTTTGTCACGCTGAGACTAGACATGGTGTGTCAAGGAAGAGAGCACAAGTGTGTGAAAGTGCTGGATCCCCTGAGGAAGTTTAGTGTTGGGTGGAGACCCGTGAATGCGGAGGGATAAGCTCACAGTGTCTGCAGCCAGGTGACCTGCTCCTGAGAGTGACCTGCTTCGAAGGCCAGAGAGGGTAGAGTTTCCGAAAGGGCTGCATCAGAGTCTGACCTGAGATCAAAGGAAAGGCGAAGTGGTGGAATGAAGGACTCAGGAAGGAGGAGATGCTCGTCTTTCGCTGTGGGCATAGACTTAGGGAAGCAGCAAAGGCAGACCGTACTACAGAGGGCTAAGGAGGAAGCAGATGGAGGGAACACACTGGCAGCAGAGGCCGAGCCCTCTTCCGAAAGTTCAGGGATGGTGGGAAGGACGGATGGGATGAAGCTCGGGGCACATTGGAAGCTGGAGCAACAGGGTTAAAAGCATCAGCACTCAAACTGGGCCTCCTGCTGCCTATGAGCTGCGTGGCTTTGGGCAAGTTCATTCACCGCTTTGTGCCTCAGTTTCCCCACCTGTAAAATGAAGATGATAATATTGGGGAAATAGTTGTGAGGTTCTTAGGAGGATTAAAGGGGTTAACCTAGGTAAAGTGCTTAGAACAGTGCCTGGCACAGAATGAGCATTGAACAAATGTTAGTTGCTATTATTGTTGTTACCGTTCCCATGACTGCTGTTAGTGAGAGAAATTGCAAGTGAGAAAGGAGGACGGGGACAGGGAAGACGAGGGGAGGCAGGGTATTGTTGTTTATATAGTTTGGCTCTGAAACATGGATGCACCCTCTACCAGGGAGTCTTCATAGACTCTACAAGCTTAGACTCTGTAAGACTACCATGGGCCAACTCTGGCACTGAGCTACTCCGGGCGACATACGATGGGAACCTGGCTTACCAGCAGGACGACCCTTGCATAGACTAGCTCAGGTGCAAGGAGACAAGTGCCATGGAGGACAGCTGCAGAAGCTGCCATGGCTGAGGAACTCCCTGCCCCCAGCGGCCGATACCTCTTGTAACACCTCCACTGGCACCGCATCCGGGGTCCCTGCAAAAGACATGCCAGTTACAAGAGTCACCCCACTCAGAGAAGCCCAAGGTATGGTGTCTCCATCAGGTTTTTATAGTTCATTGTTAGTCCTTTCAATCCAGATACACTTTACCAGCTGGGGGTCATGGGGTAGTTTTTACCACCGGCATGATTTAGTAATACGTTGGCACATACGATCTTGATCTGTTTCCAGGGAAACAGAACTGGGATGTTAACTGAGGGTCAGATTCTCATGCAGAAGGGGAAAGGTTTTTGTTAGCCCTTGCTCACAGTGGGACATTTACCTGTTTTGTAGAGAAACCCGGAGGGTTCTAAATGTGAGCAACGTGTTAGGATGTAAGTGAGAGATTTGGTAACTAGGGAATTTAGAAACAGAGGGTGTGAGCAATGTGCTAGGTGATCTATGGCATGTCTGCAGAGACATAGCCTGGCTGATGAAATGTTTGGTGTCCTGTCTGATTGCTGAGGCTCCAGTGAGATGTCTCCCACTTAGCTAGGCTGAGGCGTCCTCCTAGAGCAGCTGGATTTATGGTGAAGGATAAAGGAGGCTTCTCTTTTGTACAATATATTACAGCATGCCAGCAACATGCAAACATCCTGAAGGAAAACAGGCAGAGCCCAGAGAATCCGACCTCCCTCAGTAGATATTTATTGATACCTACAGGCTGTCAGGCACAAGTGCCAACCATGTCCCCCATCTATAGATACCAGTGTAAAGATGGTCTCTCCGACCTTGAATTCCCTGTGGCCTGTGAGCCTTGCAAAATACCAGAGGTGAGAACACACACCTGGGGTCTGTGTGTTGTTCCGTTTGCACAAGAGCACGTGCCCCAGGGTCAATCAGAGTTCATGTGAAAGAAGAACTGTAAAGTGGGGACATTTGCTTTTGGTTCCCTCCTACTTTTCATTTTGTCTAAGGCTCTTCTGCCACCCCATTTTAGGATCTCATCCTGGGTTGTGCTCACAAAAGGCCTTGCTGTCTTACTGAGCTATTTCTGTATTCGGATAAACTCATTCCAGGAGGGTTGCAGGAATAATACATTTTAACAGGAATCTCTCCCAAGTGAAAAACTATTAAGAGCCAAAGGGATTGAGTCTCTGATAGTAAAGAATTGGGGTGTGGCAGAACGGATGGGAAAGGGGGAGTTTGGCAGCAAGGCGGGAGGAAGTGAGATCCCTGGTCAGGCCACACAGGGAGGGCAGGAGGGCACCAGGGTGCCCAGGCACTACCATGAGTGTACAGGGTCTCTGAGTCCTGTGTGGGCGAGGGCATGCCCAGGGCCCCAGAGTGTGTGTCAACGTGGAGACAGTGGGAGGATGTGTGGATGTCCCTGGTCTGTGTGGCACTCTGGTCGCTCTGGGTAGCATTTCTGAGAGGGGTGGGCTGTGGATGTGTTTGTATGTGAGCCGCAGGTGTGATTCCATTAAGCCCACAACGATTTTGCAGTAAGGCGAACCTATTGCAACTCCAAATCCACACCTTTCCTCGGCTTTGTGCTCTGAGTGAAAACAGTAGGGAAATATGTACAATAGAATATGCTCACAATATAGATTTTAAACCTGTCAGGTATGTAGCACTTAACAAAGCATAAAATCATCTTCTTCTTTGAATTTCACTACTACTACCCTAAGGTCAAAATAGGGTAAATTGCCATCCCCATTTATTTATTTATTGGGGTGATAATTGTTAGTAAAATTACATAGATTTCAGGTGTACAATTCTGTATTACATCATCTATAAATCCCATTGTGTGTTCACCACCCAGAGTCAGTTCTCCTTCCATCACCATATATTTGATCCCCCTTACCCTCATCCACCTCCCACCCCCCCTTATCCTCTGGTAACCACTAAACTATTGTCTGTGTCTATGAGTTTTTGTTTCTCATTTGTTTGTCTTGTTCTTTTGTTGTTTTTGGTTTATATACCACATATCAGTGAAATCATATGGTTCTCTGCTTTTTCTGTCTGACTTATTTCGCTTAGCATTATACTCTCAAGATCCATCCATGTTGTCACAAATGTTCCTATATCATCTTTTCTTACTGCCGAATAGTATTCCATTGTGTATATATACCGCAACTTCTTTATCCATTCATCTATCAAAGGACATTTTGGTTGTTTCCATGTCTTGGCCACTGTAAATAAAGCTGCAATGAACATTGGAGCACACGTGTCTTTATGTATAAATGTTTTCAGATTTTTTAGGTAGATACCCAGGAGAGGGATTGCTGGGTCATATGGTAATTCTATTCGTAATTTTTTGAGGAACCTCCACACTGCCTTCCATAACGACTGCACCAGTCTGCATTCCCACCAACAGTGTATGAGGGTTCCTACCAACAGTGTATGAGGGTTCCTTTTTCTCCACAGCCTTTCCAACACTTGTTACTATTTGTCTTGTTGACGATAGCCATTCTGACTGGGCCATCCCCATTTTACAGATAAAGAAACTGAGGTTCAGACCAATAACCTAACTTGTCAAAGCTCATACAGCAGAATCTGCACTAGAGCCCATCTCCTATCTGAAGCCTCTGTTCTTCGCACTCTGAAACACATCAAAGCTGAATATGAGCAACTTAAAAGCCAACTTAATCTGTGATTGCAGACAATATAAAATACTAACAGTAGGTGGTAGGTAGTTTGAAAGTTAAAACTCTAAATCAGATTCTGTTGCTACATTTGGCAAATGAGGAAAATAAGCCCAAGATCCTTATTTAATATCTTTGCTCTATCAAATAATTTATGCTTCATTAAGAAACAGAACAATAATAACCTTTAGTTATCCCCATCTTTAAAAGAAAAGAGGGAAAAGGTTCCTGTTTATTTTCCTAATTTGCATTTAAATAGATTCTTTTATCATTTATTATATATTAAGAATCAGATTTTTATATTTTCACTGATTTTTAGCCAGCGTAAAAAAATTACTTAGCTTAGTTAAAAACAAAACATGAAAAAGAAAAATACCCAGTATCTTACATGTAACATCTATCTTCTTAATTAGACAAAACTATGTTGGTTTCCAAACAAAGAGATAAAATTTCATTATTTGAACATGAACTTTCCTCTTAGAGGAATTTTGTTGTTATAGTACATTTTGTTGAACCTACCATTTGTAGCTTCTCAAAAAAAAAAAAAAAAAAAGAAAGAAAGAAAGAAAAAAAAGGATCAAAATGTTTGAAATCACTGTAGAGGTATTGTCTTTAGTTTTTCTTTAGATCTTTGGGTCAGTCTAGTTCAAGCGTTTTCCAGAGAAACCCATGCAAATAGATCAAATAATAAAATGTTCTGGGTGGAAAGGAGCTTAGAAAGGATCAGCCCATCTGGAGATTAGCAACTCCAGAGCCTATGGCCAGTTTACTCATGCTTTTATCCATTCACTAAGTAGTTACTGAGAGAAGTGGCGCTATCTGAATCAGCTGTCCCCAGGCACTGATGGGGCAAGGTCGAGGAGAGAGGAGGAGGCTGGGTATTGGAGAGTGAATGACCCCATTTGAGGGACAGCCCCTTACTTTAGCTAGATCCTCACAGTGTCCTGGTGGCTGCTTATTGGGGGGTGCCTGCCCTGTGGAGCCCAGGCAGTGTCCCAAGAATCTGGTTCAACAGGCACTCAGTGAATGTGCATTGGGCGGAATGAATGAATTCTAGGCCCTGGGCTTCACCTCTCTGACCCTTTTTCCCATCTGTAAAGTGAGCCTGATGGATGCAGTGAGAAGAAGTATGCAAATGGACATTTTGAACTCTCAGGTACCAGACAGATGTCAGAGCTGAGATGAGAAGCGCTGCCTTTCTCTGGCTATCAGTCAGTTTTCTCGCTGACATGATTTCTTTTCTTTCTTCTTATTAGTTTCAGGTGTACAAAACAACATAGGGATTAGACATTTATGTACCTCACAAAGTGATAACCTCAATAAGTGTGTTACCCATCTGACACTGTACATAGTTATTACAGTATTATTGACTATATTCCCTATGCTGTGCTTTATATCCCCGTGACCATTTTTTTAAAATTATAGTCAACACTCAATATTATTTTATATTAGTTTCAGGTGTACAGCTTAGTGGTTAGACATTTATATAATTTATGTGACTTTATTCAAAAAGTTAAAAAGTTTAAGTTGTAGCAATGAATACGCCTTCTGATCCAGGGGACTCAATAAAAGTATTTTTATTTTGAATGAAAAAAAATGTATATTCTATGAGTTTCCAAATTGAGTTGATTGTAAACCAGGATGCTTATTCGGAGAACCACTTAATTATCCTTTGCAAATGAGAAGTCTAGAAGTGAAGAGGCTTGCCCGTAGTCTCATGGATAGTTGGTGGCAGAGCCAAGCCTGGAACCAGCCTCGTCTTCAGCCCACTTGCCGGCACACGTGCCCCTGAGTGCACACACACGTGTACACATTCTCTCTCTGCAGCCAGTTCCACTGGATGTAAACAGAAAGTGACCCTTGCAGACAGCCGGGCTTGCAAGGGTGAGGATTGTATACCATTAGGCAACAGCTTCAGGCCCAGAAATGACTTGAGACAGTCAGTTAGCAAACAGCCATCCTGGAGAGACCCTGATTCCTGATATCAGGTGGGACTATCTGGTCCCCAGAGCAGATCTTTTTCTCTCTGCCTGAGACATGTGTCACCTCTTTGGAATGCTGCCTGCAGTACAGCTGAACTTTCCCAGAATGCCCGGCCACTGGAGAGTTGCTCGTGTGCTCCCCCGTGGAATGCCGAATAGGGCGGAATGGATGGACCTCATTCTGTGAGAAGCCCATTCAATGAGGTGCACGGTTCCTCCTGTATTCTCCACTCTCGCCCATCTTTCCCCTCACTTTTCCAGCTGCTCTCCACTCGAACTGGCCCGTGCTCAGCTCTCCTTGCTCTGTAGTCCAGCAGGGACCTGGCACCGGGCATCTAATCATTCTGGAGCTAGCACATCAGTCTGCTACTTATTTGCATATCTAAATAGCATTTAACAGAAAATACAGGGAAGGTCAGCTCTCGGCCACTGGGATAGCCAGCAATGTATGTGGAGTGAGTGCTTCTCATCACAAGTCTCAAGGACTTCAGGCATTTCACATTGTTATTAACTGTATTGATTCTTTTGTCAATAAGGAAAAGAGATGAGAAATTATTTTAAAGTAGGATTGAGAGGCAGACTTTTAAAGATCAAAAATTACAGAATGAGATTCCTCTAAACTCCTGGGGCAGCTGTCTTCTTTTCCCGCTTGTCCTTAATAATAATTTTTAAAAAGGCAAAAGCTCTGCCTGAGTGTCTGTGACGTGGGGCTGGCCATGGCGGGCGGACCCAGCACAGCGCCTACAACAGACAGGGAAACGGCGCCCCCAGCCTGAAGCATTTGCTGACACCTGGAAGTGAAGAATGATACTTTTGTCCTTTCTTGATCATTTGTGTAGCTAGCCAGAAGTGCTCTGGGTCATTCAAAAGGGAGAATCATCTCCAAATCATGCATGTTTGCCTTCAGAAGACGATGTTTTTATACTTGGGTGTGAGTTGTCAGTCACTCTCCGGACCTCCAGACACATAAATCTAACTGCCCATAGGACACCTCTGCTTGAAATTCTCATAAGTCTGTCAAATTTGCCACATCTTAAGCTAAACCCACTGTCTACCACCCCACCCCAGCTTCTTACCCTCCTCTTAAAGTAGCAGCTTTTCTAGTGACAGAGCCAGGCTTGGAACCAGGGCTCCCTGCCAGGGTGCCAGGCCAGACACCTGGCCGTTCTCCCAAGCCCTGCCTTGCCCTCCCTCCCCAAACAATTGTGAGCCCTCCATCCCATTCCTAGTAGCTCTCAAGCCGGCCCACCCCTGCAACTCCGCTGCCACTGCTCTAAGCCACCCTCCCTCACTAGGCTTACTGCAACAGCTCCCTCCTCATTCTCTCTGGCCCGCCTTGCCCCCTCTGGTCTACGTCCCACGCTGTGATCAAAGCTCACCTCACACTTCACAGCTCAGCTTAAAGCCCCACAGACATCTTGCTGCGCATGGTATACGGTCCAGGTTTTCTGAAGCCTGTGTCCAGGCCTCTCCATGGTCAGTCATTGCATCTACCACCCCGGCCACATCTTACGCTCACATCAGGCTCCAGAAGCACAGCTGAGGTGCTTTCCTAGCCCTACACACTGGGCTGCCCCACAGTCCTGCCCCTTTGATCTCCCCTTTACCTGGGGCTCGCATCCCACTCATCTTCACCTGGCGAATTCCTACCTGAATCAAAGCTCAATTCAGGTGTCACCTCCTCTGGGAAGCCTTCTCTGCTCTCCCCTGTCCCCATGCCATCAAGGGTGGGTGCTACTTTGATAGACCATATTGGCCTTGATCTTGATAGATATTTTCTTCAAGCTGTGATTCTCATTGAGTCACATGCCAGGTTTGTACTAACATTGTATGTGAGCCCATGTCTGCTTTCCACCCTGGCCTTTAATCCACTTAAACTAAAGAACCACGTTTTCATCATTTTTATCTTTCTCTTGCCTTGGATAGTGCCTACCACATAGTGAGTGTCCCGTACATGTTGGTTGAGTGTCACTGAAACAGTAAATCGACTTTTTCATTTAAAAGGAAATAATGGAATGAGGCTGTAGTTCTTCTTCCAGGAAAGCTGGCGTGGTCTTCTCAACCTGCACCTGTGTTCAGCTGAGCTGCAGCCCTTTGCACACCCCAAACTATAGAGTGTCGCTTCCATGTATAGCAGTCCTCTTCTCCAAAGGTGTCACACCTTTCCTGGCTGTATCACTTGACTAATGTGAGCAGAAAATCACAAAACAATTCCAACTTAAATAGGCTTGGAAAATAACTAGGCTATCTTGGCTCAGGTACTAAGGAAGTACAGCAGCAAAGTGGAGATCAGGCACGGTTCAGTCAGGGCTCTGCCTGTGTTTCCTGCCGTTGTTTTGTTACACCCTGTCTCTGCCCAATGGCTGCAGCAATGTGGGGCTCAGGGTCACAATGACAGTTTCAGAGGAAGAGCAGTTGTATCTAAAGAACTAGGGTTCTGTTTTCCCAGAAACTTCTGGCAAACTTCCCCTCATATTTTGTTATACTGAATTGGATAACATTCCTGTTTCTGAGACAGTCCCATTGGCCAGGAAATGTTATACACTTATTGGCTTAGACCTGGTGTTCTGGGGAGAGAGAACCCTTCGCGTGATCATACCCTCCCCTGGAGCTGGGGTTCTGGTCAGAGCCCCTGAAAGCCTGTGGGAAAGAAGGGGAAACCTAAAAGAAAACCAGAGTACAGAGCTATGGGACAGAAATGGCTCAATACCCACTGTGACAGACAGCACTTACTCTACCCTTCAAAACCTTCCTCTTCTGGTTCCTGATGGGTTATAGCAGAAACCCTGGACTTGTAAGGCTGTGGAGCTACAAGAAAAGTTGATGTAGTTCCGAGTCAATTCCACAAAGAGTGAGGTCGGGCGGTGTATACGTGGCATGTTAGGACGACCTCTTGCTTTCAACAAGGGTTTCTCACCTCTACTTGGGTTGTAGGGAATGGATTAAGCCTCCCCGTGTGTCGCCTCGTCACCTGTCCCTGAAGCACGTGTGGGGCACTTTGGAGGCTTTCTAAAAATTTTTACAAAGGGGAAGTAACTAGGGACAGTGATTAGCTTCATCTCCCTGCTTCTCTTACTCATTTTCTCGTAGGCTCTGTAGAGAAACACAGGGGCCGATGGTGAGTCCTTAGGCTAAAAGTGAGGGCTCTCAGGGTGAAGCAAGCTGTGGCCACCCCACTCTGAGAGTGACGACTGGTTCTCCCTGGGCATCCGCAGGAGGGCGTTTTTTTCTTTCAGTAACTGAAGTTTTTGCATTATTGGACCCATGACTCTCCTGATTACACCGTACCATCTTGTCTCTTCTAGATGTTCGACTGGATAAGCCACAACAAGGAGTTATTCCTGCAGAGCCACACGGAGATCGGAGTCAGCTACCAGCACGCCCTGGACCTCCAGACACAGCACAATCACTTCGCCATGAACTCCATGGTGAGTAGAAAGCCTGCTGTCAGCACTGCTTTGGGGGCAGGAGAGTGGGGAGGGAAGGGACCTGGGGGTAGTGTGAAGAGGGGCAGAAACAGACTTCCAACGGGAGTAAGAGTGAGGAACTCGGAATGTACAGATCCTTTAGCATTCCGCTTGCCAGGATAGTAACAGGTGCAGGACACGTGGCCAGCCAGCTAGCCGTTCTGTAGCAGGTCATCGCCCCATTTCTGCCTCTGGACCCTGCTTTGGAAAGACATGTGCGGGCTTGGAGAAGCCATTAGCTCAGCAGAAGACTAACAGGGAGTCACCAGTTCCCCGTCGCTGGCTTATCCACCTAGCATGTGAGTCACTGGGCTGGGAGGGTGAGGGACCTCCTGCTTGGGCACATGGGAGATGGTTGAGTGAATTGGGGCTGTTTAGACTGGAGAAGAGGAGCTTTAAGGGACACATGATTCCGCCTTCATTATGGGAAGGGCTACCTTGGGGAGAAGAGGGTAGAATTGCTTTGTGTTGGTCTAAGAGGCAGAATCATCCAGGGGATGGCAGTTAGAGGGGGAGGCAGGACATGACTTGGGGGTGGGATGCACTGGGAGTTACTGAGCTCCCCGTCATGAAGAGTGTCTGAGCAGACACTGAATTCAGAGAGGGATGTTTGTGACCACAGGGAATTTACCTCGCTCTGCTTTAATTTCTTCATCTGTAAAAAGGAAATAATAATAGCTATCTTATGGGTCATTGTGAAGATTCAATGAGTTAATTACAAGGCAGTTAGCGCTGTGCCTGGTACATAGTAAGTTATCAGTAAACATTGGAATAATGATGGTGATGATGTAGGAGTCTAGTCCAGATCACACCTGTGATCCCTCGTAAAACTAACCCTTTGGGATATTATTTTTTTTCCATGTGGTTACCCCAAGGCTTTATTTCAAAACCTTGTCTGTCCCATGACCCCCATTGTATTTGAAATGCCTGCAATCTCAGTATGCGTCTCTTTCTCCCTCCGCCAGCTCTTCCTACATGTACTCCTGGCCCAAAAGAATAGATTCACCATTCCCCATGTAGCTGAACACCAAAGACACCTGATCATTTCAGCCATTGATGCTGGGAGGGGTGCAAGTGTTAGGAAAACAGAAACATGGAGGGTCACGGAGGCCAGGAAAGAAGAGAATTTCATTTTTCTACCACGTTGTTTTAAATATACTTTCCACTGGACTTAATGTAGGAAGGAAGAAATCATTCCAGCCTCAAATGTTCCGTGTTGAGTTGGAGAGAGAACTCAGGCAGCCATGGTGCCATAGTAGAGATAGGCTGAATTAACTACGTGCCTTAAAATCTCAGTGGTTTAAACAACGGGTTTAGTTCTTCCTCCTACCACATGCCCATCTCTGGCTGGTGGGAGCTCTGCTCACCAGTGACGGGGGGACCCAGGCTGAAGGAGCAGCCACCATCTTAGATGCTGCCAGTTGCCTCACCAGACAAAGCATGTAGCCAAGCCTGTGCCCGCTTGGGAACCGTCCTGCTAGAAGTGCCACATGCCACTTTCACTAGCATTCCATCAGCCAACACCAATCACACAGCCACATCTCTGCCCTTCATGGGTAGAGATGTATGGTCCCAGCATGTGCTGGGGAGGAGACGGTGGGCTACTTGTGACTGGCCCTAATGACCAGCACAGGGAACCATTGCAGGACAAACATCGTGAGATTGGCATAGAAAGAACTCTGGCTGCAGAATAGAAGCGTGTGGGCCCAGGCAGGGAAAACATCCGCATTGATTTTGTTATCAATTTTGGCCACAGTGTTCTTGTGTCTTCATCTAAATGTAAAGACTCATTGCCTTCCAACTCGTCTCCTATAATTATGTCTCATCCCCGGCTCACTTGAGTCAGAGGAGCAAAGCAATTGATCACAAGTGATTAAGGACGGGAATTCACATCTAGTCAAGTTTGATTATTTGTGTGCCTTGTGGATTTCCCCTGGTGACTTTTACAAATTCTGTGCCAGAATCTTCATGTCACCCAGCTGCCTGGCCCTAAGGTAGACAAACTCATTTTAATAAAGAAGCAAAGGCAAACATAATTAGGGAGGTAAGTCTGCCACCAAGCCCCTCAAAAACTGAACTACAAAGTTACATAGAAAGAGCCTTGGCTTTGAACCGTTGGCACCACTGCCTGTCTCTGTTAATATCGATAACTGAGAGTTCGTGGCACATCAAAAGCCTTTCCTCTGACAAGTTTGCTTTTGAAGTCTCCATAGTCAGGACGAAAATGAGGGAGGGAATTTACTGAAGGGAAGCATCTTCTGGAGCTGGGAGAGAAGGAAGAAGAGACATAATATACAACATTAATTAGCCTACTTCAGCCCGTCTCGAGGTCTCCCAGCCTGTGAATTCAGGCAGCACTTGGAGGCCTCTGAAGCCTGATTAGGTCAGATCTCCTCTCTGGCTGTAGAGCAAGGGAAGGGAAATCTCAGGGTTTGATCAAATTGCCTGGGCACTTGCGCTTTATACACATGGCCCTCTGCCTTTGGTAACCGGGAGGTTTACAGGTTTGTTACTAAAAGGAACTTCCACAAAGAGGGATGGCAGCATCCCAAACAAGTGAAAGGAGGGGATTACAGAGTCCTTCTCCCTGGTCTGAGCGATGGATGTGCTGCCAAGAAACAGAGGAATGCAAACAACTACTGATGGAGCCCGTGACTGTAGGAGTGATCAATTACTCCAGGAAGGGGGAATGTGGATTGTTCTGTAAATTCACTGAGACATTTCTGTGTCTGTTCTTGGAAGTTGTACACACGCTGATACATATGTTCCCACGTAAAGGTATGTGTTGCATACTTTGTTTCAGGCTATAGGTGAGTTCTTTCATATTGAATCCTGTTTTACCATTGAAATAGGCCCGTCATTCCTTACCTTTCAGGGAGGTCACAGACCCCTTTGAAATCTAATGAAGGTGGTGGGGCCTCTCCCCAGAGATATATGAACGAATGTTTTTAGACAATTTCAGAGGATTCCTAAAGCCTGTCACTCAACCTTCCCAATTCAAGGTTCCAAGAAACTCATGACTTCTTTTTTTTTTTTTTTTTTTTGACATCTTTAGATATTATTTTTATTGTTTGATAAATTTACTAAATTGTATGTTTTAATTGAAAAACTGGCTACTGGGAAAAATTTAACATACATTTTATTAACCCAGATAGACTGTTTCTACATCATGATATACAACTGTATTTTTCTTAATAGTGTAAGATTTTCTTTGAGTCTCTGTAATGATACTAATCACAGTTGGCCATATGTTACTAATATTTGTATTTATCTATTTCTGTTATTAATTTAGGAATAGCAAATGTTATAGGTGGCCATTCCCTCTTTCCTTTCCCTTAGCAGGTATTGCCAAGTATTCTTACTGTTCAGGCTACACACAACCTCAGAATCCCCCCAAATATGGCACTCCAGGCAGCTATTAATAATTTTTAGAGTGGGGATGGAAACTCATGACTTCTTTATTCATGCATTCCTGAAATAATGAAGGGTCAGACATTGTGCTGGACATTGGTGAACAAAAGAGAGATGGTCTGTCCCGTGGAGGTTTGATTTCAATGAGGGAATGTCCGTTACATTTTTCAATCAATAATCAGTATTGACTTGTTCATTGTTCATTCATTGATAGTAATTAATGGCCTGTGAATTAACTCTACAATGTACCAAAGAACGTACAATTTAAAGGAGCCCTGTTTTGTAAGTGAAAATGATCAACTTCTAATTTATCTGTTTTCTACATTTTGTTTTCATGTGTCTAGTTTTATATACCGGCTACAGATTTAACTCCCACTCAGGTGACCATTACTGAGAAATAATTACATATCATTAAATTATGGAGGGAAAGGCAGACACTTCCTAAATTTTATCTATGAATTGGTACCAATAAAAGCTATCGATTATTAACATGCCAAGTGTGTGGGAGTGATACCCTCCTGAGTATGGTATGTGAGCAACTGTAAAGTAAGGAAGTTAAAATTGCTTGATCTGTGGCTTCTTGTCATAACCAGTTTTTTCATGTGTGTGTTTTGTTTTTTGTTTTTTTTGTAGCTCCTACTGGGAATCTTATTCTTTTGCTCTTTAAAAAATAAATAATAATAATAATAATAACCCGCCTACTAAACCCAGTAGGAAAATATTCTCTTCTTATAGTGCTTCAGAAAGCCAGGTTTCCTGAGCTCCCTGGGGCCCTCCTCTTACTTAATTATGCCTCCTTTTGTGGAAGTCTTTCTCACAGATAATTCTTCTCCTGAGTGTGGCCTTTCCGTCTGCTGGGAGTGTGGGCACGGGGCTAAGGCCGGGTTGTAATCTGCACAAGAACAACCCTGTAGCCATCCAGTTCTAGTTCTTCATGAAAAAGACACAGGAGTACATACAAACATAATGTGGCCTTATTTACAATTTTAATTAACCAGTTCTTGGGGGGGAAAATACATTGCTAATGGTTCCTGTCTAGCATTTTAAAATATGAAACGATATTCATTTTCTATTATTACTACTGTGAGGATTCACGTTAGTGATAAACACGTAAGTGAGGCGGTAGGCGTCCTTTCTGCTGCAGCATGTTTGATAGCTGCTTTAATCCTGTTAATTTGCTCACCAGAGGCACATATTGCCACTTGCCAGTGTGCAAATCAGGCAGTTGCAGCAAAGCCTGCGGTGCTTTCTCTTTGTTTTGAGGGATGGTTACAAATGGTAGCACCAAGGAAAAGTCAACTCTTGCAAGAGAAATAAAGATTCTGAGGCAGGTTTCCTGACCCCAGTGTGAAAGGCCTTGCTCTGGGGTCCTCTGTCATCTTCGATTCTTGGCAGCCCTAAACTATGGTTTTGCAGCACTCCCTCACCTCAAACAGACAGCACTTTCTATAATGACAGTGTTTCTAAATTTTGGTGTAAGTGCACACACACACACACCACACACACTCACACATTATTGTGATATTTAAATAGCCAGCATTTGACCCTGTCTTAGTTGCAAAGCCCCTTAATAAACATGGAACCCATTAAAAAAAAAAGAAGAGATCAATTTTATCTGGTATGTGTTAGTCTTTTTAGTATATTTTTCCCCCCAAAGAATCATGTTGTGAGCTTGCTAAAAATGTGGGTATCCTTTTGGCTTTCACCCCAGTCCTAGAAAATTGTAACCTCTGGAGGATGGGGCCTCAGGAACCTGCATTTTTAACAAGTGCCCCAGATGATTTATGTGCACATTAAAGTTAGAGAATCTACATTGTATTGGGTATCTATATTATAAAGTAGTTACTTATTAAAATATAGCATCACAAGTTCTGAAAGACAATCTACTTCCAGCACGATAGCCCTTGAGGGGCTCCACACACCTGCTCTCCAGTGAAACTGGTGAAAATTATTTAAAAACATTTAGTCTCTGGAAAGGGTCCTAAGTACAGAGAGCAAATGAAGGAACATTTATTCAAGAAAATCTACTAAGACTAGGTAAGAACAGTGAGTCTGTGGTATTTGAACCAAGACCCACGCTCACCCTCTCCCCTCCCAGCTCTATAAGATGGAAACTCCCCTCCAGACTGGTGCAACCAAGAACACGAGGCCTTTCTCCCTGAGCTCTCAGTTGAAGGACTGTCATTCCAGATGCGACATTTCTTATTCTGCTCTCAGCTACCTGTTGCTAAAGTTCTGAGGGAGTGTGGCCAAGAGCTGGCACTCCTTCTGCCCAGCCCCCACTCATGGAACAGAGGCTCTCCCATGGGTGCAAAATCACTGAGAATTCTAGGGCCCCAGTTGCCCTGACCCCAGCTTGTCATGTAGAGCCATGTTGGGAGAGGCAAGCCAAGAAGATGTGAGGGTACTCACCCCCGACCCCCAATGAGTGTTCAGCTCCTAAAGTGGGGATATCACTCAGGGAAGCACACCATTTTCCCTCACCCCATCTCCAGAGCCATGGCTTAGAGATTTTGCTTGGGGGTAGAAATAAACTGTAACATAGAGACTGCCAATTTTTTTTCCCAAAGCAACTGACTTCATTTGCAGCAGAGAGTGGAGAAGTTCAGACCAGCAGCACTCAGAAATGCCCTTAAGGAGGCTCTCTGAAAGGCAATTGCGAGAAGATTGGTAGAGTTATTGGAGATACAGGATAAAGGGTAGGCAGGCTAGTTTGCCAGAGAACTGGGGAAAGAGACCCCTGGGGCCAGAACAAATCTCAAGCACTGACCTCAGAAACTATCATTCCAAAGAAACCCAAATTTGATTGGATAGGTCTGTAAAGGAATTTATGCCCCAGGACATTGTTGAAAACAATAATCAACTGGAAATTAGTTGAATTTAACAGCTCAGTGTGGTCAGGGAAAGAGAAAGTGAAAGAGAACCCTGCCAAGACCAAATTATCCCAGGTGATTGTGAGCATACCCAAGGTTGCACCCTCTGAGGGGAAATATCAGAGGTTTCCACTGTAAGGGCTGAGGTAGAAATAGACCTCACTAAAATAATCCAGCCAGTTACTAAATAAATAAGCAAGAAAATAATAACAAGCCCCAGAAATGGGGGGACTTGGGATCTATAATTGAAAATGTCTAGTTTCCAACAAAAATTGCATACATTTTTGCAAGAAACAAAAAAGTATAACCAGGAAAAAAAAACACAGATAAAAAGCATACTCTGAAAAAAGCAGGCAACAGAAACTCCCTATGAGGGCCACTAGATGCCAGCTTTAACAAAAACTTCAAAGTAACCATTATAAATATGTTTTTAAAAAAGCAAAACTAAAGGAAAGAATGATTGAAGAAATGAAGGAAGGTATGATGACAGTGTCTTATCAAAGAAAGAGTATTAGTAAAAAGATAGATAATGTTAAAAAAGAACCAAAAGGAAAAATGCAATCACTGAAATGAAAAAAATTTGCTAGAGGAGCTCAACAGTAGATTTGAACTGGCAGAAGAAAGAATTAGCAACTTTTGAAATAAATGAATAGAAATTACTCAATCTGAAGAACAGAGAGTAAACAGAATGCAAACAAATAAAAAGAGCCTCAAAAAAATATGGGACAGCATTAAATGTATCATCATATGCATCATGGGAGTACAAGAGGGAGAGGAGAAAGAGAGAGAGAAAGGAACAGAAAAAATATTAAAAGAAATAATGACTGAAATGTCCCCAAATACATTTTAAAATATTAATTTATGCAGCCAGGAAACTCATGGAACTCCAAGTAGGATAAATTCAGAGAGAGCCATTAACAGACATATCGCAGTAAAAATACTGAACCAAAAACAGGGAGAAAATCTTGAAAGCTGTAAGAGAAAAGTGACTTGTCACAAGGAATCCTAATAAGATTAATAGCTGATTTCTTATCAGAAACAATGGAGCCCAGAAGGAGGTGGATAATATATTCGAAGTCCTCAAAGGAAAACAACTGTCAACCAAGAATCCTATAACACAGCAAAGCTGTCTTTCAAAACTGAAGGTGAAATAAACATATTCTCAGATAAATAAATGCTAAAAAAAGTTGTTGCTTAGCAGACACACCTTATGAGAAATATTAAGTTCTTTAGGATAAAAGCAGGTGACCTCAGACAGTAATTTGAATTCACACAAAAAGGCAAAAAGCACCAGTACAGGTAATTATTTAACTATAAAAGACAACATAAATGCGTATTTCTTCTTCTTTCTTTTCTTAACAGATTTAAAAATCCATTGTATAAAATGTGCTATTGGTCCTAAAGCATATAGAAGTTTAATATGTTTTCCAGTAACAACACAAAGGAGGTGAGTGTGAGCAAAACTGTATTGGGCTAAGGAAATTATTCTGTATTGTAACTTGAGTCCACAAGAACAATTGAAAAAATCCAACAATGATAAATAAGGAAGTGAATATAACAAAAGCTATAAACATATATTTACTCTCCTTTTTTGTCTCAGCTTCTTTAAAAGACATAAAATTATAAAGAAGTGATCTAATGTTAGGTTTATAACATTTATGGATGTAATATATATAATAACAATATCACAAAAAGTGAGGAAAGGGAATAAAGCTATATAGGAGTAACATTATTGTATCTTACTGGAATTAAGTTAGTATACATCAAAAACTGATTCTGATAAGATAATCATGGAAGGCCTAGAGCAACAGCTAAGAAAATAACTAAAAAATGTGATGTGTAAAAATCCAGTAAAGATATTAAAATGCTACATTATAAAATATTCATTTAATGCAAAAGAAAGCAATACAGGAGTAGAGGTATAAAAAAAGACATGTAGCATATAGAAAAAAATTTAAACGGCAGATGTAAATCCAACTATATCAATAATAATGTTCAATGTAAAAAGATTAAACAATCTAATCAAAGGTAGAGATTTTTAGGCTGGAAAAAAGAATAAGATCTGACTATATACTGCCTACAGGAAAAATCTTTAGATTAAAAAATTATAACGGATTGAAAATAAAAGAATAGAAAATGATGTATTTCCAAACAGCAACCACAAGAAAGCCAGAGTGGCTACACCCCTAACAGACTTATAAACAGACTTTAAAACAAAAAAATGTTACTGGATAGAAGGGTCATTCTAAGAAGATGCAACAGTTATAAACATGTATGTACCTAAAACAGAACACCAAAATACATGAAGCAAAAACTGACAGAAACGAAAGGAAAAATACAATTCAATAATAATTTTTAAAAAAGAGACTTCAACAAAGAGATGTCTATGCCCCCCTTTTAATAATGGATAGAACAATTAAGCAGAACAACATGAAAATAGAAGACTTGAACAAAGAAATAGAAGTCTATAAAACAAATAGTTGTAAATACTTGTATTAAAAAAGAAAAAAATCTCAAATTAATAACCTAACCTTCCACTTAAGACATTGAAAAAAGAAAAGTAAACTAAACCTAAAGCAAGCAGAAGGGAGGAAATAATAAAGATTAGAGTGGAAATTAATGGATTAGCAAATAGAAAAAAACAATAGAGAAAAATCAAAGAAACCCAAAGCTGGTTCTTTGTAAAGGTCAACAAAAAAATTGATAAACCTTTATCTAGAATGACCAAGAAAAAAATTAGTAGTGTCAGAATACAAGAGGGGACACTACTACTGACCTTACAGAAATAAAAAGGGTTATAAAGTAATACTACAAACAATTGTATGCCAATAAATTGGGTAACTTAGATGAAATGGACCAGATGACTTCACTACTGCAGAATTAATACTAATTCTTCAGAAATTTTTCTAAAAAATAAAAGAGAAGGGAACACTTCACAACTCATTGTATGAAGCCATTATTACCCTGATACCCAAAACAAAGGTATCACAGAAGAAAATAAAATTACAGACCAATATTACTTATGAGCATGAATACAAAAATTCCCAACAAAATACTAGCAAACCAAATCCAGCAGCATATAGAAAAATTATATACCATGACCAGTTGAAAGTTATCCCAGGATTGTGAGGTTGATTTAACCAGTAAAATTAAAACAAACAGACAAACAAACAAAAATGCATGGTCATCTCAATAGACTCAGAAAAAGCATTTGGCAAAATCCAACACCCTTTCATAATAAAAACAGTAAATTAGGAAACTAGGAAGAGAAAAGAACTTCCTCAACCTGATAGAAGGCATCTGTGAAAAACCCATAGCTGAATTCATACTTAATGGTGAAAGACTGAATACATACCCCTAAGATCAGGAGCAAAACAGGATGTTTGCTCTTGCCGCTTCTATTCAATATTGGAAGTTTTAGCCAGGCAATTATTCAGGAAAAAGAAAAGGCATCCAAAGTAGAAAAGAGGAAGTAAAACTATCCCTATTCTCATGATCTTATATTGGAAAACCCTAAAGCACCCAGTGAAAAAAAACCAAACAAATGAAGAAACAAACAAAAAAAACAAAAAATCTATTAAAACTAGTAAATGAGTTCAGCAAGGTTGCAGGATAAACAATCAATATACAGAAATCAATTGTATTTCTACATGCTTACAGTGAACAATCTGAAAATGAAATTAAGAAAACCATTCCATGTACAGTAGCATCAAAAAGAATAAAATACTTGGGAAAAAAATTAACAAAAGAAGTGTAAAACTTGTACTCTGAAAACTACAAAACATTGTTGGAAGAAATTAAAAGACCTAAATACAGGGGAAAACATTTCATATTCATGGATTAGAAGGCTTCATATTGTTAAGATGGCGATATGCCCCAAATTGATCTACAGACTCAGTACATCTCTACCAGAATCCCAGGTGGTTTCTTTGTGTCGGTGGTCAACTGATTTTTGACAGGGGTACCAAGACCACAATCAGATACCCCATTTCACATCCATTAGGATGGCTCTAATAAGAAGTCAGATAATAACAAATGCTGACAAGGATGTTGAGAAATCCACTCATACACTGCTTGAGGGAGTGGAACATGGTGTGGTCACTTTGGAATACAGTCTGACAGTTCTTCCAAAGGGTAAGCATTGCGTTATCTATCCTATAACCCAATGATTCAACTCTTAAGTATATGCCCAAGATAAATGAAAACATGTCTACACAAAATATCCATACATTGTGCACAAATGTTTATAGCAACGTTCATAATAACTAAAATGTGGAAACAACCCAATGTCCATCAATTGATGAATGGATAAACAAAATGTGGCATATACACATAATGGAATATTATTTGGCCATAAAAGGGAATGAAGTTCTGACACATGCTATAACATGGATGAACCCTGAAAACATTTTACTAAGTGAAAGAAACCAGTCACCAAAGACCACATATTTATAGGATTCCACTTATATAAAAGTCAAAAATAGGCAAACCTATAGAGATGGAAAGTAGATTAGTTGTTGCTTTGGGTTGGGATTGATGGGAGATAAGGGTATAATTGCAAAAGGCTACAGGGTTTCTTTTTGAGATAATCAAAATGTTCTAAAGTTGACCGTGGTGTTGGTCACGCATTTCTGTATATTAGATAATATCCTACTGCAAGCCTTTGAGTTGTATACTTTAAATGGGTGAATTGTATGGTATGTGAATTATATGTCAATGAAACTGTTAACAAGAAGAAGAAAGAGACAACAGGAGAGAGAATGTTTTTCAGTGGGTTCCCACTAGCTTTAAGATACAACCTTCTTAATGATTAAAGAGAGTGACCATGACAGAGCATGGACACCAACCCTGATGGTGTCGGTGACGCTGAGGTAGGAAGACAGGATGCACCACTCAGCATTCACTGATTGGGGTACTCAGCAGACTTTGCTCTTTGTATTCTCTGTGCCCTTTGCCAAACGCTGAGAATGGCAAGATTCACAAGACACAAAGCGGTCTTCAAGGAGCTTGCAGTTGAGCCATCCTTGAATTCCTGTACCTAATGCAGAGAATTTCACTCACTAGGATGTAAGCTCCTAAGGGCAGAGATTTGTCTGTTTCCTTCACACCTGTACCGCCAGGACCTCTAACAATGCCTGGAGCCTAGTAAGTGTCTAATAAATGCTTTTTGAGTGAATAAGGCTATTCAGCATACCACAGCATCTGTCACCAACCTGGAGCAAGTTTGGGCCGCAAAGACACAGAACTGATAAGGAAGGGCCTTCACTTCTGAGGGAGCCCTATAGAATTTGACTCCAGCAGAAACTGAACAACCACTGGAAAGAGGAATGAGAGCAGTGGTTTTCAGCAGGGGTAGGCCTTACAGGGTCCCCAGTGATGCACACTAAAGCCCAGGAATGCCTGGACTGGATGACCTTTCAACTTTCACCTCACTCCAAGCATCTTTGTTTCGGAGGTTCTAATCCTAAAATGGAAGTAAACCACTAGCCATCTCCCTCCCTGACAAGAATGAATGTGATCCAGGGTTTGCTGTTAACACAGGGATTCCTAAGGCAGGCCTTCTGGGGAAACTGTGCTTGTACAACACTGCATATATCATCGCCAGACCTGCTCTTGCTAATCAGGTTGGACACGATGCAGTGTTTGTCCACAAACAGCCTTGTGGGTGGAATTTCCCTTTTCTTCCAACTCAGTGGGAAGATTAGATTTTATTTTCTGATCTGCTCACGATCCATTTGTGATCCTTGCTCTGGGTACCATTGTCAACATTAAGCTTGTCCTAAGGAGAGAAGGAGGTGCTTTGAGCTAAGCCTGGGGAGGCTGGTGCATGTGGCTAAGGCAGCAGTGCTCCACCCGGGCTGCCCCCTGCAGTCACCTGGGGAGCTTTGAGAAAACACCACATCTGGGCTCCGCTGCCCTAAACTGTGATTTAACTGTGCTGAGGTGGAGCCCAGGAAATCTGTACAAGGTTGAGAGCCAGATTGAGAATCACTGGTCCAGGGTGAAGAAAATAAGCCATCTGACAATTGCCTTGGGCTTGGGTTCTAAAGCTACTGGCTATTTAGCCTGTGAAATTGGAGGTGAGGACTTCCCTTCAAGGTCAGGAGTACCGAGGGAGAAAGAGTATCTGTCTTTACTCCCAGTTCCTTACTCCCACCCCAACCCTCTAGGTGGCCCTTAATCTTTCCCCACAGCTCTCTAATCAGCCATGTTTTGAGGACTGGCTCCTATTCAAACAAGAAACATAGGGAAGCTTCTTGTCTTAGGCAGATGCTTTCTTAGCATCACTCTGGTGCATGATGCTTACTTCTCTCACCTGCTGCCCAGTCACCTGGCCTGGGTCCTTTCTGAAAGGCTGCTCTGAGCTAACCTGCAGGGCTTGGCTGACCACTCCGATTTCTGACTTGTGGCTGTCACTGGTCTGGTTCAGCGTCCTCTCTTGCTCATAACACCACTGACAGGTCCTAGATTTCCCTCCTCTTCTTGCTCACTCCTAGTTCTCTGCCCACAGCCCTGGTACCTCTTTTCTGGCTTCAGTCCTCTGCTCTCTGGGGCCTTCTGTCAGCACGTTCCTTGCCCCCTGGTTATTGATTGTACCCTCTTGGTGTGTAACCCCTGAGCCTTGCAGTTCAGTTTAGCCACACACTTCTACATACATGCAGCCAGTGTCTGCCCTCTGCCAGGTCTTCAGCTACCAAGGAGTTAATTTGGCTGAAATGCAGCCAAAGCTGACACATGCCTCTTCTTTGAGGTCTCCTGAAGCCAAATGAAAGCCATGAAATGGTGTATGAAACCTAGCACGTCAGATGCGATAATGTACACGAAAAGGCTTAAACTGTACAGCATGACGCAAATGTGAAGTACTGGTAATAAATAAGCAGCAGCACTGCATATGCCATTCTGGGGCATGGGTGCCAGCCAGCCAGGAGAAGTACCAGGTGCTGGGCACAGACGGAGCAAAGACATCTAGGTGAGACGTTTCACAAATCAGGATATTTGAGAAGTGAGAGGACCAGGTAGGCAGATGGGAAGGGGGCAGTATAAAAAAAGCAGAAGGCACAGTTCAACGCAGCCAGAGAAAAGGAAGAGGTAAAGGAGTCCCATCAGCAAGTCCTTGTGGTTCTAACCGCAAAATAGACCCGGCATCTGGCCCCTTGTTACCACTTCCGCAGCCAACACCCTGGTCCAAGCTGCCATCAGCTCCTGCCTGCGGTATTGTAGAAGCGCCTACCTTTATTCTCTCCCAGCCATTCTCCACACAGCAGCCTGAGTGTCCTGCCAAGTGTAAGAGACATCATATCCTGTCACTTCTGCACTCAGACTGCTTTCATGTCTTCCTGTTCTCAGGATCAAAGCTGAAGTCCCTTACCACGGTTTATGAAGCTCTACGTGGTCTGGGCCTCAGGCATTTCTTGAATCTCAGCTTCTGTCACCTACTTATCCCCTCCAGTCACCTTGGGCTTCTTGCTGTTCTTTGAACCCTCCAAGGTCATTCCTGCCCCGTGGTCTTTGCCCCCACTGTTCCCTCTACCTGGAACCTCTTCCTACCTTCACTGTCTCACTTCATTCAGAGAGAAGCTCAGGTATCGGCCTGACTTCAGGACTCAGCCTGCCCTGACTTCTCTTTCTTACATAGCATTTCCCAACCTGATCACGATCTCTCAGCTATAGTTTATACAGCACTGAAATAAGAAATAGTGAGTAAATATTAATTTACTGTCTGACTCCTCTCCTAAATTATAAGCAGAGGAACTCCATCTGTCTTGTTCCCCGCTTTCACAGTGCCTTGCTTTGTTGAATGATTGGCTGAATAAACAAATAGGATAGAGATTTAAGACTCCAGCAATAAGGCAAGATATTGATTAAGGGGGCAAAGAGTTGCCTTAATCCTGAGCTTTCCTGTGGTTGTGTGGAGTTGGGACCTGTTCCCCAGGGTGACTGGCCCAGGACAGATAGGTGGCGATTATGGCTCCAGGGAGGGAGAGGACAAAAGAAGCCACCTGCCAGGTTCCTGCCCACTCCAGACCTGGGCTGTTCTGAATTCCATGGGCAAGGCAAGGGCCCCAACAGAGAGGCTTCAGAGATGTAGAAATTGTTATTGAATTCTCTCCCCAGGGGCCCTATTTGTCTGGGGTGTGAGTATTTAAAACTTTGGGAGAAATTTCTCATCGTCTCTTTCCCTTGAGGGACATCCTTGGCCAGTCCAACGACACTGGCATTTATGGCAAAGTGGAACAGCATGGTGTGAAAGAGCACGGGCACAGCAGCTAACTGTGGCTCTGTGTTTCCTTCCTAGCCGTGCAGCCGTAGGCAAATGATGGCAGTTTCTCAGAGCCGCACCAGCGCTTCTGTAAGCGGGGAATAATGATCGTGCCTTCGCCAGGGAGTCTGTCAGGATGAGATGTGCTCATGCGTTTTCGGCACAGCATTTGGCGTGGTGTTATGCTTGGCAAATGTTCAGCTGTTATTATTGCCAGGCTCAAGAGTGTTAGAAGGAATAGTTCTCCTTGTTTGGGGGCAGCTCCTCAGAGTTCCCATCTACAGGGCTTCTGAAACTTCAGTGTGCAGATGTATCACTTGGAACAATTTTGTTAAAATGCAGGTTCTGATTCAGGATGTTGGGAAGGGGCCTGAGATTCTGCATTTCTAACCAGCTCCCAGGTTGTACTGATGCCACAGACCAAGCCCTGAATAGCCAGATACTGCAGGAGAAAGGGCTGAGGGAGGAAAATACTGGTGGATGCATTTTCCTGTAGTCTTACAGCCTCTGATTTTAACCTTAGAGGCAGCCTGAAATTACTGCATCCTACCCCAGAAGAGCTGCATTGTTCCCAACTACTCTTTCCGCTGGTGTCCCTGAGTCTGATTCCAGCTGTCCCCACCCCTCCCCACCATATCCAGCCTGCAATGATGCCTCATGCAAAGATACTCACCCCCTCCAAGGAAGTTTCACTCAGCACTGAGACAGAAGACAAAGAGGGGCTTTTCTTTGACTTAAATCTGCTCCTGGGTTTCCTTGGCCCTCGGACATATGGCTAGGCGCTTGTTTTCATAGCTGCTTAATGGTTTGTAAAGCAATTGCTGGAGGAAAGATTGCTACAGCGAGCCAGGCGAGAGGGCAGAGGGATTCACTAGCCAATGTTATCTTTGCTGAGCACCGGGGCTGCTCCAGCTCCTTTCCTCTCACTGCCCGACAATGACAGATGGCTTCCACATGCTTTGACCTACTGTTTGGCCAGACTTGACCAGATAGTCATCCATCAGCTGCCCTGTTTGGCCCCCTAGAGGGCACCCTGTGGTTTGTGGGAGGTGAAAGTTGGAGGTTTCATTTAGCGCTTATCACATCTCAGCTGTTGTAGAAGAGTTTCAAGCATGGACAGTTCTTATTCCAGATGTTACTATCCCAGTGTCCATATGTTTCGAGGTGGGATCCGCAGGTTTACATGGTAATGTTAAAGTAATTAATCATTAGCTGATGCTTTAACAGCTTCAGTACCCCAGCTGGGTTGGGTACTAGCTAAGATGTAAGCGATGCATTTGGTATTATTCATCTGGAGAAAGGAAGTGAGGTTCAGCTTTTTCCATTGCCTTGGCACGGCCTCTGGTTTCCTTACTGATGTCGAATGTGATGAAGTCTCTGAAAGCTGTGTGGGAAAATCTCCAAACACTTCTCCTTATGGCTCTCTTTTAGTGGGACAGAACAAAAACTTAAATGAATATAAGGTGCAGGGCATGAGAAAAGGTAGCTAGAAGCAGAGGGGTCATGCAAACTCATAATCAGGAGACCTGGATCTAGTCCCAATTTGCCTTTCTCTTTGTGACTTTGAACACACCACTCTATTGAGTTAACTGCTTTTTAAGTACCTACTAGGTGGATTCAAGAAATGTATGGGCTTTATTATTTTTTTCTCATGTAAAATGAAATTGTTACATGAACTTGCCTTCTAAAAAACTTTAAATAAAATGTGTTTATATTCCTTTCCTTATTAAAGCAGCATTGGCTCACTAAAACTTGCCTATTTCACTTATATGTAAATTTTACTTTACAAGCTTTACCAAAGTGAAAAAGAGATGGGGAAATTTGAGTAATTACAGCTTTCATGGAATGCAACCTGAACAAATCTATTAAAATTAAAGCTACGTTAAAATAATTTTTAAAACTAAAAATGTTAAAATACCAAATCTATTGAAATTAAATACACTCCTATAATTATTTACAGAGGAAACAAAAACTAGGAAGAACCTTTGTGTCTCAATAAAAAGAATGAGTTTGATAAAAGTAAAAGGTTAAACATAAATTCCCTATTAGCATTTGATATTTTGATGTAATAACTTCAGTGGGGAGGAAAGGGCTGGAGAATAAAATACTGTATACTTCTTCTGTATAGTTTTAAGAACATCCATTATTTAAAAAAGATTATATATATATATATGGGTGTGTTTTTTTAAAGCTTCTCTCAACACAAGAGAACTGAGTAGAGAAAAATGACCCTAAAGTAAAGTTCCCACAACCATGAATATCTGATAGAAAAAGAGCAATCAGTAAATTTGGGTGAGCTTCCCTGGCATGCATAATGTTTTTCTCAGCCGAGGCTATATTATTTTCATGTATTTTGTATTTCATTTTGATTTAACATTTGGTTTTCATTTGACCCAAATGATTTTGCTAAGTACCTTGGCCCTTGGACGGTTGTTTGCCTGGCCTTCCTCCCTTGACTTTTGGATTTGGAGAGTCAAGGTCTTCAGAGCTTGTCTAGAGAACTGAATCCTTCCGGGAAGATGACTCGTAGGTGGTGGTTGTGCCTCACCTTCTATGATGGATCATAACTTCCGTTTTCATAATAAGGATTTCAAAGCTGTAACCCTGTTAACTGGAATGGAATTGAGAACCCTGTGTTCAGAACTCATCCCTCCCAGAGGTGAGGCAACTCTTCACTGACTCCCCTCTGCCTCTCTGGAGGTGAAGGTGAGAAACATCGCCCCTGGAGGACAAAGTGTAGGGCCCCGTAGCCGGCCTGGGGAAGAAGCTTCTGCCGGCTTTTGCAGAATGGTTAGTGATAGGGAGAAGGGCCTGTCTCCTTGTATGAGGACCAGACATTCCCACTTCTGGGCGCTTTGGGCATGGCTAACACATGCCAGGGGAGTGGGGATGCCTTAAGAAGCCTTTCCCAAGAGACAAAGACCTCGAGTTTTCCAACTTAAGGTATGGAAGAACACTGTTGAATGGGCATGGCTCACAGAGTAAGTCACTGGCTGATTCGGAGTTCTCTGATTTCTGCCAGCAGAGGGGGTGTGTTGTGTAGGACAGTGGTCTGATACACAGCTAGGTCAGCTTTGCCTGCTGTAGGGCTGGGCACAGGTGGTTGGATCCCATGGAAAGTGACTTTTCTCAGGAATAGTAGGGGACATTGTGGCATGCTCTCTGTGAAATACAGTGCGACTGTGGACGCTTGGAATATTTCCCTCTAGTTGGAATAGTTGCTAGGTTTTTCTTTTGGTATGCTTTTTACTAATACTTTGATTTAGTTTGCATTTAATTTCGAGGGTTAACACCAATCTGCTGGAACTGGGTGAGGGAAAAGATATGACAGTCTCTGAGTTATTGGTTACATGCCAGGCAATGGACTGGATGCTTTATGTCTCATGTAACCCACAGAATAGAGTTTCTGATTCAGGGTAGGAACCTGTGACCACAGAAGTGTAAAATTTACCCCTGCTTTTAGGAGTAAAGTGAACGTAATTCAAATAATACCCATATTCAGAAATAATCTACTGCTACAGTCAACCCCTGACAGAGCTTGGGGTCACCAAAATGATAGCTTGCATCAAGTGATTATTTCTAGAAGAACTAGTATCTTTTTCAGCGTATATCACATAAGAAACTTCGTTTAAAGAGAATAGTTAGCTGGGCTTTTAAGTGGAAAGTTATCATTATCTGCAAGCAACTTTGCATGTTTTTATAGCCAGTCTGGGCAACCGGGAGCCAGGTTCAAAGTGCAAAACCTTTGGCAGGGCTGAAAACTTTCATCAAGGTTCTGCCAAGAAATTCTTTTCAGGAGAATGACTCTGCTCCACTGACTTCAGTTAATCACAGCAGGAAACAAGAACTCAGGAGAAGGGTCTCTCCATCCTGTGATCTCCAATTAATTAAGGCAGGAATGAACTGAGAAAACAGAATTTTGTAGGCAACAGAAGTGGGGGCAGTGTCTTTGAGTTAGCGAGATTTTGCTTGAATTTAGTTATGTTTCCCATTTGTGACCAAAATGGTGGGTGGGAGGAGAGCCTTTGCGGGGAGGTAGGATGGGGTGGCTGAAGCCGCAGACCATGCTGGGGTGCTCTGCATGCTGCAAGCTAGGTGGTGGTTACATTTTGGACTTACGCGATCCTTTGAAGAATGATAATCATACTGGCGGCACTACATATATGTGGGGCAGGTAAATTAATAAAGCAGTTTGAGGGGAGGGTTTAAGACGATCCTCCCTAAGCCGGCATTATGTTAGGCCAGTTATGTTTTTAACTTCTGGCCAGGAGGCTGGTGGGTGTAAGCAGCTCTGCTGAGGGGAAGGGGCTGAAGAGCAGACAGGGAGGGGAGCAGCTGGCCCTGGGCCACCTCGCTCCAGCTGTGGCCCTCACACAACAGGGCAGAGAGCAGAGCCAGGACCAGGGGCTGAGGCATGCAGACAACCGATGCTGGGCTACGCGTACCTCCGCGGTGGGCTGCTCTCCTCTCTTAGGCCGCCGCCATGCACTCTGTCCCTCCTAACCCATTAGCGCACAGAGCAATCTTTTGAAAGCCTGTCAGGTCATGTCCCTCTTTTGTTTAAAACCTTCCCATTGCACGTGGATACTTGAAAGCTTTGAATTACCTTGTTTCTTCAGTTTATGCCCCACTTCCGACACAAAAGAGGGTTTGGGGAAGGGAAGCGATTTAGTCAGTATTGCCCCAGGCACTGAAGAAAGAAGAAAACTGACCTGTGTTCTCTCTACATTCACTCTGAGTGCCCTCCGTAAACAGGGGATGTACCTAGAGGCCTGGGTTATACAGAGCAGACACTGCTTACACACAAATGGAATGTCTGAGATCATGTAGCCCAACGTCCTCACTTTATAGATGAGGAAACTGAGGCACAGAAGAAGCAAGTGACAAGTGAGTGCCTGGGCTGAACCAGAACTCATGTCTCCTGGCCCAGTGGTGTTGAGCCCTAGGCGGATGGACAGCTCTGCAGACAGAAGGGCATTTAAGGCGGGCAGGTGGGAGGGAGTGGAGGAGGCAGCTGGGGAAATGGAAAGGCTGGTAAGAGTCAAAACCGCCATCCCTGCTGGCCATATCCGCAGGGCACACCATGTCCCCAAATGCTCCGTAACAGAGGCATAAACAATGACACAGAAGATTGGATCCACACAGATGGGTTGACCAAAGGTCGTGGTGGGCCATTTGTTCCTGATGACTAAACACCACTCTTTACCGAGACTTCCTCCAGCACTTTCATCTTGTGCTTTCCTTTTAAGTCGTTTGAGACCTTCTCTGCTGTTCCTCTTTTCATTTGGTTTGTGGCTGCAGTTTAGAATCTCTCTTCCCATTGGTCTCAAGTTCTAAGCTGAAGGAAAATGAAGATGGTGATGATGCTCTTGGGCAATGTGACTTGCCTATAGTGTTTTGCTCATTTGAAAAGGGGCGGTAGAGGCAAAAACAAGCAAATTCATGAGTCAATATCTCTGTCCCTCTATTATGAGAAACGTTGCCTCTACTTCTTTTGTAAAGCATAATCATTTGTTAGTTTTAGTAAGACATTTTTCTGCCCACTGATAAGGAAACAAAAAGGCATTTACTGTGCTAGTCCCTCGAATGTGGAATGTAAGCTGTGGTCTTTTTTTGTTTGTTTGTTTTTTGCTTTCTTTTATGATCACAGGCTGAAGGGTAGAAGTGGGCCTTGGAGGACCGCCAGCCTCACCACCCCCTTCTGTGCAGAGAGCCCCTTCCTAACATGCCCCCCTTCCCTGGCCCGTGGTTCAGGTCCCTTCCCTCTCATACACACAGCTAGTTGCCTCTACCTCTGTCAATACACTTACTTCATTTTGCTTTAAATTACAGTTATTTGAGGACTTTTCTTAAGTCTTAGCTGGGAGCCCCTGAGGGCTGGAATCCCGTCTCATTTCTCTTTGATGTCCCAAGCCCCCAACACAGAGCCTGGCCCACTCTCCATAAATATTTGAATGAGTGACAAGGTGTTAACAGCCTCAAGAAGGCGGCCACAGTTAGACATCTCTGATAGCTAGAAAGTTCTTCCTAGAAGTGAGCACTGTTCAGAGAACTCCTCCCTGCATTCCCTGTGGGGAGAACGTAAACAGGCGCTGACAGAGGGCCAGGCATCCATAAGATGAACATACGGGACCCTGGGGACAGGCTAGTCATCTGTTCTTTTTGCTCTTTCCCATCTGGCCAAAGCACACAAGGTCTTTCCCAAGACAGGAAAACCCAACAACCCTAATAGAACTGGAAAAATGTGTGTGACGGGAGAGCGTTTTCAAGATTTGGATCCGGTTTGGAAGGACAGCTATATCGGGCCCTGCCAATGTCCCACCCTTATTCCGTCAGCCTGCCCTGCAGGTCCTCTGTAGATGGTGCCCATACACACTGACAGGTTCCTGTGCCACTCTCTGACGTGGGGGCCACGTTTGGCCTGTGTGGAGGTCAGGCTGGAAGTGCCAAGGAGTTGCTCCAGGAGGATCCTCCAACCGTGAGAGATGGGACTTGGTGCATAAATACCGTAGATTCCTCCCCTCCCACTGGGACAGCTCAGAAGTGTGTTCTGCAGTCTCTCACCAAGTTGCAGGAGGGATGACCCCCAGTTGCTCAGAGCAGTAACCCACTAATGAACATTTTTCTGTCTGTCCTCTTTGACTTCCCCACTCCCTGGCTGTGCGTCCTAGGATCACATGTGAATAAATGATCTGCCTTCAATCCTTGTCTCGGGATGCTTTGGGGAAACCCAAACTAAGACAACACAAGCAGGAAATTTGGGGGAATCCAAATGTTATTGCCTTAGCAGACAGAACTTTTAAAATCAGTACATGCCTTTTTTTCCCCCTTTTCTTTCCTTCTAACTCTAAGTGTAGAGTTAGTTTTCCTGTCAGTTCTGTAGAGTTTCATTTTGAGTAGAATCTGTGTCCTAACTCAGAAAACAGGGCTGATAATGATTCCTAAATCGCTGAAGGATTATTATTTCAAATGCCAAGAGTCAGTAATATTCTAGACTTTTAAGGAAATGTACTAAATCAGAAAGATCTCAGGCCAAAGAAAGAGATTACGCATGGGGGTCATTAGACATCAGGATGGATTTGTGTTCAAGCACGTCACTTAACCTTTTAAACTTCCACAGAGACCTTCTAAATGAAGAGAGACCTTACCCACCTGGCTCAGGTTCGGGATGACGTGTTTGAGGTCAGAGACAGCTAAGATGAATGGGGACCATGAGGAAAGAAGGAAAGGAAACTAAAGAACCTTCATTAAACTTACCGAGTGTTAGTGAGCTACCTCTGAGCTAATAGAATCAAGAGAAAATGCCGTTGTTGAAGAGCATTTATTATCATTCGAGAAGATTTGTAACAAAGAGCAAAGATGTACAAGCCACCTGCCGCCCTCGTCCTTCTTCAGGCAGACGTGTGAGAAAAGCTCTCTGTGGGTGCCACAATATTACTTGATTGTTTTGACACCTCAGACAATTAATAGGTGGTAGCAGTTAAAAATAACCATGCTCACTACTGTCTTATGTTTGTGAGGTTTCTCTCTTGCCTTGTTCCCTCCTGGAGGGTTTTCTGCTAGCTTAGGAGGAAGCAACACGCATGGTGGTCATGTATTTTAATTGGCAATGAAGGATGGGAATGAGTGTGAACAAAACACGAGATGAAAGGAGTCAGCATGGCCAGGAGAACCCCTCAGATGCCTGTGGGGGTCACGTGGGAAAGTGTTCCTAAGTCAAGTAGGGACAATTGCATTGATCTTGTTTTTAGCATGGAAACATGTTGTGGGTTCAACTGCTCTCTCTGTTTAAACCCGGGCAAGTGCCTCAGCTCTTTTGACGGAGGGAAAGGCGTGGGGGCAGCAAAGTCTTCACCTGGTGTTAGGAAGATAGAGTTATGATGTAACATGCCCTGTGCCCTCTTTACTGCCCTGTCGTAGGTGGCACTAATGCCCTGGGTCCAGCTCTCTCCTGAGCAAGAGAGGCACCTTTGCCTCCTCCCACGTTGGCCCTCGTCTGAGCTCTTACTTCCGGAGAGTAACCGTTAGAAAAGCTGTCCCCTAGGCATGACCTCGTAAGATGAGTGTGAGGGTTACTGAGGCAGTCCATGTAAAGTGGCTGCATTTATGTGCATTAATAGTTGGCACTATTAACGCTAGGCTGGTCCCCAGAATGAAAGGCCTCAGTCACTGTACTTGCTATCTGTTGACATTTTATGTCACAGACACAGACTTCCCTTGGCCCGAACATGGATGTACTAGTGTGGCCTCCACAGCCTCTCTCATATGTTTTGTTTGGGATAGCTGCCTTCCCCTAAATACTCACCCACCCCGAAAGGGATCCGTGGAGGCCGTTTCAGCCGGCCCCACGAAGCACTCATTCCCCTTTTCTTTCCAGAACGCCTATGTCAACATCAACCGCATCATGTCTGTGGCTGCCCGCCTCTCTGAGGCTGGCCATTATGCCTCTCAGCAAATCAAGCAGATTTCCACACAGCTGGACCAGGAGTGGAAGAGCTTCGCAGCTGCCCTGGACGAACGCAGCACCATCCTCGCCATGTCTGCGGTGTTCCACCAGAAGGCTGAGCAGGTGAGGCCCAGGGAGCTGCCATGGCTGCTGGTGGTGGGAAAGGTGCAGGGACAGGCGAGGGGCAGGGTACAGGGGCGTACACTTTCTGTAGAGAGACCCTCCCCTCTTTGGAAAACACTGAAGACCTTGCCGAGTAGTTGCACTAGTAACCAGTGTTCTACCACTTACATGGCCCCTGTATACATAAAGAAACACGGATGGCTTTGTTTATCATCCAAACAAGAAGGAACCCAGAGGCTGTTTACATTCTGCCGGGTAGTTTATAGTTGTGTGCCTGTGTGTGTTGATTGCTTCATTTGCATTCCCTGAGCATACAGAGACCAAAGGGGTGAAAGTAAACTGATCATTGAGTGCTGAGAGCAGGGGGAAACTAATTTTACATGAAGCATTTGCTATGGATAATAATGATCCAACCATAATACAGTCCATAGCAATGATAATTATTTGTTGCCATTTGCTTACTGGTATTGACCAGTGACATTATTAACCCATTTTACAGAGAGGAGCACTGAAGCTCAGAGATTAAGAGACTTGCCTAAGATCCAATGGTGCGTTGGAGCTGGCTCTAACCAGATCATGGAGAGCCAATTGTTAAATTTTCAGGAATTTTGTGAGCTGGTTAAATATAGACATTACTTAAAACTGACTTTAGGTGAAATATGTCATATTCACAACAATAAATACTCAGAACTCATTACTTCCTAATTATTTTGCTACACTTTGTATCTAGGTTCTTGAGGTTATTTATATCTATTTATCTGTATGGTGCAAATACTGTACAGTGTGTCCTACCAATCGTCTCTTCCTAATTCCACATTTGGTGATGTCACATTGGTAGCTTGAAATAGATCAAGGCAGGAGTTTGACACCATGGAAATCATCAAATGCTACACACCGAGGCTTGATTTATTGTTTTATTGATTATCTACAGAGTCTTTAAAAAAATGAGGGAGAAAATATTTTAAAATCTGACTAAACTTAAAAATGTGTCTTGTCTATAGCTCTTACATTGTAAATGGCACACAAAATTGAGGAAATATTTTTTGGCATTCAAAAACTATTATTCCATTCAGCAAAGAAGTCTCTCATAGCATGGATGAATGAGTAATGTTCTGACATAAGTCTTAACGGTATTTTCATTTTTGTCTTATGCCAACATAAGTGAAAATATCAACCAGCTTTCCTGTGGAAACTATACCAGTGTGTCATTTACATACAATAGCATCCTGTGAGAATCAATTGGCTGCGTGGAATTTTCAATAAAGAGCACTGTATATGTTATTATTCTGTGTAAATTATGTGCTATGTATCCTTTATGTTAGTAAAGTTTACAGTACACATGTATGTTGGTGTGTGTGTGTGTGTGTGTGTGTGTGTGTGTGTACATATATGCTGGTTATTAAATATTTACTACTTTGAAATTCACACAATCTATGGGCAGCTGGGACTTCAACCCAGGTGTATCTAACGTTAAAGTCTGTGGTCTTAACCTCTAAATTTCTTTCTTTGTGTGACACTTGGGTAGCTCACGGATAATGCAGTCGGGCGGGCACAGGTCATACCTTACATCGCTCCCTCTGTTACCCACCTAACATGGAAGGTAGTGTGGGATAACTGAAAGAGTCTAGGCTTGGAGGCCAGACACATGTAGGTTCTAATTGCAGCCCCATCGTTCATTCACACTTAGACAAATCACCTCACCATTCTGAGCTTGTTTCCTCATCTCTAACGTGGGGATAATCGTCTATCTCCTAGTGCTGCTATAAGGATTAGCAATGGAACATGTAAAGTACCTAATGTGCTTTTTCAATGATAGCTTTTACTATGATATTTGTTCAACATACTATCCTGGTATTTTGTATTTCTTTCACTGTGCCTGTTTCCCCCTGAGACCTTCCCAAAGACAAGAATGCTCATGTTACAAGTCAAGGGCAGCCCTATACATCGAGTGGTTATTTTGTTTGCTTTTTAAGACGATGGTGGTAATGACTGATAGTGACTGATTCATTCTTAGGATCATGAGAACATTCATGTCTAATCTCCTGTTCTGGTTTCAACTCTGTCACTTGCACACTTTATTCAAAGTTTATCCAGATTGGCAAGGGAGCCCTAAGGCTTCCGTCTCTGTCTCTCTGTCTTCTTTGCCTTGAGCTCATCGTTTTGTGGGATCTGCCACAGGACGCTCAGAGTATCACAGAGAAATCGCAAGGCCGTTAAAGAGGTGCTCCTGTCACAATTGACACATGAGGGTCAAGTTGCTTTCGGGTTCCTTTGTAAGATGGTTATTGGTGGAGCAAAGAAGCTTCTGAGCTGTTACCAAGTACAAGTGCAGTCTGATACTGAATAGCACCCAGCCCTCTTTCAGAATTGTTAAGAGATGTCTAATGTGATTTAAAAAAACAAACAAACCCAAACATATAGAATGTAAAATCAACCACAACAGCCAACAGGCCAGGGACTGAAAGCTGATGGTGACATCAAGACTAGAACTCAAGCAGTTTAGAAAATGTAGTGCCGGAACTGAGAGCAGCGGGAGGGGTCCACGTCTCGCTGATGTTTTCTGACTTAGTTTGGATGAGGATTACAATTTTATTTGTATCTATTTTTAATTCAATTGCCTCAGGTATTGCCAGACCTTCAGGGATACTCAAAAACCATTATTCTTTTTTAGCTAGGGGGAAAACACACACACACACACACACACACACACACACACCAAACAACAAATTCAAAGCGATTTTTTTCAATGCATTTATTTAGGCAGCTCTTTATTGTCCTCATATGGGCTGTTCTAGGCAATGAGATAAAAGGTATTTAGGCAATTAATTTAAATGGAGCTGTGCATCCAGGCGAGAGGAATCACAGACAGAACCATTCCAGGCTGTTGGGTGAAGGGTTATTTGCATTTTAAAGGTGTACTTTTCTACCCAATAAATCTGAGCGATTTCAGTTGGCTCATCCTTTGTGCACAGAGACCCACAGTCTTCTACAGTTGTTGATTTGAATTTTTAAATAATTTATATCTGTCAAGAGCTGTATCGATATGTCACATCCCAGGAGCCACTGCCACCATGGGCACAATACAGTCTGTCCCCCTAAGCTGCCCCTCCCCAATTCCACCTCCAAGAATACCGATCCAGTACTGGGGATCTCCTTGAGCGTTACGCCCCGTCCCGTGTGGGAATGGTCTCTGCAAGTTCCCTGGGACAGGAAGGGGCCGAGGGACCCGTGTTCTTTGCTCCTCTTCACAACTCAGTGCACACACCAGGAAGTACATGTGTGGAAACAGCTCATTCCATTACACGCAGCCCCTCACCTGTGCCTGCGAGTGTGCCTAGGACAAGCAGCTCTAATGTGTACGTGTTACATGGTGAGCTGTTTGCACACCTGCAGTTTATAGCCAACGTGTGGGTATAACCTGTTGAACATGCAGACGGCTCCCACCCCCTAGCAGTTTCATAATAGGCATCTTCGTCTGTGGAAACCACACTTCCTAAAGAGATCGTGGGTCTGACTCCTTGCATGCAGTTAGTGTTTGTAAAATTAAAGAAAAAACTCCACCCTCTGCAGTGGTCTCTGAAGGCTTCCAGAGATCCTGATGCTTCTTCCGAAGGTATCTGATGGTGCCCACATAATGTGCCCATTGCCCACCCCCAGTGCTCCCACACTGACCCAGCCGCCATCTCCTTCCAGTTCCTGTCGGGAGTGGACGCCTGGTGCAAGATGTGCAGCGAAGGTGGCCTGCCATCCGAGATGCAGGACCTGGAGCTGGCGATCCACCACCACCAGTCCTTGTATGAGCAGGTGACCCAGGCCTACACAGAGGTGAGAGCCAAGCAGGACCCAGGCACCCTGGGCATGTATGTGTATGGGTGGGTGGCGAGAGCACTGCCTGTACACTGTGGGATAGCCTAGTTGGACTAAGAAGAAAAGCCATCTTTCTCCCTTGGGAGACATCTTTAAGATCCTCGATCTATGAATGATAGTGTCTCCAGCCAGGAAGCAGGAGAAATGGAGCCATCAGCAGGCACCCCCTTGGTGCGTGAGTATGTACGTGTGTGTACACACACACACACACACCTCACCTTGTGTGACGATTGGGCTCGCTCCTCTGGAGAGGAATAGAAGAAAGCAACACCTTGCTCCTCTGGAGTTGGCTTTCTGGCTGGTCACACCAGCCTGCTACCCTGTGGGGACAGAGCCCCAGAAGGCAGTTTCCAGGCTCTCGGCCTCACGTGGAAAGGTACTGGCTCAGGTAGTAAATGGCCATCAACTGTGATTGCATGGCCATCAGCTGTAACCCGTGAGCTATTGCACTAATATAACTGCGTGGCTATGCTAACGGAAAATGGGGGCTAGCCAGAAGATGGTGGCTGGCAAGCGTGGATTGCAGAGAGGCGGATGCCGCCAGCGAGAATATGGTGGTATGACTCCCCTACCTATGGCTCCGTGGGTGTTCCTTTTTGGCCTCACCATATCCTGTGTTCTTGTGTGGGGAGCGGGACCAGAGACCCCGCCGGACGCCTTGCATGACATACCCCTTTTGTGAAGCAACTCATCCAAAAAATACTGATTTTCTCACAAGAAGGTCCAGAGGTGAAAATTCACCACCGGGTGGAGATAAGTGTTTGCAGGAGTGAGAAGCTGCCATGGAAGTGAAGGACAAACTAAAAGACTCTCCCACTGAAAAATCAAAGGCCGGGGCCCTGGTACAAAGTTAAGGGGAAAAACACTTCTTGTCCTTGTTCTTTTCTAAGTAAAAGGAAAGGGTCATGTAGGGGCATCTGTGTGGACATACAAGTAAGGAGGTTTGCTAACTGGCATGAATTCTGAGGGTGGGGCGGGGGCTGAGGGACGTAAAGAGATGGGCTGGTTAAGGAAGCTGGATGTGGAGGGGTAAGTGAATTCACATGCGGCCCATGGGTGTCTTCTGGGGCAAACTGAGTTAGAGCCGTGTCGCTCAAAGCGAGGCACCAGACTCACTTGACTTGCTTGTTAGAGGTGCAGATTTCTGGGTTACACCCCAGTCTACATCAGAATGTCAAGAAGTGGGACCTGGAACCTACATTTGAGTAAATATTTACCTCAGATGCGTGTGGTACAGGTTGAAGTCAAAGAGTCAGGGGCATCTGGGTGAGACGAAGGGTTTTTGCTACTGTCAAAGCTGAGTGTGGATCGTGGCTTCCTCGCCAGCCGTGTGACTTCAGGCAAGTGACTTCACCACTCTAAGTCTTAGTTTCTCCTTCTGTGACATGAAGGCGATCACAGCTGCCTCGTAGGGGAATTTGAAGGGTAATCAAAACAATGCATGTAATGCACTTGGTCCAGTGCCTGACAAGAAATAAGTGCTAAAAATGGTAACAGGTTTTGTCATTATAGGAGGCAGAGAGGAGGGTGTGTGAGCCAAATCTGATCTCATCGGCTCTGATCCAAATGGCCAAGGCTTTCTCTTAGAACGGTGCCTCTGCCCACGGGTAGAATCTCTAAATGTAATACTTATAAAATATACAATAGCGTATACAAATGAGATCAATATTGCACTTACATGTCCAATAGGTATGGTGTGAGTGTAATAACAAATAGAGACAGTATTTCTCGCCATTCCTTCTCAGGCATTGTGGGATGTAGACATTCCCACAGGCCAGTGGGCTGCCCCTGCCTCCTTCAGATGTAGACTGAGGCAGAGAACTGGAATTCATGCTGATGTGGCTTTCAGGATGTGGCCCTCCACCTCCGACCCCCCTGCCCTGGTCATCGCACAGTGCCAAAGCACAGCCTTGGCTCAGAATGCCCTGAGGAGTGCTCTCCTGGGTTTGGCCCCACAGTATTTGTCTTACTCATGTCTCTGGAGGGCATTTCCTCTGTATTATTTATAGGATACTTCCTCTCCCCCTCCCCTGGCAATACACGTTGGGAGGCAAGCGTGTATTGGGATGGGGTGGCTTGAGGCGGTCACCTAAATTGGCCGTATTCCTCCAGCCAGTTTTTCTCCCTTGTCTCAGCTGCACATTCCATCAGTGTTCCTCTGAATCACACCCCAACCCGTGAGCTTTATGCGATGGGGGAGCAACAGCAGCTCCTGTGTTCCTGGACCCCCAGCCAAGCTATTATCAGGATGTGAAGGTGGGGTGGGGGGAGGCTGCTAGCCCAGCAAACGGCTGTGCATTCATGCCACAAGGCTGGAGGCGAGAACACACCTTCTGCTCCTTGCTGGTAGGAAAACACCGTTTCAATGGCAAACCAACTTGGGATTTCATTGTTAACCAAATTAATATGGGGTCTTTCAATTCTTCAACACCAATCCTCCAGTTACTACTGTTTTAGATTGGAAAGACACATGCTCTACTAGGTACTCTGCCAAGCATTGGAGAGCCACAGGTGTCAATCATATGATGCCACTTGCCAGAATTTTTGGTGCCCATAATTGTGCCAGAATTCCAATGAAGAATGATAGGGAACGTCCCCCCCTCACTGGCCTCACCACTCAGGGTAAGTGTTGGGGAACCCAGGACATGGATGGTGTGTCCACAATCTAAAGGTCCTTCCTTTACTCTGCATATTCTGGAAAAATAAGAATGTTACCACTTTCAGGAGACAAAAGGGGGTTGTATAGAAGGAGAGCAAATGAAAGATCAATAGAAAAGAAAGAAAATATCAAGGAAATAAGACAGGAGAGAGAAATGCTGCTGCTGCTGCTGCTGCTGCTGCTGCTTCTAATAGAATGGTAACCACCCCTATGTGCTGTGTTCCATTCTAAGCACCCCACTTGTGCAAACTCATTTAATCCTCCCCACAACTCTATGCCGTTACTATCCCTATTTTACAGACGAAGAAACTGAGGCTCAAAGAGGTTAGGTAAGTTGCCTGATGGTCACATATTTAGAAGTTTGGTGCCAGGGAGAAGAAGGTAAAAAATAAAGAGGGGGAGAGGTTTATGGTGTCGACATATATTCAGCTTCATCTCTGAAAAGGAGTTCTGCTGCCTGACCTGTCAGTGAGTCAGTCAGGATATCTATCAAGTACTCTGTGCCAGGTTCTGTTGTAGCTGATGGGGAGACCGTGGGCCAGGCCGAGTCCCTGCCTTCTGGAAGCTATAATTCAAGGGGGGAGAGACACTGATTCAGGAGTTGCAAAGGCAACTGCCTGCTGCCCAGCAGCTCCTCTCCTCCAGGGTTCTGGGGTGCTCTGGCCTCCTGGGCTTTGGGCTGGGCACCCTGGCAGCCCTGGCTGGCACATTCCTTGATTGCCATGGGCCTGGGTGGGACTGAGACTCCTCGTCCTAGCTGGGGACCCCTGGGCAGACCTCCGTGTCTCTCCGGGCCCTGCCCGCCGCTCTCTCCCTTGACCTGACCGTCTCTTCGTCCCACAGGTCAGCCAGGACGGCAAGGCACTGCTGGACGTGCTGCAGCGCCCCCTGAGCCCAGGCAACTCTGAGTCACTCACGGCCACGGCCAACTACTCCAAGGCGGTGCACCAGGTGCTCGACGTGGTGCATGAGGTGCTGCACCACCAGCGCCGCCTCGACAGCATCTGGCAGCACCGCAAGGTGCGGCTCCACCAGCGGCTGCAGCTCTGCGTCTTCCAGCAGGACGTCCAGCAGGTAACAGGCCCCGCATCCGGCATCCATGCCAGGCAGGCCGATGGCTGGGCCCCTGGCCTCAGTGCTCAGGCCGGGGAACGTCTGACTTACGGAGGGAAGAGGGCAGGTCCGCCCCTAGCTAAAAATGCTGTCTGTACTTGTTAAATGCATGCTTCTCCCCCAAGCAGCTGTCTAGACTGCGCCTTCTCACCCTGTGGTACTGAGAAGGGACACTCAGTCTGAGGATAGCAATTCCTTGCAGTCACATGACACAGTTTTCCTTGGGGAGAGCTTGACCCTCACTCAGTCATGAGCTTTCTGAACAACACGGGAGCCTGCGGGGGGGTTATCTGAGCACTGTTGGGGTTGGACCTCACATAAAATCAGCTCACTACTTACTTAACCAGGGATGCAGGTGGCCTGCTAGAGTGGGGGATTTCGTGGCCTTTAGGGAATTCGTTGGCAGGATTGGACTTGGGAAACCAGATTTAAAACATGGGCTGTTGATGACCGTATGACCCATAATTAGAGGTTACTTCTGGCTTAATATGCCTCTTTGCATTATTCTGCCAGCCATGGCTCTTTCCTTGACCACAAATAATGAAGATACGGTTCTGTTTCTGACTTTAAAATGACAGCCTTGCCACAAATGCCCTTTTCGATGAAATAACCCATTCTTTTCCCCTCATACTTTCTCTGTCTCCCTGGAGACTCCTGAGGACTTTGCTCCAGGACGGCTACACTAGGGGTGGGGAGCAAGGTGGGAGCTGGGGACTGAGATTGAGGCTTCGCTTCGTCTCCCGGCTGGTTCACAGTGACAGGCAGGGGTGGGGCACTTGTGTTACTAGACTTTTCTGTGACCCTCACACAATTTCGAAATTACATGTGGAAAGTAACATTTCACTCCCCTTCTCTATCTTCTGTGGTATTGACCAAGTACAATCCAAAACTATCAAAATATACGTGGACAGTTGAGAGCCAGCTGGACATTTCTTCGGCAGTACTTGTTCCCTTCACAGCTGTTGTTGGAAAGGCCGGGTGCTAGCTGTGAGACCCTCTGGGTCGGGGGATTCGCCGTGCAGTCAGTCCCAGGAGTAGACCAGCCTTCAGGAGTGTCCCCCATTCTCGGGCTGCCCTAACTCCCTTGCAGCTCCCTTTCCTCAGCTGAGGCAGTGATTGAGTCGTCAGAGGCAATGCCTCGGCCTCAGACTCAGCCTCAGGAGAGATGGGCACTGCTTACGTGCTGGCCCCAGCTCCGAAACCCTTGTGGGGCCTGCTGGGAATGGAGAAGCAAATAAATCAGTTGCCTACTCCTGCCATCTGGAGCTGTCCAGAGAAATATATCATCCCTGAGCACAGGAGAGCATGGAGTCCGTCTGTGATTGAGGCAAAGGAGGTGCCAGCCTCTGCAGGCACACAGAGGGGTGTCACTATTTCAGTGAACTCTGAATGACTTGCAGAGATAATCCAGGCTATGGATTATAAAGCTTCTTTGATGTGCTCTTTGCCCTTCTTATGTTTTCATGGCTGTTGTACTAGGATGGGCAGGGGAGAGGGGCAGGGGGGCTGCGAGGAGGATGGGTGAAAGGCCCCCAACAGGAGGGCGGCATCCAGACTTGGACTATCTGGGAACAACAGTTTCCGTGTTTCAGACTTTCCATGGCCACCATGACATCTACAGTAAAGCTAGGAATAGGTATAATAAGACTACACCTGTGACTATTCTGTAATCATGCTCTTAAACATGAGAGCATTTCTGGAATTGACACCCCATTAATTCATCTCTACTGTGCAAATCAGATTGTTGGCACCAAGGAAGAGCAAGCAGACGATTATGCAGTGAATGTGATGGGGGTTTGGATTTCCCATGAGAACTGAATTCCCCAGGATGGTTAATTCCATTTCAGGAGATGTGAATATGATTTCTGGGAACATGACTTCATTCACCCTTGTCCCACTCACTCTCTGTCTCACCATGTGTCTGACATTGGGGCAGATACACAAAGAAAAGTGTGGAAAGCAGGGGCTCCCAAGCCTGGCGGTGATCTCAAATGTTTGCCTGGCACCCAAACAACCATTAGTGCCCGATAGCTTTCTAAGCTGGTGCTTTAGAAGGTGCTGGACGTAATGCACACAATAGTTAGAGTGAAGGACTTGGACTTTGGTCTCCTGCCTCCCAGAAATTTTATGTGTTTATTGTTTTTGATTTTCCATGTTTCATCTCTTTTATTCCAGTATTTCTCTGAGAGTAGAACCCATGGCTTCTTCCTCCCTGTGCCCCTCACAGCTCTTAGCTTCGTCTGGTGTGAAGCTGGGGTTCTCTTTGTATCTGCTGACAGGAGCTGAAATTATCATTGGAGGACCCCAGTTTCTGCTTCTGAAAAGTGAGCACCATTTAACCCTCCCTCCCAACACATCCAGTACTTGCCAGTGAGTAGCTGGAATGTACCTGCAGCAACTGTGATGTGAAAGTCTTGAGAGTTCCAGATGTTACAGCCCAGGGACACAGCGACATACCCTCTGTGCTCAGGAAGTACCCTCGTGGCTCAACAGTTATTCAGAAAGCCTGGGCCTCTCCAGTGGGCCCAGCACTTGACTAGGTTCTGGCAAGATGCCTGGTTAGTTACAATGGCATAAAACATACAAATGTGAAAATATAGTATAAAGGATAGTTCTATGAGAGCATGCCAGCCAGTGTGCAGGGCAGCAGAGTATTGATGGAACAGTAGAGTTATAAGCAGAGGCATGAGAAGTCAGAGTTGGTGTCTTGAAGGAGGAGAGAATTGATTGAACCGTATGGTCTGGATTCAAGACTCCTGAGCACATTAGGGTTCCAGAGATGTTTACTCAGCAGCCTCAGTGGGAAGCTTGTGAGCAAGCATCAGTGGCTGGGACAATGCAGAATCACAGATAAGAGCATGGGCTCCAGAGTCAGATAGCCTGGGTTTCAATCCTGCTCTGATAAGCCTTGCCTGTGTGACCTTGGGCAGGTTGCTTCACCTCTGGTGCTTCAGTTTCTTCCCTCTACAGTAGGAACGATCACAGTGCCTGTCTCATGAGACTGAACGATATACAAGTACAGGGCTTTACGACATGCCTGCCTTGCATGTAGGAAAATGCTCCCTCAGAGTTCCCTGGGTTGGCAGTCGCGTCCTCTTTACGTGGTACTTGGGCGCCCCCTGGGGCTTGTGCTGTTGAGGACCCTCAGCCTGATTCCCCTGCTTTCTACAGCAGCAACTGTTTCATGGGCCTGCTGAGTTCCATTTCATACAGTGATAAAGTCTCAGAGCTGTCAGCAGTTGGAACAGCATCCAGTCTAACCTACTCTATGGTTGAGGAATTGAGGCTCAGAGATGTACAGTCACTTGGCCATACCACACAGCCACTTAATGATCGTACTAGGACAAGAAGCTGGGTCTTCTGGCTCCCAGTCCGGGTGCCCTACAGAAAAGCTACTCGAGAGAGGAGCCAGGGAGACAGAGAAGGAGAACTGGAAGAGAGACAGGAAACACACGTGCATACTTCATATAGAGGGGCGAGTGACAGACAGGTACAGACACCCTGAAACAGGGAGGGAGAGACAGAGACAGACGATGGGGGAAGAGAGAGAAGGGGAGAGAAAGGTTTGAAGACAGAGAGTAGAAAACAGACATACATGGCATGGGAAGAGAAAGAAAAAGAGGAAGGTGAGGAGAGAGACAGAGAGGAAAAAGACGGGGCCTGCCTGACTCCCTGCCCCATTGCCATTTCAGGGGGTGGTCTTTGCCCAAGTAGGAAAACTTTGCCCTTTAGGGCTCAAAGCAGAGAGGTGACAACCAAAGATAGCAGTGGAAATAAGATTCCGTTTTTTGCATCTGTAGCCAGAGTTGGCCTGACATCATCTCGGTGGTATCCCCCCTGGGGTCCCAACACGGGTGTTCTCAGCTTTCTCTTCCTGCTGGGCTTGGGGACAGTGGAAATAAATCTCTAAGGATCAAACTGAATTTAGGTTCATTAAGGCTGCAGAAAAGCATGAATGGGTCACACCTGCCATATTATTGCTCATGGAATAATTTTTAATACTATTGCTTTAGAGTGGGATTGTACTGAACAGTAGCAAAAAGCGTGCACCCACCCGTCTCCACCTTCTGTCTCCTCTTTTCCTCGAACTCCTGCGGTTTCCCATGGATGCAAAGGACTACTTCCAAGCCCAGACAGGCCTGACTCTGTGGTGAGGAGAAGAGGGGGTAGCTAGAGTCTTGCTCTTTCTGCTAGATGCAAATTCTAGCCCATCACTTTGTCGTCCGAGCAACCATTTTGAGCACTCCCGGCAGGCTATCAGGTGCTGCCTCCCCTCTCTCTTCTTGTCTCTCCATTTTGTGCAAGAATAAATTGTGAAGTGTTTGGAACACCTGCTGTGTGCACAGCCTTGTGCTAGGAGTTGGGACATACGAATGACACGTAGCTATGTAGGTTCAGAACAACCATGGCTGGTGGAGTCAGAGCAGAGGAAGTTCCCTGTGGTTGGGGTGAGATTTGCACTGGTCCTTGGAGCTCAGGCACAGGAGATGGGGATGGTGTTCCTGGGGAAGGCCAGGAAGCAGCGAGTTAGGTTATAGCCAGGAGACCAGGAAGAGGAAGTCTAACTGGGTGCCTGTTCCTGGCAGCAAAGGTGGGGGGACGGGTGGGGTTAGGCTGGAAGGCTTAGGAGTGATCTTGGTGGTACGTGTGGGACAGTGACACATTTGAGGCTCCAATATCCTCCCTTAAAAATACTGTCTTTTCCTTGTAAACCGTCCAGTCAGGTGAGCTGGTGAGGGCAGTGATGGCAGAATTTATCTGGCTCAGTGACTTTCCATTGTGAACGAATGTATTAATATTGAAGTCCATAGTTTTTGTGTTACAAATACATCTCACCTGTTTCTATCAGTTTTACTGGAGCCTCACATGGAATGTTATAGCTTTTACTATGTCAGCTCTTGCCTGCCTAGGAATGTGTTAAAAGGATTTGAGAATAAAAAAAGATCTGAGAATAACTTTTTTTAAAACTCCAATTATTCAATATTTTACTAACGATAGTGACTGTGGCCCCTTAATCATACTAAAGTTTGGGCATGGTATAATCCAGTTGACAATTTTACATAATAAAAAGTGGGCATTTGGGTTACACACAGAACGATTAGTTAGAAAACAGTGTCCAGAATGATGGTGCACCCAGAAATTAATTCTCCCTGTAAGAAGCAAGGATTAAAGCATCTAAAAAGGAAAAAGCTCAGGATGTAGTCCCAGATAGACCTGGGAACACACATAAGGGGGAACCATTCAATCTGAGCTAATGGTGACTTGGTGGGTACGTTGGGGAGAGGATTCAAACATCAGAGTGATGGTTGGATTCCAGCCCTGAGATTTTGTTACTGGCATTAAATGTGTCTATAGAAGTTTCATTGTTCAAAGTTCAGGCGTCATCATCTTTATGAGTAAGTATGATTGAACATCTAATCCCTTCATGTGCCTTTTCTTATTTAATCTTCCAGCACTATGAGACCGGTGATAGTTTGGTCTCCGTCTTACTGATGAGGAAATCGACGTTTAGAAAGGTTAAGTAAACTTGCCGTTTAGTTTAGCAGAACAGGATTCAAACCTAAGTCCACCTAACCATTAAGTCCATGCTCTTAGCCGCTCTGCTATGCCCTGGGTACTCCTGGGTACTATGCTAAGTGATGGGAATACAGAGAGACACAGCCATACCCTTGAGGGGTTTACAGTTTACTAATGGAGTGTCATGGCTCAAAGGGCCCTGATGGATTACTTGGTCCCAAAGAATGAGACTTGCCCAAGGTTATATAGCTTCTGACACCTGCGATTCATGCTCCAACTACCAGTAAGACCAACAGACAGCCGTACTCACACCCAAGCACTCTTTCCATCTGTCCTGTCATTAGAAAATGCCCTCTGGAGTTATCTATCTGGCACCAGTTTTCTCTAAACAGACACTACCGATTCTCATTTGTTTTTCACAGTCATAATTATGTTAAAAGGCATTGCTGGTGCTTGGCTTTGTAGCATATGTCTTGAATAATATCCATTTGTCCATGGTGCTCTTTAGCAGTATGAAAGTTCTCAATTAAGTTTTTTGATGGTTATAATCTGGTCATTCGAGTCCGTTCAAGTAGATAATAGGTGAGTTTTTGGGCAGAGTGAATGCCCCAAAAAAGCAGGCTTGAGGCTCAGCTGAACTGGGAAGGTAGGAAGGGGAGAAAGGGAGGGCTGTCCTGTCAGGGTTGCTTTCTGATTGGGGAACATAAGGAAACATTCCCGTCTGCCTCTTTGGTGGTACTGGTCTTACAGGGAGCCCTCGATCCCTCTCCCCAGCGTAGGAGGCTGGTCCTGAAGGGTGTGTTCCAGCCCTCTCCATGTATTCCCTAGCTGGAACTGGCAAGGTTGGCAAGGGGGGAATTGGCAAGGGGAGTGAGCTTTAGAGGCTTCCTCTGGCATGCTCAGACCCTCCTGCCTGGTAAGTTCATGGACGCCTATGCCGCTCTGCATTCTGCGTTCCTCTCTGCCCTACTTTCTGCCTTGCCCTCTTCCCTTCCTCATCATGGCCTTCTCCCTTGGTGCTTACTTTTACTTTCTGAATGCAAACTCTGTTCTGACTGAAGAGTGGTCCTTCCGTAGTGAGCACCTTCCAGGCAGGACCTGGGTGCCTCCACCGAGCGGGGTTGGGAAGCTGATGGGACCTGGGAGGCAGTGCGAAGTCCCTTCCCGGGAGTTACTGAGCCTCGGGGCTTCCTTGATCCACCATAATGTTAAATGCCTTAATGTTCTCAATGCCTTTTTTATTATTATGTTAACAAATGACAAGATAGTCACCATCCAGGGTCACTTCTTTCTGATAACCCCCGTGCTCAGCATGTTCTTGACCTCAACATGCTATTTCTGGAGCCTGGAATACTGGGTGAAGGATCTTAGACTCACACTTTATAACTAGTAGGAAGCCATTGAAAGATTCTGAGCAGAGGAAACAGGCCGTCAGCGTGAAGGTCTGAGGTCCCAGCGGGGGGCTAGGTTGGGGTGGGAAGACCCGGGGAGCCATAGTCATGGTGTGTCCACAAGGCATAAACTAGGGTGAGGGAGCAAGGGGAGGTTTGACAGCATTTATGGAAAAAGTCACTGGAAATCACTGTCCATTTTGTTATAGAAAACAAGAGAGGTGTCAAGTGTGAACGTTGAACTGTATTTTTCAAAGTGTGAAAATCCTCTGGGCTGATTGGGGAGTGTGTTAAAAACAAATGATCTGGTCCTGTTCCATACATTTTGATTCAGAATGTGTGGGTAAAGTGGAGCCTATGTTTTAAAAAGAACCCCAGGTGATTCTTAGCCATTCTAAAGTTTGAGAACCTGTTGCTTCCGAGATTCAAGCCTTAGTGATGAAAAGTATGGTGACACCATAAAGAGGCATCCAGGCACCAGGCTGAGGAGGTTCACCCAACAAGGTGCCAAGGACAAGATGAGTTCAGTCACCCCAGCCCCCTCTGTGTTGGGAAGGGACAGGTGTGGGCTGGCTGGGAGCGGAGGGTCCCAGGGGAAGGCGGTGGCTGACACTTTTGTCTTCTGGTCTTTTAGCAGCTTCCACCCAGCATGGTAAGGACCACAGTCCTCAGGAAAGAGCGTTTATACACCTGCTAATGAATTTCAGCTGAGCCTTTCGGAGAAATGGTGGCTTCTCCCACCATAGCAGGACATTTATTTTAATCGTACCTGTTCCAAAGAGGGCACAGAGAATGAATAGCTGGTAACTGGGCCTTTCAAGTGGTGCCTACATGCTCTCCGGGTGGTACTGGCAGTGTATGAGCTATTCCTCTTCAGAACTAATGCTCAGTGTGCTCTGCAAGGAGCACCCTTGACTCGCTGGGCTGTCCTGGGTGCTTTTACACACTGTGTGAACCTGAACCTTTAACAGAACAAAATATGTTGTAAACACCTGATGATGTGTAAACTCTCCTTCCTTGGCCTCAGAATAATGGCTTTCTAAAGAGGGTGGAGGCTGGGAGGCGGGAGTTCTTCAGTTTACTTAAAACAACAAACCATCTTGCTGGTTTTACTGTAGATCAAAGAATCACACAAACTTAATCATCAATTTCAAACAAGATGACTGATCAGAGTCAGGAGAAGGAATCAGAGAGTTGGGATTCTGATTCCACAGCTGTTCAGAAACCATCTGTATTTCCTTTCATGGTTTTTGCCCTCTATCACACAGGAAGTTCTCAAATCAGATTAGTTGGGTTCATTCACTCATGTATTCAGCAAATACTCTTTGAGAACACAACAGAGAACCAAACAAAGCCCCTGCCCACATGGAGCTTACACGCAGGAGGTAAAGAGAAGGCATCACCACAAACAGACAAATACGTGATAGCCAGTGATGTGTAAGCAGAGAGCTGAATGAATAAGCCACGGCACGTGTTTAAGAAGAGGTTCCAGGCACATGAAATGAGACCTAAAAGTCCTTGAAACTAGAATGAACTGGCTGTGTTCCCAAAAATGGGAGAATTGCCAGAGTGGCTAGTGAATGGACAGCAGGAAAAAGGAGGTGAGAAGTTTGGAGAAATGTCCTGGGTCTATATCAAATCAGGCCTTATAAGTTATGGAGAGAATTTGGGTTTTCTAAGAGTGATAGGAAACAATTGTAGAGTTGCAATAAGGGGAGTGTCACGATTTAATTTATGTTTAAAGAAATAGGTCTGGCTACTGCGTGGACAGGGAGGGCAAGAGTAAGAGGAGAAAGACCACTTAGAGGGCTGGTGGGGTGAGTGAGGAAAGATGGCGGCTTGGAGTAGGGTAGTTGTAATAGAAACAGTGTATAGGAAAGAGCAAAGAAGAAAGACTCTCAGGCTTGTGGCTAAGCAGTTAGGTGATTGTGTTATCTCTTGCTCAGACAGGAAAGACCAGGAGAAGAAGCTGGTGAGGCAGAAGGGAATAATCATGTCTGTTTTAAATATGTTAAGTGTGAGGTGCCCGTTATCTGCCAAATTGGAGAGGAAGAGTAGACAGTTGGATACATGAGTTTCAGTCTCAGGAGAGAAATGAAGGCTGGAACTGTGAATATGGAAATTACCAGCACATACGAGTAGATGATATTGAAAGCTATGGAACTGGATGAGGTCCTCCAGGGAGTAAGAGAAAAGAAAGAAGAGGTCCAGAACTGAGTCCAAAATGTAGAGACTGGGCAGATGAGGGGGGGTTAGAAAAGAAGACTGCAGGGGAGACCAGTGAGCCTGGGGGAGTTCCCAGTGAGGATGGTGTCTGTACAAGGTGGGCACCTCTGGTAAGTCGGGTGGGAGGGCCACAGTGGCCAGGGACTCAGAGCCTGAGTCGCTGAGGTGGCTTTTTGGGAGGGCAGCCCGGCAGTGGAGGTCCTCAAGGAAGGATGGTCCAGAGAGAGGCAGGGGGAGTCCCTGTGTCGGGACAGCCTGGTGCAGGGTGTGGGAGCCCAAGTGAAGTGAGCAGAGCATCTATATGAGGGTGGCCTGGCATAGGTGCAGAGCCTGCGCAGGTTAAGGAGACCATCCTGAGGGGTGGGGGCTGTGCTTCGCAGTGTCTCAGCCTGGGCCGAGTGAGGAGCACATTCATGCAGGGAGGGCAGCCCAGCTTAGAGGACCGGCGATCAGACAGGGTGAGAAGGCGTCCATACAGGGGCTGGCTAGGCAGAGGAAGTTTATTAGGAGGTGGTCTTAGGATTAACTCCTGAGGAAGAGAAGGGAAGAAGGATTGGGTAGAGGGGAAAGTTGAGCTCCAGTGTCATTTCAGGGAATCCTCAGCCATCTATAAGGCATTCTGAAGATTGGGTGACCATTCAGAGCTGACCCAGGATGGGGAGAGAGAACTGGGTCTTTAGATACTGGAGTTCATCAATATACACAGGCCAGCCTGGGAAGGGGTGTGCCCTCGGGCAAAGCTGCTGTCTTCAGCCAAAGGCAATAATCCCCAAAGGGGACTGACAACTGAAGGCTGTCTGCCTGCTGGTGGCACTTCCAGCCCATCGTGGTAAAACGTCCTGTATGGCATCTCACAGCATCCCCCTCCTACGTGGTCTCAAATAATTATTCATACAAAGGGAGTAAGAGAAACCTTCGCAGCGAAGAAGGCTGGAAGACTCCACCTTAATCAAATGATCAAGGGTAACATCACTAGGAATGGGACAAATTGGAATTGAATCCTACCTGATAGAATGCAGTGGGAAAAACAAGAATCAATTCTGTGGTACTCCGGATTCTAATCGTGAGAAAACATCAGACAAACCCAAATTGAGGGACAATTTATAAAGTAATAGCCCGGTAACTGTTACAAGTATCAAGGCAGGCAAATTGAGAGAAGCCTAAGGAACCATTCCGGATTAAAGGGACAGCTTAACACGACACTTACATCTATCTGGCCTGCATCCTTTTGCTCGAAGGGTCAGTGGTGGGACAGACGGCAAAGCTTGAATGGGGTCTGGGTGTTAGATGGTAGTGTTGCTGCCAGAACCACTCAGCTTTGAATCCTGACTCCACTAGTTGATAACTGTGTAAGCTCAGGCAACTTAATTAACTTCTCTGATACTCATTTTCTTCATCCAAACATGGGAAGAATCACTCTCACCTCCCCGGTTGTGTGAGATAGCATTGACGAGATGGTGAGCAGCGTGCGGTGGCCTAGTGCTTGACAAAGAACAAGCCCTCCATGGTCTCTTCTTCCAAGGAGAGGAGCTGCTGTGCCCACGATATAATAAAATTAGGAAATATTTGTGTGAGAGGGAGATTTAGGGAGATGGGTCTGATCCAGCATCCTCAATTAAGGCAGTGAAGTCCGGAGAGGAGAAGGTACACACACAGCTGGTCACAACTGGTTGGGGGCAGAGCTGGGACAAGAACCCAGGCTCCTCTGATCCTAAGGATGGTGTCTGTAAGTTAGGACAACCGTGATGGTGTCACATGGTAATAATGCTTCAGGAACCTGAAACACTTGGATGTGTAAGTGGGGCTTAGAAACCAACTTCAAACTGGGTTCAAAAGGGGGTTGTTTCTAAGTGCAGGGGCCTCTTACACTGGGCTGGATGATCCTTGGGGGTCTCCTCTAACGCTAAATTTCTATCATGTTAGAAGAACCAAAAAAAAAAATCAGAGTCTCAGAACAGAAAGCAGCGAGGCCCTTGATTTTCTCCCATTAACTCAGTTGTATTCATGGCCAACTGTTCAGAAAATATCCAGTTCTCTTCATAGGGACTTTATCTCTTCTCCTTAGCAGTTAGAACTGTCTCCTCCCCTGGAAAGCTCTCTGTCTTGATTGTATGCTGGTTGGAATAAACACAATTAGAAGTGGAAGAAAGGGGGTGATTAGGGAATTATGCATAATGACTGCTAGATGGGCTCCTAAATCCCCTTCAGGATGTGAGTAGCTCTCTTGGAAAAGGCTGTTCTGGGCAAGGACTAATTTCTGGTTGAGAAGTTGGGACTTGAGAAAGGAGGAGGAGCTTTGTAAGATGTTTACGAGGTTGTCTGCCTGCTGTAGTGGCAAGGAGTCCCCGACTTACTGAGCGAAGATCAGTCTCTTCCTGACTGGGGTGGTGCAGCTTCTCCCAAGAGAGCAGGGCAGGAGCCTCCGCCATGTTTGCACTTGACAGTTCATGGCTATAAACGTGAATTGAGTGGCTCCTGCATGTGCAGTGCTGGCAGGGATGCTGGGAACAGGGGCGGGATGACTGTGGATACACTGTGAGATCCCCATCGGCCTTCAGGAACTACCTGCGTGCCGAGTGGAGCCACAGAGAGGGTGGAGATACACAGAAAACTTTGAATGCAGATTGTGAGAGATGCTAAGGTAGAGTTACTATGGGAATATGGAGACATTCACCCCAAAGTTGTGTGTGGCGAGGGATGAGTTTGAGTTGAGTTCAGTTCGACATGTCTTATGCGAACCACTCTGTGCTGAGAACCATGCTGTATCCAGCAATTAGGAGGGGGTCGGAGGCCAGTGGGAGAGACAGGCCTGTGGGTGATAATTGTGGTGTGAACAGAATCAGAGAAGAGTGATACTACCCTTGCCTGAGTGATACTACCCTTGCCTGAGTGGGTTATTAAAGAGAAAAGGCTTTCCAAATCTAGGGATTTTGAGATGGTGCTTAAAGGATGAGCAGGAAAGAGCCTGGGAAGCGGATATAGGGAGAAAAAAGAGATGGACATTTCCAGCGAAATTAAACATAGCAACAGCAAAACTCAGGAGGTGGGAAGCAGCTCTTGTGGTGTTTAGGGGTGAGGCAGGAGCTCATTGGAGGTGGGGTTGAGAGTGAGGTGGGGCTGGCTACAAAGCACTGTATGTCAGGTGAAGGGGCCCCTCAAAAACCAGGCCCCAGTGAAATGCCCTTTCAAGAATGCACGGGTTCATGCCATGTGAGCCTAAGTTTGTGTTCCTTGAATGGATGTGGTGTCCCTAATTTTTTTAAATTAAGATCCAGCTATTTTACACCTTAGTGTATAAAATGGCTTCTTTAAAACTAGAGGCACATCTTGCCAGAATCAGTTTGACGGCGATCATTTTGTGCTACTTCCCTCTCAAGTTCAGAGTCACAGCTGTCAATGATCAAAACCAGAGCGTGAGTATGAAAATTGAAAAGAAAAAAAAAACTTAAGGAAAGTCTGTCGTCTCCGTGCTATGGAGTGCCTTGATATGGTTACATCCACTTTGGTAAGGTCCAGGGCTTGGCTAGAAATGCAGTGTGTTCTTGAACCAGTAATGTTCAGGGACTGACCAGAAACTGAAGGATATCGACACCCCCAGTGCTGTACAGTGATGGATGGTGTGTAAGGTAATTGTCAGAGCACATGCTCTGCCTTCTAGTCTGGGAAGCTGGATTATACTCCCAGGGTTGGGGGACATGGAATCCGGGTTAACAGACCATGTGGTCTAAACGTGTGTATCCAGCCATGTCGGCTCTACATGGTCTGTCTGATAGCAAAAGAGTCAGAAATCAGCATTTTAAACAGTAGTTCATATATGAATTATGTTTATCCTTGGGTACTTGTACAGTCTCTATGTCTTACTAAAGTAATTTGGTTCACTTCCTAAATCATTTGTTTTTTTGTGGTTTTTTTTTTTTTTATCTTGTAAACTGATTTCCATGCAGTTTCTCCTTCCTCACTGAGGTTGCGCATGCTTTCCCCACGGCATCAGGTCTGATGGCAGAAGCTGGACTAAATGGAGGCCATGTAACATCACAGAGCAATCAAAGTTATATTTAAACTAAGTAAAAGCCTCTCCAATATGAAATAGATTTTTAAGTGGTTACGGTAGAGCTAATTAAGTAAATTGTCACTAACTGAAAATGAATCGACATTTTAAAGAAAGCAAAAGGACCTAAACAGAAAACAAATCGCTTTTTAAAAAAGGTCAAATATTTTGAAATCACATCCAGGGGATATACAAGGTAGCCATTTGCAAACTAATGGATGAAATGCATTTTTCCTTCACCAATTCGTTTGAGAATAACCTATTTTGTTCAAGTAGAAATTTAAAAAATGAAAAGAAATAAAATAAAATTCATGAAAACAGTGCCAGACAAGCAGATCACACTTAACTGCTCAAAGCTCAGTTAAAAAAACACAAATGTGATTGGAAAAATCTGTCATCAATTCGACAGCATTCATGAAAGGCTGCAAGACAGCTCTTTCGTATATAAAAATTATCCCAAAGCTTCAATTCATACTTAAAAGGGGACTAATAAAACTTGAAATATGCATAAAAATTATAAAATTGCACTATCCATGGCACACAGTCTATGGGACTCTGTGACGAGAACGACTTATCTTTGACCTTGCAGGCTGATGCTCAGTACCCCCTTTATACGAGAGAATTGGGGGATCAAATTGTGGCAAGTCAAGTAAAAATGCACTCTCCTGCTTTTTTTGTTGTTATTCCAATTTTACCATACGTAAAACTAAGGAAATGTAGGCTGTTCTTTCTTCTAAGAAAGGAACATTTAGAGTTCCTTTCAATGCTGCCTTTTAGCGTTTGCAAAAGGTAAAAATACAGTTAACTTACTACGGCAATTTCTTTATAGAGATGTTCCTCCAGAATTAAATGTATATAGTCAAAATTGGTTATATAAAGTGTTTAAAATCTCTACACCCAATGTTTAGATAAAGTCATTTTTTGGAAAGCATTTTTCTTCATTTTTAATGGAAAATGACCTGACCTTCCAGTTTTGTGAAGTGGTTGTTAGTTAAACCTCATTAATATATTCCTATGTACATTTCTCTGAACTAATATCAATATCAACTTGTGGGCTTTATGATACCGTCACTGAAGACTTTGAAGGCTTCCATACTTTGCACAACTGCAGGCATTAATTTATCTCAGTGTCAGGGGAAGTGAAGCCAAAAGCTAGCATTGTAAAGCTAGCATTCATATGCCTGCAGTCCATGGAATGATTTGGCTTACCTGCTCGCCCCAGGGCAAGCTGTAGAAGAGACAGAGGAATGGATTAAAGTATCCTCTTAAACAGGCCCACTTTATTTAAATCGTTTTCCCAAAAGTCCTTCTAAAATCTGAGAAGGCTAGTGTATTATTAATCAAATGTGCAGTTAAAAGTTTAGTGCAGGAAGAGTCGAGTGGACTCAGTTGAGTCTTGGCAGGATCTGTCACCGGCGTGTCTGTACGGTGATTCTGATTTAATGGTGGCCTCCTGATGTATTGAGCTTCAGCTCCTCAGAGACCACAAGATGAACTGCTTCCCTTCTCCCACATTTTTGTTAGGCCTTCTGAGCAAATGCAAAACGGATGGTAGAGGCTTCAGTCCTCCCTACATTTCAAGGCTTTTATTAAGGGTTTTCTACTTCCCCACCAAGTGCCCCTCAAGACAACATATTTTCTCACCTTCTCTGCATCCCTTCCTCGTCTCTCTACTGCTCCGGCCACCTCTGTTCCAACTTCTTTAAACACCAAGGACAATGTCTTGAGGCCAAATGACTAGATCTTAATCCTGGAAGAACATTGAGTCTGCACTACTTCCCAAGGGAATCAGATACTAAAGTCCTTAAGGGTGCAAAGATCTTACTTTATTTGGTTGGTTGGTTGGTGTGATTGGGGGAGAAAAATGGAAACAAGCCAGAGAGGACAGTTGTCCCGGTGACCCGCAGTTTAGAGCATAGCTCCACTGGGGGACTGACTTCTCTGGACTTTATTTCCAGGATTAACAAGAGAGTCCTAGAAGCACAGTGAGGCAGGGCCCATCTGACTGGTCACCACTGCTGTGGAACTGCCCTGATCTGGCTCTGCCTAATTTCCTCCCAATGTGTCTGACTTTATGTGGTTGCAATAAAAGTAGCAACAGGGTGAAACTGTACCTGATGGTCTGTGTAGCTTCTTTGAAATCATGGACTAATTAAGGCTGAGAAAACTGGAAAAGTAATGAGGGGATATTCTGGAGAAAAAAAAAGGCTGAGTTGAATGTAGTTGAGGGTTGGTTTATTCTAGTGCCAGTGACAGCAGTGAAAGCCCCTGCATCCACAGTGGATCCCGCATTTCCACCGGGACTGCTGCTTTCTGACCGGGGTGAGGACTCGAGGACTCTGGCATCTTGTCACTTGTCTTTCCTTCTGCCAGCAAGTCATTGTTTCTGTCTTTCTCCTCTGACCAGGTGTTGGACTGGATTGAAAACCATGGTGAGGCCTTTCTCAGCAAACACACAGGGGTTGGGAAGTCCCTGCATCGAGCTCGGGCCCTGCAGAAGAGGCACGACGACTTTGAAGAGGTGGCCCAGGTAAGATGCGGTGTGTGTGTGTGTGTGTGTGTGTGTGTGTGTGTGTGTGTGTGTGTGTACGGGCTGAGGGACACCAGGCTATGGCTGTGGTGTTTGCTGGGGCATGTCAGGTGGATAGCCCATGGTTTCCACCTGATGCAAGGAGACCTTTGTCTGCTATTGGATCAGCAGGTGAGTGGTGAATAGACTCTTAGTTTACGGTTTTCAAAGAAAATCTTTCTGCCAGCATGATCTATAAGAGCGTTGTCTCCACGGCGGTGATGGCAGGAGGGAATGACATCAGACCCAGCAACAGCCCAGAGCTACCCCTGTGGCTATCCCTGCAGGTGATGGGAGCTGAAAGTCAGTACCAGCTCTGCTTACAAAGCTGTATACCTTCCAGGACCTCGAGGAAGAGATGGCACCTGTTCACCACGCCATGCACCACATGTGCCCAGAGAGTATGCCTTTGTATCACTGGCACAATATAGTCTATAATTTGCACAATATTCAACGTTTTAGCTGAGCTGCCCACTTGATCCAAAATGGGCACTGTTTTCTAATTTGCACAAAGAGGCAGGATGAGAGGCCTTCCCCATTTGTCTTACTGGTGGAGTGATCGAAGACAGTTTCTGTTCTGAGCCTCCAGTCCCCAAGATTTTATCCTGTCTCCCTTGGATTCCTTTTTTGGGGCGTTTACAAATGGATCCTGAAAATATTCATTTTCAAGATGAAATACTTCTGTCCCGTTCTTTTGTCAGAGGTGATCGGTTGCAGTGGAAAATAAGACACTTAAGAATAAGGCAGAGAAAAGGCAGCTGGGAAAAGTATCCGTATGGGGCAGGGTGCTGCGGGAGCAGTGAGAATGACAGCTAAGGCTTCCACATGACCAGAGCTGGCTCTGATTCCACTATATGGGTAGTCCTCCGTGTGGGGGTCACTCTGGGCAACGTGCAGAGCCCTCACCCTCAACAGGAAGACCACCAGCGCCAGACAGATACACGCTGTGGGTACAAAAGGAGAGGGATTGCCAAGAACCAAAGGAATCTTCCAGAGGACAGGAAAGCCGTGGAGCATACCACAGCTGTAGGGGGGCTTGCGAGTATATGCCGGAAAGTGAGAGGCCTGACAGGAGCTAGAAAGACCGTATCAGCAGTGACCTGAGCCTGGTGAATGCAGGTAGATTAGACCCAACCTATGGAATAAAGACTCGTATGAAATCTTTGTGCACGGTTGGTGGGAATGTGACATGGTGCAGCCACTATGGAAAACAGTGTGGTGGTCCCTCAAAAAATTAAACATGGAATGACCATATGATTCAGCAATCTCACTTCTGGGTATATATCCAAAAGAATGAAAAGGTGAGCTGTGAAAAGGTATTTGTACACCCATCTTCATAGCAGCATTGTTCACAATAGCCAAAAGGTGGAAGCATCCACGTATGAATGGATAAGCAACATGTGGTTTATACATACAATGGAATATTATTCAGCCTTGAAAAAGGATCCTGCGACATGGATGAACCTTGAAGACGGGATGCTATGTGAAATAAATCAGTCGCAAAAGGACAGACGTTGTATGAGTCCACTTATATGAAGTAATAGGATAGCCAAATTCATTGAGGCAGAAAGTCAAATGGCGGTTGCTAGGGGCTAAGGGAGAAGGGGATGGGGAGTTAATTATTTAATGGGTACAGTTTTAGTTTTGCAAGATAAGGAATTCTGGACTTGGATGGTGTTCATGGTTACACAATGTGAATCTACTTAATGGCACTAAACTTAATGAGTTTTGTTATGTATATTTTACCACCACCACCACCACCACAATAAGAAGCCACAAGGACCTTCTGCAGATGAATTGGACTCCATCCACATAATACCGACACAGGCCCAGTGTGCCTTTGGTGGACAAGATGTAGTATGGACCTGAAATATCTGGTGCTAGGCATTCTGGGTGCCTCTGCAGTCTGGCAGCGGGCAAAGGATGGGAGGGGGCCATCTGGATTCCCAATCTGCTGAGAGTGAGGGTTGTGGTACCTGGGACAGTCTTTCATAATAAAGCTATCCCATAGCTTCGGTGCTCTTGCCTTTTGCCTGTCCTGTGGCTCAGCCCCTCCACACTTAGAGAGGACGTCCCCAGAGCCACCTACAACCCTGACCCAGCCCACCTCTCCTGCTCTCTTCCTGCTGCAGCCTCATAGGCAATGCCAGCCTTGGTTATAGGATCATGAGGGAACTGTCATTTCTGAGTGTTGTTACAACAATCAAGCCTGGAGGCCACCCTAACTTTAACATTTCTCCCAATTGTGCTCTGCTTTCTCGTGGGTGCCTGATAGGTCTTCCACATGGGATAATGCCTTTCATTTAGCACCAGACACATTCATTTAAATTCATACTAGAGAAAGAATGGACACATTTCTTAAAGCTTAGGGTTCCGTTATGTATTTTATATCCCACCAATCCTGAATGGTGGACAGTATTAACTTTGTTCTATAGAAGATAACACCAAGGCCCAGAAAGTTCTTCAGTGTACCCAAGTCATCCGGCTTGTTGGTGGCTCTGCTGGAATTCAAACCCAGGTCTGTCTGACTCCAGAGTCATGTTCTTACCTAACTCTGTGCTGGCCCTCCTTATTGAGGTGTAGGAACCAGGTATAAAACTCATTTCTGAGTACCAGTTTGCTCGTGGAAAAAGGACGAAGAGCAAGAATGAGCAGAAGGGCTGCTGCTGTGGCCATCCCGTTCGTCATACATTACAGCGTCCCCTGGCCCTGCCGATGACAAATTGCTTGATAGAATCCACTTCTCCTTGCTTCCTGATAAGACTGTATCTTTGTGAGAAAGAAGAGAGAGTTCTCCCTTCCAAAAGGCCCATGGTTTTAGGAGGAATGTTTCCTCTGGAAAGGGAAATAGCAGATGTGAATGCCTACCTGCAAAAGGGAACACCTAAGTGAGGGGCTGCGAGGTCACCACGTGGCCCCATCCATAGGACTCTAAATATGGGTCATGTAGTCTGGAAATCAATCCTGTCTGCTCCCTTGTCCCGACTCTGGGGTAGGGAGTGGGCAGTGGTGCCGCCTAGCTTCCAGGAACTGGTAGTCCGCTTAAGGAAACCAACTCCGACCACGGTGAAGGCATATGGACTGTCGGGAGCCACCTGCCTCCGCCCAGTCTTGTTCTGTGCAGGGTGATCGTCACACTCAGATGGTGAGAAAGGGGATGATCCAGTCATAAAAGAGCGGCTCTTTCTCTCTTGCTTCTATTCTCAACTAGGTGAGGGCCACGAGCAGGAGAGGAGTGGATTTCATCAAGACTTGGATAATTCCTGAGTGAGTCAGAGATCAGTGATGTGAAGTGGAAGTGTAGAAACTTGTTGCTTGTTGTTTTGGGGGTGTTGGTTATGAGATATGGTCAGGAAGGTTGTCACACATGGTGAAATAGAGGGTTGGGGGGTTGCTTATCAGGAATACTATAGAGGGTCATGATGTAGTGAAGGAACCTCTTTCAACTTTATGATTTCGTGATTCTTTGACCCAAGGTTGATATGAGAAGGGGGTTCTGAGCTCCCATCCTCTGTATTCAGGTTTAAAAAATTGTCTCGAGTCAAATCAGGAAGAGAGCGGGTGCATCTGTTACAACTCCTGGAAATTTGTCCTCTGCAGGGAGGAGCCAGCCCTCAAGCAGAGAAAATGGCTCTCTGCCAGGAGAGGTCAAGGGGCAGAGTAACTAACGCCCCTGAACAAATACATCTCCACTCTTCAGATGGTGGGGACATCTGTGATTCTCAACCTTGGTTACTCTTCGGGGTAACGACATTTAAGGCAGTTATTAAAATAAATATAGATGATAACTGAAGACTTAATGTCACAATCCATTATCTCTCATTAAACTTTAGCTTACATTTTGTGTTTATTAGCTCTTGAACAGGTTTTAAACAGACTCTTGAACTATCCTTTGAATGAAGCATTTCTGAGTCCCCCGTTCATCCTGCAGATGGCACTCTTTGAATAGCCTGCATGAAAGCTGAGATGAAGGAGGAAAAGAGCCACAGTCATGACAGCCTGACTGAGGAGGTTCCCGGCAGGCAGGTGGTGAGGGTCGGGCTCAGGGGATGCACCGGGGGTCTGTCTCTACAGGGTTTCCTAGTCCATGCTGCTGACATTCTCTGTGCTCAAATAGAAGACCTGGGCCCTAGCGGGAAGCCCTCTTGGTCCTGGTATATACTTCACTCAGGTTGCCTATAACCTCGTCAAATGACATAGGCCATAGAGTACATCAGATTTTAAAAGACACTAGATTTGTATATATTTTTGGCATGTTAGGTGTCAGCAGGAGTATAAAAAAGTATAAGATGGCGTTGCTGCCCATAATAACATAGCTGTCAGGGGATAGAGATGCCCATATCAGCCCAGGAAGTAGAATGGGGTACGGTACTGTTATTTTGTCCTGAGATACTTGCTGTTATTCAGTAGGAGAGTACTCAAGTGCCTGTGGGTTAGATAGCAGCTGTGCCTGCTGTCAGTGGTGTGCTTTATAACCTCATTATCTGAAATGCCAGACTCTCTGTAAGCTAGCTTAGTCAAAGATTAACAAGCATTTACATTCAAATATATATCATCTAAAATCTCAAAACACCAAATCACATTTAAGCAGCTAAGCATATTAAGTAGCATTAGTGTAACTTTTTTTTTTAAAAAAAAAGACTATTTAAAGAAAGACTTTAAGAAATATAAAAACATAGTCACAATTAAATATTTCATTCAATACTCTCTGGTTAGTTATTTCTCTATCTGACCCTTGCTTTTTTCTCAAACGTGAATAGAATACACTTTTAAAATATTCATTCTGAATCTTGGGGTCAAAATAGGCAAAAATGGAAGGAAAACATTTTAGTGGACCTATCAGGATCTTACCCATCAAAGACATTCAAAGTAGAATCAGCTAGCTGACAAGAGTACAAAGGGCAAATAGAACAGGGTAGTCCATGGAGGTGGAAAGCCTGTGCCCTCAGAGTTGGACGGTAGCACTCATCACTTTTCATGTCCCATCAAATGTCTGTGTTGGGCACCATGGGAAATTAAAGGCATGTGCAGTTTCTGTCTTGAACTCAGTCTAATGAAAAACACAGCAAACATAGTCTAACCCTCTAAGAAGACTCATAGTAAGACGGGAGACGTAACCTTTACTCTTTTAGTGTTTTCCAGGAGCATTTCTAGTGAAACCAAGATAAACCATTAGTTCATCTGGCGATCCAATAAATACACCTGCCTTTGGGGTGGTATAGTGACCTTTCAGTCAGTTACATCTTTCTTTTCATGCCCGAGACCAATTATAGCAGCTGCAAATGCAAGCAGAAGGAAAGCAGCCTAAATAGATGCTTTTTCACGCTTCAGCTTCTTAGGGAGGATGAAAGGTTCTTAGACAAGATGAAAAAATAAAATAGGAAGAAAGCCAGGAAAATGGAGAGACATTAATGTCATAAAGTAGGCAAGTGGAAGAATGTGAAACAGCAGAAAAACGAAAGGCAGGTTTAGCCTTTGGATCTTCATGTCGGGGTGGATTCAGGACACTCCCGCCACAGAACACTGGGGAGAAGTTCTGGCACGAGCTGATGGGAGGGGTGTTGTGCCCACACCAGGAAGAAGAAGGATGTGTCATGTCGTGGATAACGCCGAACCCAGGGTTTTGAAGGTCACTTTGTATATACTTGTCGTGGAAAATTGAGAGGGTGTTGGAGCCAATATCCAAGATATTACAGAAAGCCTGCCAAGAACCTCTGATCGAGACCATGAATTGTCCGTCCACTTTTGCTGCTTCCTGTATGAAGAAATGGGGACTGCATTCCTAATATCTTTCAAGTTCTGGGTAGCGAACTGAAAGATTCGAAAGCACAGGTGGTGTTTTTACCTTTTGTTCAATGTGATGGAAGTGACTGGAAAAGAAGGGAGGCTTTGGGAAACAAATGGCTGCCTACGTAGATGGTGTTTTTACAAGTTTTCTGGACTGTATCCTACAGAGCAAGGGCAATGGACTTCTGACAAGAGGTAGAGTGCATCTTGCAAAGATTGGGAAGGATGTGTTTTGGCAGAAAACCTTGTTGGTCTATCTGGAAGGATTTGAGAGAATTTTAAAGTGGAAGGAGGAAATTATTCCAGTAAGACCAAAACCAGATATGTGAGACACCACACAGGTGACTTAGAAAGACGTACCTGTGAAGTCACCTGAGGTTAAAAAAAGCAAAGTTAAGAATACAGATTGCAAACAATATTTATAGCCTCCCTTATCTATATATCAACAAAAGGCATGTGCAACAAGTAACGTTCTCAGACTTTAACACAAGAAGATAAGTGTGATAAATATTTCTGAGACTTTAAGGTGTTCAGCTTGTAAATAGGAAATGGCAATGGAAGAGGACTTTTTGTTTAAAGGACTCGTTCTAATAGGAGGAGATGTTGGAAAAGTTCACAGCTATGTGAGAGCTACAAATCTGAGGGTAGTAAACAATATGGAGAAATAATAGAGATGAAAGGAGAGCAAAAAAAGAAGCCATGATTGTTCCTAGAGAGGGCCATAGTCGCTCCATCAGATGAAGTGTAGGGAAAATGCTGCTCTGACATGATTTCAAATCTGGCTCAAAGAAAACTATGGTGGTGATGAGAGTTCTCAGCTATCCTGGCATCTCCTATACATTTTGTGATGCTATAAATAACATCAATAAGTTGATGAAAGCAAAGGGTTCTACATGGTAGAGAGCGAATCATTGTAGAAAAGCTCAAAAGAGTATAGTTTGTGTCTAGACTCTCACGAATTTTGACCTTTAAATGGAAGCGTTTAGACTTTACTCTTAGAGCAAAGAGGAATATTAAAGCCTTCTAAGTAATGACGTGAAATATAAACTCTCTACCAGAGTGATGAGAATTTCTCTATATATTGGCTGTTTAGATCACATATGGGATATTGTGCCTAATTCTAGAAAATATATTTTCAAAAGGATATTGACAAACTATGCTGTGATTGTTGGAAGGTTGCCAGGGTAGTGAAGTTGAAATACACTGGATATGTTCAGTTTTGAGTTAATAACTTTTTATGGAAGGCGGGGGTTGGGTTTGATAGTTGAAGGCTTCCTATAGAAGAGATAAAGGTAGAAGCTATAATGAAGCCAATTTTAGCTTAATTCAAGTAACATTTCCAACCCACAGTTGCTTTTTCATTAGCTGTCCAAAACCAGAATGAAATGTCTCAATATATAGCATGCTTCTTATCATGGGGCGTTTTCCAGTAGAGGCAACCCTTTTTTCCTTAGAATACAAACATCTGCAAGTTTTTTTCACATTAAAAACAAACAAACAAATGAAACCAAAAAAACAAGACTAACTTTCCTGGACCCTACCTTGCTCTGTTTTTCCTTCCCTTCGTAGACCAAGTTCTTGAGAGAAGTTCTAAATTTGCGTCTCTACTACCTCACCTCCTAGACACCCTTGACCCTTGCCATTGGGCTTCTGTTTACTCTGGCCAACTGCGGTTAATCTTACCCAAGTTTCCACCTGACGTTTTTGTGGCTAAATCCAAAGGACAATTTTCAGATATTAATTGGTCTTTCTGAAGCACTTGACCATGTCAACCACTTCGTTTTTTTAGGTTCTCTCCTCCCAAGCCTTCCCTAACACCATGCTCTCTTGGTTTCCTTATGTCTCTCTGGCTGGTCGTTCTTCAACTCTTCTCCCTTTTCTCCAGGATTTGTTCCTCACACCTTCTCTTCTCACTTTACACTCCCTGAATGATTTTATATTCTTTCCTAGGCTCCAGTTTTACCCCTATTCTGATGGCTCCCATCTCCATCTCATCTCTGATCTCACACCTGAGCTCCCTGTTTATAAACCCATTGGCTTTCTGGACACGACTTAGATTTCTCAGAGGATTCTCCAAGCCAGTGTGTCCAAAATTGATTTCACCTTCTTCCACTCTTTCCCATTGTGCTCTTCCTCCTGTGTCCCCATGCCAGTCAAGGGCACCAACCACCTCGTTGCTCAGGCTGGAAACCTGGGACTCTTGATTCCCTTCTTGTCACCCCTCAATGAGTCCATCACAAAGTCCCACTGATTCTACCTCTTTAATTACCCCTTTCCTTCTATTTCCATTGCCACAGCCCTAGATCAGAGTCTCATGATCTCTTGCTTGGATTATTGCAATAGCCCTCTATTTCCCCTGACCCCAGTCCTGTTCTCATACTGTCACAAGAATGGTTTTCCTACAACGCATGTCTCATCATGATGCTCCATTGGTTAGGGAACCCATAGATGGCTTCTCATTGGGAAAAGTTCAAACTCTTGATATTATAAACCTTTTATGACCTCCAGCTGCCTTCTCTGGTTTTACCTTTTACCTGCTCTGCTTCTATACCCCAACCTATAGTCCTCTGTCCTGGAGTTTACCTGAGCATGCCACACTCTCCAGTGTCAATGCTGTCCCCTCTTTCATCCTTCCCACCTCTTTAACTCTGACCACCCCTGACCAACTTCTGTTCATCTTTGAACATTCATCTCAACTATCACCTCTTCCAGGAAACCTTCAGTGACCTTTATGGTTTGGATTGAATGCCCCGTTTCTGGGCATTCACTTATTCTGGTCAGATCCCTACCATGTAATTATCTCACAGTGTCATCACTTTTATGGTCAGTCTTACTCCCTAGCTAGACTGTTATCTTCCTCAGAGCAGGAATTTCGTTTGTTTAGTCTTTTTATCCCAGTGCCTAGCACAGTGAGCATCACATGCATTTGGTACTTGAAAAATAAAGAAATGAACGGTACAGAGGGGACTCCTTTGTTGGGCGTGTATCAGGCCGCTTGATCTCTGAGGTCTCTCCCAACTCCAAGAATTATAAATGGGAGGGAGGTGGGTTAGATGAGTATTCATAAGAGCACAGGCCCCAGGATCCTATAACCTGGGACCGAATGCAGAGCCATCCTGATAGAATCAGTGAGACTGCCCTGCACTGGAGTCAGCCTACACAGCCCCCGCCCAGGATCTCGCACTTGGGAAGAAGCATCTTTTGAGTCAAATTTTGAGTGAGTTCTTTGGAATCTTCTGTATTTTCTTTTTAATTGGAAAAAAACAACAACAACAACCAAAACATTATTTTAAATGAAGCCATAGGAAACCAGTTTTGTTAAGAGAACATGGTAATCCTGACTCTGCCCATTTCCCTAGCCCTACTAAGTGCCTGATTTTTCCAGCTGGGATAGTTACCAACACCCCGTGCCTGAGTACTATGGAAGGCTTCAACCCTTCCCCTTTGCTAGGTGAAATGGGACAAAATTCGTTTTCCCTTTCAAAAACTCTCCTTGGTTAGAGGTGAATAAGATTGGTCCTTTTAAAAAAGATCTTAAAGGCAACAAAACAAAAATAAATTAGACAAAAGAAGGATACTCACTTCACATTTGGTATATTGATTCTGAGTACAGGGCAACTCATCTGGTCATATTTTTTATTCAGTATATCATGTTCACTGATAGACATTTTTTTCTTCTCCCTGTTGAGGAGACCCTAATAATAGTAATAATGGTAATAACAATAGCATTTACTGAGTACTTTCACTGTGCCAGAATTGTTCTAATTATTGTTCATATGTTAACTCAGTCCTCCTAACACACCATGAGTTAGGTATTTTTAATTCCCATTTATATTTAAGGAATCTCAGGCAAAGAGGTTAAATAACTAGCTCAAGTTGGCAGAGCTGGTAAGTGGTGGAGTTGGGATTCAAACCACAGTAGTCTGGTTCCAGAGTCTAGGCTCTCAGCTTTTGCCAGAGAGCCCCTGGATTCATAAGAGCTTTACCTGTCTCTGGGATCAGTCCGGATGGGTCCCCAGTTCCACCCAGAACCAGTTCCTAGTCCTCTATGTATGTGTGGATCTGGGTGACCCCCTCAGACAGCCATGTGTTAGCACTGTGGCCACAGGACCACTAAATGACACTTTTTACCCCCTTGTGTTTAACATTTGCCCTGGTGGACTCGGGTCACCTGCACAATCCTCTATGACAACTTTGTAATCCAAAAGGTCTGTGTGACCCCAGACCTCTGGGAACGCTATGACTGCTCTTTACCTTGCTCTACCTGATCTCTGGCTTATCTGAAACACATGTACCCACAATTAATGACAGCTGGCTCTGCTTGCTGCTGGACACTTAACGTGACCATTTTCTAGCACAAAATGGTGGACTACACTCGGCCCAGCCCAGGACTTTTTTTGTTTCTTTTCTTTTACCTTTTGCTGAGGTCAGGCTATTATTAACCATACCTCCGAATTTCCAAAATAATCCCCCTTGATAGCTCCACAAACCTACTTGAGACATTCTTCTCAGTTCTGATTTCCCATCTATTGGGACAGAGGGTGTAGTGAAGAAAAGCGTAGCCTTTGCAATCAGTCTGTTGTTTCCTTTTATTGCCCTTGGGCCTTGTGACAACCACTTAACTTCCCTGAGTTTCAGTGTCCTCTCTAAAATGGAGATAGTGACACCTATCCTGAAGAGTAAGCCCATGGGGGTTAGAAAGCACGTGTAGAAAGTGCTTATTAGAGACTGTGGTTCATAGGCGATGCCTGATGCATGGCGGGCGCTGTGGCAGCAGCGGTGCCCGTGGTAGTGATGATGGGCTACATCTAAGCCTTTCTCCTTTCCAGGCTAGGTTATTAAGTGCCATGCTGTCACCTCTCAAGACTCAGATTGTTGAGGTCTGCTTATGTTGGAAAGAGCAGGCCTTTCCTTTGAGATGGGCCATGTACCAAGGAGACAGCTCAGCTACAGGTACTGACAAGCTTGGCTCTCAAGTTCAGCATAATGGAAGAGGTGGCCATGCCAATCTGACCAGTCAGAACCAAGGAAACGCAATGGAGGAATGGTGTATCTTTCCTGGGGCAGGTGGGTAGGGGATACCAGCACTGGGTATCCAGGAGCCAATGTATTCAGAGATCCAAGGGGGACTATGGGCAGTTTGCATTGCAAAGCTCTTAACAGACAGCAGGACTCCAGCTGCTGGGCTGCAAATCAGAGGCAAAGTTGCTAGGGCACCAGGTAAGAAAGGTCTGCCTCTTAGGAACATGACAAAAGTCTAGGTATCAAACCTGGGCACCAGAGCAGGGCGGGATTGGCTGCCCGTGGGACGTGACGTAGAGGACCAGTCTGTTGATGAGATGTGTGATTCCATTTGATTTCTGTAAGTAAACTGGAGCTAAGTCTACTATGGGGCCTCAGAAAAGGGAGAAGGAAGGAGAGAGAGAGCCTAGGTACCAAGTGAGAGCACTCTCCCTTCTAAAGGATTCTCTGACTCAGTGGGCCTCCTTAGAGGGGTACCAAGTATATAACCACTAGTTTCACAATGTGACGACATACTCACCTTCCCTGCACAGTGAGAATAACACACAGATGAGACGAATAAAGTTACTATCTCTCAGAGAGCATTGACAGTTTAGAAAGAAAACAGGGGAAGCTCTTCTAGAGGAAAGCTTTCTCGTCTGCCCAGTATTGATTCTGAAAGCAAACCATGTATTAGCATGTTTTCCAATAATTGGTTTCAGCACAGGTCAACCTGCCAGATTAAGAGAAACCACATTGACTTTCTTTCTCTTCCTTCTCCCTTTCATTTCTGTGACACATTGCGAGCAGGGTGGCCTCATGAGTGTGCTTGCTGCTGTGGAAGTCAGCATTTGTCTAAGCTGAAAGTACGAGGGAGGGAGCGCATGATGGATTTGCATACAGGAGCAACATATGCGAATTCCGCAGTGAACAGATTTCTCCTGGATAAAAATATTTGGAAAAGTATTTTCAAGGTTTTAAACCTGTGCTATAAAGAAAAACTTATAAAAATAAGTAATAACTGCCATTTATTGAATGTATACCTTTATAAGAAATAGCTCATTTAATTCTTGAAACAACTCTATGGAATAGGTTTTAATATTATCCTCATTTTTTAAGATGAAAAATCAGGCCTAGAGAGAATCATTTAAGGGCAGGAAACGAGATTTGAACCCAGGCAGTCTGGCCCCAGAGCCCACACTTCTAGCCCACATACATTCAGAGTAATGGGGGGGAAACTGAGCTTATTCAACTCTCGTTTTGATTTTTTTTCCTAATGAAGTTTTTATTTTTTATTTTTAATTACAATACTACGCATTTTCAATATAGAAGTGTAGATCAGCAAAAAGGAACAAAAATAATCTACCCACTCAGTTGTCTAACAGTTGCTAATGCTTTCGTGTTTATTCTTCCAGATATTTATATATGTCGGTCACCAGCTTTTCTCACTTAATGATATGTCTATGGTAATAGAGCTATATCCACAATGTTATTTTTCTTTGCTTGTAAAAATCTTTACTATTAAGACTTCTTCCTGTTTTCCAGATTCTAGTAACTGGTAATTATTGGTTATTAAAAGCAGGTACAGTTATTAGGGGGTAAGAAGAAGCAAAATAAGCATTGAACATGGAGGGCTGGGTTTAAGCCACGCCTTCAGAATCTTTTCCCAGGAGAACACTTCAGAGAATGGCAGTTTACAAGCCTTTCTAGGTCCCCTTTCCAGTAGGTGCATGCACTCGCATAATAGAGGGCTATGAGGACCTTTTGAGCCCTAAAACTGGCTGGCTTGGGACATAGTGATGGAGCTAAGCCTACCATGGGGCCTCAGATCTGCTTCAAGTGGCAAGTGCTTCAAATCTGTAACCGTTGTAGCCTCTTTCTTCCTCCTCTTCCTCCTTCCTGCTTCCTTCTTCTTTTTCTCCTCCTCCTCCTCTTCTTTTTCCTTCATGTCTGTTTCTTCTTCTCCTGGAAGATCCTTCCCTGAAATTGAGGCTCTAGTCAGTGTCCAAGATGCAGTGTGTGGCTCTGGTCCAAGTGTGGTTTCAGGTGAGCAATGTTTCCCAGAACCCCTAAGAGTTCCTGGAGGCAAGTACTCCCTTGCTGTGGTATTCAGGGTGATGGAGCAAATCAGGAGTGTCTGGGCTGAAGGGTAAGAGCTTTTGAGAACTTGTGTGTGGATGAGGTAGCTGGGACAGGCAACGGGTACCAAGAACCAGCATCTAGGAGCCCCTAGTGAAAGGGCTTCAGGCTGTAGATTATGCAAACCAAAAAATAAACACACATCACCAACAGGAACAACCCGCCAAGCAGATCATGTCTTTTTTTTTCTCTGCCAATGAGCAACTAGAGGCTTTTTCATGAACCAATTTTGTTTGGAATTGATTTTTAACAGGAGAAAAGCCCTTAGCCAAGTTTTGACAGGAATAAAGCATTACACCTGAGTTATTCCACATGGAAAGGGAGCCAGGTTTGCAGCATAGGGAGCTGAGCTTGCGGCCTCCTGAAGTACTAGACGTCATCCAAGCCTCATCAGGATAGATGCTTTCATTCATCTTGGGATACATGAAGCAAATACCCAGCCAGCCCAAGGCACTGCCCTTGGGGTGTCAGTAGAGACTAGTGCAGCTGTCCTACTACATTCTAGGAGCCGACAATACTAAATAGTGACAACTGCAGCTGTCATTACATATCTCCATGGTGTTTCACACTGTGGATATTTTGCACAGTATATCTCAGCCTCAGTGATTAAGTGCCATGCTGTCACCTGTGCCAGTGATGCCAAGCGTGGATTGAAATAGCTCTTATAGACTTTAGTCCATCACATACCTAAAATTTGAAAATAACATTGAGGAAAGGAGGAAGTGAGTAAGGCTAAAATGGGAGCTCGAAATCCATGCGATAGACATGTGTCAGTTTTCTTTACAAGGTTTGGACTCTGCCTAAAATCATGGATTCTTCAGTGTCTTGGGAATTCACAGGTCAGTCTCATTTGCTTAAAACAAATACAGCTAAAGAAGAAACAGTTATCTGGATGCAAACCTTGGGTCTGACCCACCTGCCACAGCTGAAAAGTTTACAAGTTAGAAAGTTAGAAAGGTTCGAGGTTGGAGGTTTTCTCCAAGAAACTACACTTCATCATGGCTTCAGGTGGCCAAATGATTTGGTACCAGATGACTTTGACACGGAATAATTTCCTAGAGTTTCTCTTTCCTTGCCCTGTACCTCACATGAAGGCCACTTCAACAATTAGTGCCGTAATCTCCCCATCAACAAAACGGAGTTACAGATTCTTCCTCCCTTCTTCCTTGTGGGAGGTAACAGAATTCAGTGAGAAGGATTCAGGGATTGGTCCTGGGTAGGAGGCCCAGAACTACATGTACAAGTGTATATATGTCCCGGTTATCTAACCTCGCCAAACCTCATTTCTACATCTCTAAAATGGGAATAATATTCCATCATAGAGGAAGTAGGCATTACATGAGCTGATGTACTTAAAAGCACTCTGAGTCTAGAGCACAGAGCAAATGTAAATTATCATCATTCTTATTAGGGGGATATAGTGACACTGGATGAGATCATGTCTGGAACACGCTCAGAAGAGAGGAACTAAAGATATCGAAAAGATTGATGATATTGCCCCATACCGGGTATTTCCCAAGAGAGAATGTGCTGACCAGCCTCTGAGTTTAGCTGAACTCTTCAAGCCCCAGGCTTCTGACACCGTTCAGGGCCAGATTCCCATGCGGAGCAGGATTAGCTGGGGAGACTTTCCGCATTCTAAAGCTAAAGCTGCTGACTTAATGAGCCTTGTTCTGATGTTTATGTAAGTGTAGATCAGTAAGGCTTTGGGGGCAAAAGTGGATTTTGGATGCTTTGTATGTAGACCACTCTGACCACTTATCTTGCACGCGCTTTTAACCAGAGAAAACAGGGAAGCCTGCTCACAGTGACCTACCTGCCCAGCAGCAAGCTGCGTTGCCCAGCCCGTGCCAGCCTTTCATAGAGCCCTGGCGCTCTCTGTGAAATTATTCATGCCCAGCCAGGCCTGCCTCCTAGCCAGCTCGCTTCTATTCATCGTGTCACCATTCACATAACCCCATTGCTTAATTTTCCCTTTGTGGTGTTAAGGGTGGGTTTGTACTGAATTACTCAGGGTTCTTGCCAAGGCTTTCACGACTGAGGATTATGGGTACAGTCTGTGGTCATGGAAGATAGCTCTTGGCCTGTGAAAGTTGGGAACATTCAAGAGCTCCAGATAACGAGGTGAATGATGGATGTGAGCCTGAACCTCACGGACCTTCCCTGTCTCATGGTCCAATCCCCAGCTATTTGGATTCTGCCCTTTCCCTTGAGGGCCCTATGTGGGGACACTGATCTCTCTCAGCATGTCTGCACTGAGGAAAGGCTCCGATGGGTGAGTCTCTTCACTCAGTCTCCTAAGGAAAGGAAGGGGGAGGAACGTGTTTCCCCTTTGGAAGTAGGGATCTGAGGACACAGAGGCCCTGGGTCCTGGCTGACGGTCTGTGGTGAACAGTCCTGGGTGGATATATGGTGTCTCTTCTGTCCTAGAACAAATCTCGGAATCCCGCCATATTTGAGAAAGGTGTGCAGGTGGCCCCATTCTTAGTGCAGGTCTCCTTCCTCTGTCTTTTGCCTCTCTCACTCCCCTCTGCACCCCACTTCCACACCACACAGCCCCTGTCTGGGGCTTGTCCCACGGGAGGGCCAGAGCTGGGCTCTCTGACTGCAGAACGGCTTCTCTGAGGACAGATGGGCTGTTCTTCCTGAAAAGCCATTAGCTCCTCTGATCGGTGACAGGCTTCTGTCACCAACCCCGGCTTGTGGGAGAAAGCCCTCAGGACTTGATCTCTCTTAGTTCCTTGCCCAGGCCCCTCATGTCCATCTTCCCGACTCCCGAGTCTGAACCTCTGCCTGAGCCGTTCCCTGGCCTGGCAGGTTCCTCTCCTTTGCCTTCACGTCTCAGATTCTTTAAAGTTGGCTCAAAAACTGGCCTCCTTCTGAAAACTTCTCCAGGCATATCCATCTTATCCCATTGTTCTGTGACCTGATGTGCCCTCGGCATTCTGTCACCACTGTGTACTGCTGTCACACCTCATTTCTTTCTAGTCCTCGGAGAATGAACTGTTCTACATAATTTACCTTCATAGGGAACCAAGCCTTAACCCCAGCACTTCATGCTAAAACTTTAAATTTTATTTCTATTGATGGTAAACTATCTGAAATACAGTTTAAACTTTCCATGCCTCGTGGACCAAGCAGTCTGACATATGTCACCGGTTTTTGTTGCTTTTTTTGATGATTCGGGGTGCATGGCAGTGTTCACTAATTCCAGTCATGGGTCGAGACACATCCAGGGCCACTGCAGAGGTGAAGGTTCCCTTTTGCCTTCCCTGAGGGTCCCTCCCAACAGTGTCCCAGGGCTGGCCTGGATTCCCATGGTGCACCTGGGGAGGGTGAGATGGAAGTGACTTGGGCTTTCTGAAGCCATTGAAACCCCAGACCCACAGTGGACCACTGAGATTAGAAGACGGAGGCTGATTCTTTTGGAATTACATCTCTCCTATTATCACTTTCATTTTTGTATCGCTTCAACTTTATTTTGCTGCTTTTTATTTGAAGGGCTCTCAGCATGTCAATACTCCTCTGGTTGTCCGTTTCAGACACAGAGGCACCCAAGAGCTGGCTCCTGCCTGTCACTCTGCTGCTGTCAGCTCCATGCTGTGGGCATTAGGGCTTTGATATTTATGTGATGGTGCCAGGGAAGGTCTTCCAGCAAACCATGCAGCCCATTCCAGACAGAGGCTCTTAGGGGGTTGCCTCACTTTCAACTGTTTTCAAATTTGACATGTCTTTAACTTCTGACTGCTGCAGAAAACAAGTCTGGGTCATGGGTAGCTGATGCTGTCATTGTGCCCAGGGGGAATAATTTTTAGGATTTCACAGGTGATTATTTTTAACAGGAATTTTTTTTTCTTTTTTTGCATATATGTCATACCAAAATCCTGTTTCTCCTAAGCTATGCTGAGCAATGTCATAAAGTCCAAACTGAGAAAGGTGAAATCTCTGACTGAGGCTACAGAGAAATTTTACGTTTTTTTGTGATGGTTGATTTCACTGTGGTTGGTCAAGTATTAGTATCTTCCAGATCTCAGTACTAGGAAATGCATCCATCTCTAAGCTAACTACATTATATTTCTAAATGCTCTCAATTGACAAAAATATGTTGGATTCTTTTCCTTTAAAATTTATTTGGTATTTTTCAAATTTTGAAAAAGATTCCTGTTAGTTGTAATAACAAGTGAACCATTGCAAAGATATGTAAATAAAAATACTAATTATCCCTGCTCTCCCACTTCCCAATCTCTCTCTCTCTGTCTCTCTCTCAAGATAATCAATTATCTTGCACATCTTTCTTCCTACACATACAAAAATAAGCAAACATGTAAATAAAAATATTTGGGGGGGTCCTTGTTGGAATAATCTCTAAAGTGTTCCCTGGATATAATTTTTATACTTAAAATGCTTTCTCCATTTTTTTCTGATTATATAATTCATACATGTTCACAGAGAACATTTGGAAAACAAGAAAATAGTGGAGAAGAAAAATCCTCCCTAGTATCACTCAGAAATTATGATATATAAACTGTTAACGTTTACTGGCAGATTTCCATTGAGCACAGCATATTGCAAAGAATGTTTTGCTCAGGGTCAAATAAATGTGAATTCCAGATTGGCATCTGCCATTCACCAGCAATGTGAGCTTACTCAAGTTCTTTTGCCTTTCCAAGCCTCAGTTTTCATATCTGTAACGTGATATTAGCATAATCTACCACATGTTGTGTTTGTAAGTGCATCCAAAACTGGCAGCCATCATTATTAGTAATAGTATTTTCGATCAATCAGTTGATCAATACATAGAATCAGAACCATAGTTTGGTTTATCCTGACTTCTTTATATAATTTTACATCAGGAACACTTCCTCAGATCACTAAATAGTCTTCAAAGCATAATTGTAATGACTGCATCACATGGCCGTACCACAATGCAGGGAACCATTCCTCCTACTGTTAGACATTTTGATTATTCTAATTTTTACTTTTATAAACCACAGTTACTGTATTGAAAGTACTAAGCACAGTGTAAATCCTTAGTGTACAGTCCTTAGTTCTCTCAGTTTTTTCTGGTCTTCAGGAGCATTATCATTCACTCAAAGGCTGTAACCATTTGAAGGCAAAAGACTAGATTTCTCTCACCTCAGAATTTCAGCCCAGGCTTCAAGCCCTGCCCTTAGATGGGTGGTTTCAACCTTAAACAGTGGCTGCAATTATAGTCCTTTGGGGAGCTTTCAAAAACATATGCCAGCAGACACACCCCAACCTGACCCTTGGTTCATTCTGCTTTGAGTAAGCTGGGGGAGGCCATGAGCACTGCTTTTCTCCCTTAAGCTCCTTTCTGGACCCCCGTCCCCATTTTGTCCTATGAGAAGCACGGGATTAGATGATCCCCTAAGGCTTCTTCCATCTGCAGGATTATCAGGAACCCACTGTAAGCTGAGGACGTTGCGTGGTCTCCCTCATTGGGCTTCCTCTATGGTCTTAGGGCCTAAAACACTGGTTCTCAACTGGAAGGTGATTTTGCCCCCCCAGGGGACATGTGGCAGTGTCTGGAGACATTTTTGGTAATTACATCTAGGGAAGGGGTTGCTGTTGGCATCTGTGGGCAAAGCCAGAGATGCTGCTAAACACCCTACAGTGTGCAGACCAGCCCCTGTACTCGTTTTCTAGGGCTACTGTGACAAAGGACCATAAAACAGGTGGCTGAAAACAGCAGAGATGTGTTATTTCCCAGTTCTGGACTCTACAAGTCCGAGATCGAGGTGTCGGCAGGGTTAGTTCCTTATGAGGGCGGTGGGGGACAGTCTGTTCCGGGCCTCTCTCTGGCCACTCCTGGTTTGCTAGATGTCTTTGGCATTCCCTTGTATCATCCATGTTGGCCTTTATATCACACGGTGCTCGCTCTGTGTCTGTGTCTTCACATGACCATCTTTTTATAAGGCCATGAGTCATGTTGGATTAAAGCCCACCCAATCCCAGTATGACCTCACCTTAACTAATTGTACCTGCAGCAACACTATTTCCAAAAAAGGTCACATTCGCAGGTGTTGGGGGTTAAGGCTTCAGCATATCTTTTTAAAGGGACAGGACTCAACACATAACAGCCCCCCCCCCCCCCCACGAAACAAAGAATTTCCAAAATGTTAATAGTGCTGCTGTTGAGAAACCCTGTTCCACATCATCTGTGGATCAAACTCAGGGAGGTTAGCTAAGGTAAGAACAGGGCAGGTAGGAGGGGTCCAGGGTCTGTGAAGGTGGAAAGTGAGCAGGAAAGCCACCAGCAAGGAGGGTCGGTGACCCTCCTTAGGTTCTTAGGTCAGCGGCACTAGACTCCGTGCAGATGTGGGCAGCCCTGGACATACATGGCTATAAGCAACTAAGAGAGGCTGAAAGGGCTTGAGGAGCATTACGCTAAAGGGGCAGAAGCAGACGTGTGGCCAGACCCTCTGCTTTGTTCACCTCATCATCTGACCCCCATTTTCCTGGGTCAGCCCCAGCCTTTCCCTGTCCGTCCCCTTCAGTGGTGAAACAGACAGAAACATAAGTTCACACACCCCAAGGTTTTCAGCAGCATATTCAAGCCAGCTGTCCTGTCTCTCTAAAGCCTCGCTCTCCTCCTCTCGCCCACTGCCTCCCACTGACAGCCAAACATAGAATACGGAAAACAGGAAAAACAGCAACACTGCAAAGTAACATCTTTTGAGAGAGAACATTGTTCTGGGTACATTTCCCCCCATATCTCTCGCATTGCCAAACCCTGCAGCAGGTGGCCCTCCTCTTCTTCATTCCATGGGGATGCTGTCTCACCAACTGCTTGTTTCTTTGGCGTTAAGAATTCCACGTGAGAATGAACTTCTGCAGGGCCAGGGCAACTGGAAATCCATATGTCCACGTTGGAACACTTAGGTCTACCTTCTTCACTTTGAAAATTTATTTGTCCACATTCTTCTGCTGTGGTTCCATGTTCCCCTTCATTATTTTGCCCATTGGGATTGAATGAGGGGGAGGAGGGAGGGCAAAGGTGGCGTGGGTGGAGACTGCGTTATCCAATTTCCAGAGTGGTGGGCTGCTTCCTGGCAGCAATGTGGATGCCAGCTGGCTGCATCTGGGGCCTGCTCAATGGGAAGAAGATTAAATGCTTCCCTCCGCAGGCTTCAGAGCTTTGTGTCTACGTGGTACTCTCCTGGGTTTTATCTCGTAAATAGATGCTGCCGCTCTGGGCCAAGCTCTGGCCGCTAGTCCACTTCCCGTCTGCATCAGCTTCTTTTTGTTGGCGTCTAAGCACCAGTCCTGGCTCTCCCAGCCCTGACTCTGCCTTCAGCTGCTCTCCATGCCCTGGCGGCACAGGCAGGGAGGGTCGGGGAGAAAAATCCTTCCTTGTTGGTCTCTCAGTCCCTTAGGAGTGGCCACATGTTCTGGAACCTGGCTGGTCCTTTTTTAGAAGCTGGACCTGGTATTTTCCGTCAGGTCACATCTTGAACCTATATAGGCAACCTCTAAGATTGACTGTCTTTTGGTCCCCAAATGAGGTGTTTCTATGCTGTCCTTATTACTATATTAAATAGATAACATGCTAACAGTTAATTCTCATTTTTTCTTTTACTCTCTTGCCTGAGAGTGACCAGATAGTCAGCTTCCAGTGTACAGCTGAGAGGAAATACATGAAAGTTCCTTTAAAGCATAACATTTGAGTTAAGAGGGTTAGTGAGGATTAAAAGGAAACAAAAGGAATCAGTAAAAGCGAGAACACCCTCTCGAAGAACAACTGCTATTCTTTTCTCAGAATTCCTAACCTTAGGTATGTTCTTAAACACATAAAAGTCAGACTGTAGGAAAATAAAACTACTTAAAAAAATGTAGAGTTCTGGGCTGGCCCGGTGGCTCAGGCGGTTAGAGCTCCATGCTCCTAACTCCGAAGGCTGCTGGTTCGATTCCCACATGAGCCAGTGGGCTCTCAACCACAAGGTTGTCAGTTCAATTCCTCGAGTCCCGCAAGGGATGGTGGGCAGTGCCCCCTGCAACTAAGATTGAACACGGCACCTTGAGCTGAGCTGCTGCTGAGCTCCCAGATGGCTCAGTTGGTTGGAGCACATCCTCTCAACCACAAGGTTGCCGGTTCGACTCCCGCAAGGGATGGTGGGCTGTGCCCTCTGCAACTTAGCAACGGCAACTGGACCTGGAGCTGAGCTGCGCCCTCCACAACTAAGACTGAAAGGACAACTTGACTTGGGAAATAGTCCTGGAAGTACACACTGTTCCCCAATAAAGTCCTGTTTCCCTTCCCCAATAAAATCTAAAAAAAAAAAAAAAAAGTAGAGTTCTGAAAATATACCATTTGTCATTAACAGGAAAAGGTGCTAAAGCATTTTAGAGAGGAAAATGCTCTCTAGCAAGTAGAGATGTACATGAGAATGGGATGAGGTGCTGATTGCATATGTAAATGTGGTAAAGCTGTGTTTAGGTTCCCAGAGATAATTTCAGCACCCAAACTGTTTGAGGATGTAGCAGCATCTGCTGTAATTATTTTTGGTATCAGTCCCAATTAGCAGACTGAAGATTTGTACAGACAGTTCTCCAATTTAAGGAGCATTTGATCGGGACTCCTCATTAGACACTCCTTGTGTGGACAGACAGATTGCCCTAATGGAGGCAACTATTGTTTCTTCCCTTGTTCGGGACACCTAGGAAGATGTCCTTCCAGCAGGTGTATTGTTATGGGTTAACCAATCACTGGTACCAAGAAGTAGTTTCCTCCTTTCCCTCCCACCGCTTCCACCAAAGACCACTTTGCCATTGCCAGAGTCCAAGCCCGCCTCCCCTGCCAGAGCCAGCAGATGGAGGAGAAGTGTGTGCCTGCTGCTCCAGGATGAAAACTGAAAAGCATCTTCTATATCCCCTAGTTATAAAGTTTGGCTGATTGTACATGATGTGCTATATCAGTATTTTAAAGTTATTATATACTCAACTGAATTTCTTTTTATTTTCCTGGGACTCTAACGTCCATTTACATGGAAAATACATTCCCAGTGCTAAATAAGCTTACAAAGGAAACTTTGGATCACTGCTCCTTCTTAAACTGGAAACTACCTATATTAGGAGATAAAGTAAACATCCATTTCCAAGTCTTATACTGACTAGATGCTGGGCTACAGTCTTTTGGCTGAGTGCATATTGAAAGGAGAGCACTGTGCCTACTGTACATCAATGAGTAGCTGAGATAGAAAAAATGAGTAAGATGGGACTGTTTCCTTCAAGGAGAATGCAGTTCTCTCTAAAGTCAACATGTACACATTGGAAGAGTGTTCCAAAAAAGAAAAGTGGCAGTTGCAAATGAACAATTACAATGTTGTAATTTAAAAATCAAAGGCATAAAAATGAGTATAATGCAAAGTAACAGAAGCAGAGGAAAAGGAGATTTTACGTTGGTTTTAGGCTGGTTCATTGTTCAATGAAGCCTGGAGGTTACACTCAGAGAGACATGGTCCGCCATTTTCTAGCTATGTAACATTCTTCAACATCTTACTTTTTCTCTCTGAGTCTTGGTTTTCTCATTTATAAAATGAAATTAATTAATACCTAGTTTATGATTGATCCCCAAATTTAGAGGTACGGTATATAAAGAGCCTAACACAATGCCTAGCACACTGTAGACATCTGATAAACCGATACTGCCTTCTTAGACCCTTGGATTATTTAGAAATGTGTTATGTATTTTCTGACTCCGAGAATTTTGCAGAGATATTCCTACTATTGATTTATAATTTAATTATGTTATGATCAGAGAAAATATTTTATATGATTCATATCCTTTTAAATTTCTTTAGACTTGTTTTATGACCCAGAATATGGTTTATCTTGGTAAATGTTCTGTGAGCACTTGAAGACAATGTGTGGTCTGCTGTTGTTGTGTGGAGTTTTCTATAAATGTCAGTTAGGTTAAGTTGACTGAGAGTTTTGAAATCTCCTACATCCTTACTAACATCTTGTCTACTTGTTCTATTAATGATTGAGAGGGGTCATTAAATCTCTATAATTGTGAATTTGTCTTTTTCTCCTTGCAAATTTATCAGGTTGCTTCATGTGTTTTGAAGCTTTGTTATTTGGTGCATAAACATGTGGGATTATTATATCCTCTTCGTGAATTCACCCCTTTATAATCATGAAATGACCTTCGTTTCCCCTGGTAATATTATTTGCTCTGAAATTTACTATGCCTAATATTGATATAGCCACCCCAGCTTTCTTTTGATAAGTGTTATCATACTATATTTTGTCTGTCGTTTTACATTTAACCTATTTGTGTCTTTACATTTGACGTGCATTTATTGTAGACAGCAAATGGTTGGGACTTACCTTTTTATCCAATCTGACAATCTCTGTCTTTTGATTGTGGTATTTAGACAATTTACATTTAATGTGATTATTGATATGTTTATGTTTAAATCTATTTTTGTTATTTTTTTTCTATTTGTTTCATCTATTCTTTGTTACTTTTTCTCTTTCTTCCTTTTTGGATTAATTGAATATTTTTATGATTCCATTTTATCTCTTTTGTTAGCTTATTAGCTGTAACTCTTTATTTTGTTACTTTAATGGTTACTTTAGGGTTTATAGAATGGGTTACCAATTTATAACAGTTTACATTCAAATGGTATTATGATACCTTATATAACAGTATAAGAACCTTACAATAGTATACTTCTATTTCTCCCTTCCTGGCCTTTGTGATATTGTTGTTCCATGTTTTTCTTATATATGTGCTGTAAACCCCACACTACATAGTAATTATTTTCATTTAAACATTTATCTTTTAAAGAGATTTAAATAATAAGAAAAAATCTTATAGATTTACTCATATAGTTAGAATTTCCAATGCTTTTCATTTCTGTGTGTGGATCTGTATATCTATCTGTTAACATTTTTTGTCTTCCTGAAGGATTTCTTCTAACATTTCTTTGTCATTCAAGTCTGCTAGTGAAGAATTCTCTCAGCTTTTGTATGCCTTAAAATGTCTTTATTTCACCTTTGGTTTTGAAAATTTTTTGTGCTTTGCATAGAACTCTAGGTTGACAGTTTTTATTGGTTTTAAAAATGTTGCTTCACTGTTTTCTTGCTTGCATTGTTTCTGCTGAGCAGTCTGCTGTCATCTTTATTCCTTTGTGTACAACATGTCATTTTTCCTTTGGTCACTTTTAAGATTTCCTTTTCATCCCCCCCCCCCACTCGACTTGATTTGATTTTTATGTGCCTTTATGTTTCCTCATGATTCTTGCATTGAGGGTTTGTTGAGTTTCTTGGATTTGTGAATTTATAGTTTTCATTAAGTTTGGAACCATTTTGGTCATTTTTTTCTTCAAATCTTTTTTTCCACTCCTTCCTTCCTTCAGGGATTTCAGTTAATGTATATTAGCCTGCTTAAAGTTGTCCCACAATTCACTAATGCTTCATTTTTTAAAATTCTTTTTTTTTCTCAGCATTTCATTTTGAATTCTTTCTATTGCTACATTCTCAAGTTCCATAATCGTTTCTTCTGCAATGTCTAACCTGCTGTTAATACCATCCAGTATATTTTTCATCTCTAGAAGTGCAGGGTCTTTTTTTTTATGTCTTCTATTTTTCTACATAACTCTTTGAACATATGAAATAGTTATAATAACTATTTTTAATTCCCTATTTGTTAATTTTAACATCTATGTCAGTTTTGATTGATTTTTTTTCTCCTCATTAGAGGTTATAGAGGTTATATTTTCCTATTTCTTTGTATACATGCCTGGTAATTTTTTACTAGATAACACATGTGAATTTTACCTTGTTGGTTACTAAATATTTCTGTATTTCTATAATATTTTTAAGCTTTGTTCTGGGACACAGTTAAATTACTTGAGGAAACTTTGATATTTTCAGGTCTTTGTTTTAAAATTTGTTAGGTGAGACCAGAGCAGTGCTCAGTCTAAGGCTAATTATTTACCCCGATCGAGGCAATATTCTTCTGAGCCCTCTACCCCATATCTTGTGAATCATGAGGCTTCCCAGTCTGCCAGGTGGGAACAGGCACTAGCCCTGTGTGACTACCAGGTGCCATTACCTCTAAGCCTTTCAGGTGGTTCTTTCCCAGTGTCAGGTAGTTTCCTCACACACAGGTGGATTCTCTGCAGATCTGCCCCAGATTGGGTAAAGAAAGAAGGTAAAAGAGATTTATTTGTCAACTGTAAAGTATTATTCAACTGTAAGGCTTGGGGTATTACCTTGATTTGCCTGCCATTCACTAACCTCAAGATCCGGAGACAAGTCTGTACCGTCCCCTGTCCCTGCACTTCCATGTCCTTTTCTTTTAATGCTTGTGTACGTTTGCTCCTTTCTTCTCCCTGCCCATTGGTTCCAGCCATGCCAGCAGGAAAAATAATTATCAGGAAAGGAGTTCTCTCCTGGTCATCTGGTAGTCATGTTCACCAGTCCACACTACCTCTTTTAAATCATAAGTGACTTCTCACCCTTCTCCGTCCTCATCCACAGAGCATAAAGCGAAGGTTGCCAACTCCGTATTATCTAGGAAGCCAACTCTTGACACTAGAAGTGTTTTCATTCACAGCCTCTTCCACCCCTTGCCTTTCAAAAGCCCTGTATCCTCTGCTTCGGTCCAGGGACGTGAAACCATACTTGTGTTTGTTGGGATGCCTGTATTTTTATAGACAAGTTATCCTAGAATGCTCTTTTTCTTCCCTGAGGAGAAAGCAAAAAAGTAATGGGCAAAGGCTCAGTGGGAGGAATGGAAGGTAGACTTAAGGGCTGACTTATTTAGAGCAATTTACCTTATTGATATAGGGATGGGGGTTGGGGAGGGAAGAGCAGGAACTGCAGCTCAAATCTCTGATTCAGGGGCTCTGGCTACCAGAGTCCCTGCTTGAAAGTCCCAAGGACGGAGGGATTGGTATTCAGCACTCATAACCCATTTGGGGCATATTAGTTGGGAAATGTTGATAAGGGATGAAGTCCAAGGCTGAGGCTCAGAGGCTGGGAAACCAAAGAATGCCTAACAACTACTCTCAGAATTGAGATTGAACTCTGGCTCTGGGGCAGAAACTGTTGTCGATTTGGTCAGATGGGAGGCAGAAGCCTGTTGTGATGTTTGCCCCAATTTGGGGCAATGACAGACATCAGTGTATGTTTTGATAAAGCTCTAGTTGATAGTCTCTAGCACATTCCTATTTCAAGACTGTGCCAGGAAGTAGAACAAACCAAACAGGATTGAACATTGAACGTGATTTACGGTATGTAGAGTCTTGTACCAGGTATTTGATGAAGGCCAAGAATTGAATATTAGGATTGATGGGGATTGATGTGGTCTTTATTAGTTCACTAAATACTTATGGAATATTTGCTTGGTGCCATGCCCAAAGGGAAAGAGGTGAAAGACATTTTCTGCCTCTAAGTGGATGAGAAAGGCAAACATTTGCACTAGAATAGGACGGGTACCGTGGAGGGGGTCAACACAGCTCACTCTGAGGGCCCCAAAGGGCACACCTAAGCCAGCCCTGAGAGGAAAGTGGATATAAAGGTGGGCTTCCTAAAGGAAGCCTGGACTGGGTCTTAAAAGGGAAGTAAGCGTCGGTCAAGGAGACAAGTAGGGGCAGGGCATCTCAGGCAGAAGCACAGAGGCAAGATTCAGTGCAATGAGTTTCTGGGAGTGTAAGCAATTTATTTCACAGGCTGTTTGTAGGGGAGTGATGTGAGTTGAAGCTAAAGGGGAAAGGAGGTATCAGATGAAGAAAGGCCTTGCGTGCCACGCTAAGATATTTTACCCCTAAGGCAGTGGGAAGCCACTGGACAGTTTTAAATAGAAGAGAGGTGTGACTGGGTCTGAATTTTAGAAGCTCTTTCTGGTAGTGATGGGGAGGAGGCCTGGTAGCAGGCAGAGCAGGGAGCCTGGCTTTTACCGCTGACTCCATTGCCCTCCCACCTGTCGTATTGTCCCTTTCTCTCTATGAAATCTATTATCTAGCTCTTCCCTGCTTTATCCAATGTAATTCCCCGCCACTCTTCAATTTTAATCAGGTTGATTCAACTTATGCAAACATGTCGTGCTCATTCCCATCTCTGAGTCTTGTTCGTTCAGCAAACATTTAGTGAGTGCCTATTGTATGCCAGTTACGGTGCCTGGTATGGAGAACCAAAGATGAATGAGACGTGAAATGTACCTTTGAGGAGCATGCAAACCAGTAGGGAGATCCCTGTGGAAGCACTCTGTTACTGTGAGCATGATGGTGGCTGTGGTACGGGTTAAACAAAGTACCGTGGGCCAAAAGAGAGGGAGTCCTGTCTGTGAGAAGCCCTCCGCCTTCTCTGCTAAATCCTCCCATCCTCAGGCTTCTGCCTTCACTCTGTGTAAGAGGCAGGGTGGTGTCTCTATACACTGTACACCAGTCATACCCCTCTTCTACTCATCACTGCTCAGTAGCTTCCCAAACTTGGGAATAAAACACCTTAACATGTCATGCAAGGCCCTTCTTCATCGACAGGATCGTATAATGGTTTGGAGCTTGGGCCCTGAAGCCAGACAACAAGATTTTAGTCTTTGTTCTACCACTTATGAGACAGGTGACCTTGGTCAGAAATTCTTTGTGCCTCAGTTTCTTCATCTGTAAAATGGGGCTGGTGGCTGTATTAACTGCGGAGGGTTATTGTGGAGATTAGATGAGTTAATATGCATATAAACCTTTAGAATGGTCCTTGGAGTGTGAAAAATATTTAATCATCTTTTGCTATTATTATTCTCAGTTTTTATTCATTTTCTTCTCAGCACCTATATCGTGTCAAGAAACACTAACCCCTAATTATCTATATTTGTGTTGCTTGGCCCTTTTTATGTGTTGTAGTATTTCCCTCAAGCATGGTTTTATTCACCATTAAAGCAGCATACATTGTGTATATAGATCTGTACTCCTGAGATATCAGGAGATATCCACAGCATTGAGTGTGTGTTAGGGTGAGCAGCCATCACAATTGGCCCAGGACTGACAGGCTTTCCGGGATGCAGGACTTCCGGTGCTAAAACCAGCAAAGTCCTGGGACAACTGGGACAAAGCTGTCCACCCGATATGCAGTGGCACTTCAGTTTTGCTTTTGTATTTATCTCTTACTGGTCCCAGACTTAACTTGATAGCAGGCTTGCTTTGGCTTTGCCACAAATTTTTATTTCTTGGCTAGAAAATACAAAGTCACAACCTCTAGGTTTCTTTGGGGTTTCCTGAGATCCCCTAAAGTTTAAAGTGGAAGATTTGAGAGGTTCCTGAAAAATCTCCCTCCCATCAGCTCTGAGTATGTTTGCTAGAAGCTGTGGGCAGCCCCGTAAGAACTGTCCTTAACCTGGCCCACAGCTGCAATGGCTCCGCCTGCCTGTCATTGCTTGTCTCTCCCGGTGTTTCCATCATGACTGAGTACCTCCCTACATTTGCTTTCAGAATTGACATACCCTTATTCAACTAGTGGCAAAGTCTTTTTCTTCACACAAGGATCGTCTGTTGGTCCATGAATTCCCCAGACGGAGCCAAACAATTTTGCTTCCTTTTCAGCCCCATGCCCACCCCCACCTCACCTGATTTGGGACGGTGTTTGCCTTGTGCAGTCGCTTTGCAGACAGTATGCCTTAAGGATCCTCGGGGGCGTCTCTTGGTGCCCCTTAAAGTCATGACGAGTGTTTGCTGAAGCCCTCCCCATCTTCTCCAGGACAGTCTAGAGGCTGCGTCGACAGACTCGGAAAGGTTCCACCCCAGGCTGTTAGTTTGCTAAGGCTGCCCTAACTGGGTAGCTTAGACACAGAAACGTATTGTCTCACAGTTCTGGAGGCTGCAAGTCCAAGATCAAGGTGCCAGGACGGATGGTTCTTTTGGAGGGGTGTGAGGGGGAATCCGCTCCATGCATCTCTCTTACCTTCTGGTGGTTTGCTGGCAATCTTGGTTATTCCCTGGCTTGTAGATACATCACCCCAACCTCTGCCTTCATCTTCACACGGCATTCTCTGTGCGTGTTTGTGTGTGTGTGTGTTCACATGGCGTTATTTTTGTAAAGACACCAGTCCTACTGAATTAGGGGCCCACCCGACTTCACAATGACGTGATCTTAACTAATTACAGTGACTCGGTTTCCAAATAAGGGCACATTCTCAGGTACGGGGGGATAGAACTTAACATATGAATTTAGAAGGGACACCATTCAACCCTTAATACCCAGGTCTTCAGGTGAGTCCAAAAACCTCCCAGGTGACTGGAGGCCAGGGACTTTACTTTGCTCCCTGGGCAACGTGAAGGACCATCCAGCCATTGCTCAGAAACCCAGGTCAGTTCTCCATTCCCTTTGCCTCTGATACTGACGGTCCCTGCTCCCAGAGTCAAGTCGTCACCAGTAACCACTTGTTCACCACTCTCTAGGGCATTGTGTGACAGTAGGGATATTAAGAAATACAATGTACACCTGAGTCACTAGCTCCAAATCAGTGACTATCAGGAGATGTTTTTTAAGAGAAGCCTGCTGAGGAAAAGTTGTATCTATGGCATGTATGGAATAGCTATTATAAAGGCAGTGCCTTCCATCCCGATGAATAATAATCATAAGTTGGTTGTCTTTTAAAACGTTCTGGAGAACACGATAGTGTGTTCAGCGAGGGGTTAAGGAGCGTGTGTGCGTGGATGTGCATGTCACCCAGTCGCTTACAGTAAGCAGATCCCCAGACTCCTTCCTACCCTGGCTGCAAGCAGGAAGCCTTCCCTGGGCACGCAGGGACTAGCCTGCATCCCCGCACGCACTCTGGCTGCTTCCTTCTGTGAGCTCCCGAGTCGCTGGCCCCTTCCCCTCCTAAGAGGTAGCTCTGTTCCAAAAGATAAACACTGGTAGTTACGAGGAACTTGGGCGGGGAGTCAAGCCAGTCTCCCAGTGCTTGTTTCCCTGGTGTTCTCACTAGACACCCAGCCGGTCTGTGGATGAGGTGTCCCCGACTCTGTCAGCTTACAGTCTGAGATGTGAGGGCAATGATGGATCTTTGTAAGGGTGGAGGGGTGAGGGAGTGGGTGGGGAATGGGGAGTCTCGCATGTCTCCTTGTTTCTCTCCAGGGTGCTCCACCTCTGAGAAATCCCAGGCACAAAGGAGGCACCTAGCTAGTGCCTGCTTGTGCCAAGCTGCCAAGCAGGCTGCTAGCTTGCTTCGAGGTGGGCGGGCAGGCTCCACTCAGCTCGCTGTGCCAGATCAGGGAGCTGTCAGCTCAGCCCACGCCCTGCGCTCCAGCTCCGGGCAGCCTCGCCTCCGGTGGGCTGGGGGAAGGCGCAAAGCTCGGTTCCTGACTGCATGTTGACTTTCCCTCACTGTTGTTGCCGGCAGAATACGTACACCAATGCGGACAAGCTCCTAGAAGCAGCAGAGCAGCTGGCTCAGACGGGGGAATGTGACCCCGAGGAGATTTACAAGGCAGCCCGACACCTGGAGGTGCGCATCCAAGACTTCGTGCGCCGGGTGGAGCAGCGGAAGCTTCTCCTGGACATGTCTGTCTCCTTCCACACACACACAAAAGAGGTAAGGGCCGCTGCTGGACAAGGGGCATCGGCTGGGATGATTTGTGCTGGCAGGGCTCAGGCCAGTTTCCTCGTAAAATGACCCTCTATGTATGCCCAGGGTCCTGGACGGTCTGGGGGCTGCTAGCCTCCCGATACTGATGATATGAACACTTCGCTTCTGATAACCTGTGTGTAGGTCTCAGGCAACATGGGGCAAAGTTTCCTCCTGGTCTCTAAGAAGCAGGGGACCACAGAGGCCGATGGTTTGGGGAGTCTGCTGGTGCATTCAGTCAGCAGCTGGAGAAATTTGGGAATCCCTGGTATATAGAAATAGTCACTGTAAGAGGAAATGGAAGAGGATCAGAGATTCCCTTCCTAACCTACACCGGGTTGCTCTTGGTTGCTGTTTCCTATCAGAAATCAGAGTCCTGCACAACTTTGATCATCTTTGCTGCCAAGGAACATACAAAGTTTGCAGATATGTGTTGTTTTTATTTAAAAAAAAAAAAGAAAAGAAAAGGATTGCATCTTCTCAGTGAGGTCTGCCATGGGGTGATAGTAAAGTGAGTGGGTCCTTACCTTGCCTGATGGTGGAGTGATAGCTAGTGAAGGAAGGGAGAGGTGCCCTCCACGCAGGAGGAAGTGAGCTGGGCTTACATCGGGCCCTGAAGCATCACCAAGTGGGGACAAGAGAGGGAGTACGTTACATTCTTGGCAGAGCAGAGGGACCCATACAGAGAAGGAGGGCTGCAGCCCTGCAATTGTTTATCGTTTCTGATTAATGTGGGGCACTCTGAAATTAAGTGGCCAGTGAGGAAGCACATTTAGCATCTTCCATAATAATACCCTTGGCAGACGAACTCATTAGGTACAAGCAGGCGTGTGTTCCCCCAGGAATTCATTTTAATGGAGTATTAATTAAAGTTTACTGCTCAGGAAAAAAAAAAAAATTAACCCTACTTAATTAAGTTGATTTTTGAAACTTGAAATGCATTAAGAAGCCTGGTTGTTACTACACAGGCTTTCTGACACTTTGTGGGAATGAATGCAAATCATTGCAGTGCCTCTCAGAGAAAAACCTGAAAAGATAATGTTTTCTAAACTGAGATTCTCCAGGCAGATGAAGGTCTGGCAAGCTCCCTGAGGCGGTATCTGCTTCCTCTCCTTGGGCCCCACAGAAACTGAGTGCCTGTAAAGTAAGGGGCTTAGTCTTAATCCAGGTTTTCCTGCCTGCTTGTCTGCTTGCTTGTGGCTCCCCCAATTCTTAACGATGGTCTCAGAAGCCAGAGGCATGTGTATTCTCCTTTAATTATGAGCCCGTGGGTGTTGGGATGGAGCCTGAAAACACAGGAGTCATATTCCTTGTGAGGGCTGTGGGGTGCTGGCTGAGCAGGGCGCTGCTGGGCAAGATCGGTTTCCATGGAAGTGCCGCTCCTCAAAAGACGGCAATGGGGCCGGCCCGGTGGCTCAGGCGGTTGGAGCTCCGTGCTCCTAACGTGGAAGGCTGCGGGTTCGACTCCCACATGGGCCAGTGAGCTCTCAACCACAAGATTGCTGGTTCGACTCCTGCAAGGGATGGTGGGCAGCGCCCCCTGCAACTAAGATTGAACACGGCATCTTGAGCTGAGCTGCCACTGAGCTCCCAGATGGCTCAGTTGGTTGGAGCGCGTCCTCTCAACCACAAGGTTGCCGGTTCGACTCCCGCAAGGGATGGTGGGCTGTGCCCCCTGCAACTAGCAATGGCAACTAGACCTGCTGCTGAGCTGTACCCTCCACAATTAAGACTGAAAGGACAACAACTTGACTTGGAAAAGTCCCAGAAGTACACACTGTTCACCAATAAAGTCCTGTTCCCCTTCACCAATAATAAAAAAAAGAAGGTGACAATGGTTCTAGGCCCCCTTTCTAGCTACATCGCTCACCTTCTGTACATGGAACGAGGAGGCTGGGATTCTCGTCCAGATTCCGCTGCTCTAGAACCATGTGAGCTTGTGCAAATCACCATGTCCCCGGCCCTGGGTAGCCTCACCTATAAAATTGTGCAGTTGGACTTGGTAGCCCTATGACCCCTTATGGTTCTAATGTGAATTTGAGATTCCTTTCTTCTTCTCCTTTATTTGATGTTGACAATCATAATAATAAATAATAATGGCAATTAAGCCTGAAGTAATCCAGGTTACCTAGCCTAAGTTTAGTTCATTGGAAGCACTTAATGTATATTAGCTAGCTTTTTTTTTTTTTTTGATTGGGCACCTACTACTTGCCAGACACATAGATCACCTCATGTAATCCTCATGGCAAGCCTATAACACAGGTCTTATTAAACACACTTTCAAATGGGGACCCTGAGGCTCAGAAAAGAGCTTGTCTAAGGTTACAGAGCTTCTTAGTAGTGCAGCAAAGATCTTACCCATTTTCCTACATGCTGCGCTCCTGTTCTTAACTAGTACCCCACACCCTCCGGTCCTCCCTTTCCTTTTCTACCTGCTCCTCTCCTCTGCTCTTCTTCCTTCTTCTTACTCTTCTTTTTCCTTTTTATATCTTCAAACCCCAAAGCAAGGGCTTGATGGGGAGGGGAGACCTTAGCTTAGAAAGTGTTGACAGGCTTGGGGGTATGGGAGATAGGACTAGTCAGGGCTGAAGTTATTCACCACTGTTTACCCTCATATGTCTCTAACCTTGTTAAGCTTGGTGCTATTTGAACCTGAGACTTGTTTTCACACTGAGACTCAGCTTATAAAATCACATTCACATGAAATAGTACTAAGGGGAGCAGCATAATTCTGGGGGCAGATGAAGAACGGGAACTACAATGTATTTAGCACCTACTATGTGCTACTATCTAATCAATAGTCATGAGAATTGTCACTTTTTATTCCAATTTTACAGATCAGAGAAGTTAATAATCTGCCCAGGGACTTGTAGCTAGGATGTGGTAAGTGTAGGAATTGATCCCAGATCTTTCTGACTCCAAAACCCACGCGTTTTCTCCTTTGCGACACAGGCTTTCACATGAAGGCCAAAGCACAGAGACTGGGAGGGGTTTCTCCACCAGGGAATTTATTCAAACAGGAGGCTGTCAGAAAATAGCATAGTCTCTTTCCTCGGGATCCCAAAATGTTAGAGAAATTAGGAGCAGTCCTGCCTGGATGCGAATGGGTGTGTGCTTGTGAGGACCCTTCTGTTTGAGAGAGATCTGCAACTTTCAGACCACACAGATTGTGAGCGTTGTCCAGGATGGAAAGAAAAGCATCGTTCTGAGTGGCTGTCATGGAGAAGCTGTTTATCTGAGCCATCCAACAGTTTATAGCTACACGCTCCCTCTCAGTCACCTTCCCACCCCCAGTAGTCTGTCTGAGGCCCCCTTTGGGAAGAGCAGAGAATAAGACACGTGTGTATGTATGTGCACACCTATGCCATATGTACACACGCTCATTAAGTACAGCAAGATCAGGGACGTCTGGTTTCCAGGTCTAGATTTTCACAAGGCCTGCTGCATGCCTTTGGGAAAATCACTTACTCTCTATTACTTTGTGATAATTATTATGATTATTACAAAATCAAGTAGTACAATACTGACACCAATTTTTTTTCCTAGTAGAATAAACTCCCTCCCAGAGGTATCCTTAGAGCGTCTCTACAGTAAGCTTAATAAGGAACTCGAGGACTCACCTCTCGCATCATTTTTCCTTGTGATTCTTCCCCAGGGCTTCCAGCTTCCCACCTAGACTGGACTAGAGCACCGTATGCGTACCTCCATCAGTGGTGCTAGGGTCCCACTGAGCTCACTGGCTCTGCTTCATTGAATTCCAAAGACTCCTATGTAGAGTACACATGTGGGTTTAGATGTGTAGATATAGATTCTACTGTACGTTTCTGTCACTATGTCGGATACATAGAGATGCTGAATAAATATAGAACAGGTTTACTTGAGAATGGGAAGCCAGTCATTTCTTTTAAAAAAAGAAAAAAGCGGGGGAGAGGGAAAAGCCCATTCAGTCACATCTTTCATCTACTCCGGTTTCTTCACTTGAGCTCTATAGGCGATCTGCATAGAAGGGGTGCGGGTGGGGGAATCTGAAGTGCTGTGGGAGCTTTCCTCCAGGATCTGAATAGCAGGCAGAAATGAACTAAGGAGGCAGAAGTGAGCATCGTTGGATGTTCTCATGAAGGAGAGCTCCTGTGGTTTAATCTTTCCGTGTTCTGTTCAATACCTCTCAAGACACACCATCCCTCAAACCGTGGTAAGTGTGGGTCCTATTTGATCCTGGGCCTCGTAACTCTTGACTCCTTCCTCTTGACTCTATCAGCAAACTTCTGGGTTTTAGCTCAAGGCAAGTTGTGTAGCCAAGTCTTTAAGTCTGTTAGGGAATTTTGAGTTGCTATGGTTATTTTTTCCTCTCACAGTAAATAGAGTGGGTGGAAGGATGATCTTCTGCTCAGTTTTACCAAAGTGGCTTTGGGTGGCATTGGGGCTACGGGAAAATATTGTCATACGTAGATCCTTCTTGCCTAGTTATGGTTAACGCCTTCCTTCTTTCCTCCTTTCTTTTCTTTCTTCTTTTCTACCTACCTACAATTATTTGCTAACTTTTTGCATCATTGCCAATGGGTAATAGCATGTCATTCATTGTAGGATGTAATTTTGAAGGAATTACAACCCCCTTTCTAAGAGATTTCTGAGCAGGAACTGAATATCCTTCTTTATAAATGATTTAACCTAGACTTCCTATGACTCCCCAGGCTGAAGTTCATAATTTAACGTTTGCCTGCTTCCTACATCAAAAGATTTACTCTAATTAGGATCAAAGTGGAAACAGAAGGAAGATATGAAAAAAAATATCCTCCAGGCTCATTTATTCTGGAGATCATAGAGTCTACGTAATCCTGTTGGCCCTGCTCTGTGAATTCTTGGCAACCATAGGAGTCTAGATGGAGGGTTAAAACCTTCTAACCATTTCATTGCAGTGTTATTCATAATCTTGAGTAATTAGAAATCATCTAAGTTTTCCATGTTGGGTGATTCATTAAACAAACCACAGTGCGTGTATATAGTGAAATACTATACAGTCATTATAAATCACATTGCCAAATATCATTAATTGGCATGAGAAAGGGCTTGTAATATAATACATCAAAAACTATATCGAGCATGACCACAGTTTTGATCATATGCATAGAAGAAAGACTAGAAAAAAATATACAACGAAGTTAAGAATGTTATGGGTGATTTAATTTTCCTTTGCATTTGTTTTGGTTTGTTTTATACATCTTCCTCAGGAACAATCCCGATAAGTGTTATTTTACCAAAATAAAACTTTTCATGCCTACTTAGAAGACATACGTAATGAAGAAAGGTGACAAGCGTGTGCTTGGGACCATCTTATAGATTCAGAGCCTCTACGATTAGTACATACTGTGCTGAACTTTCAAATGTCTTCTCTCTTCCTGGAGACAAGAAGGCAGCTGGCTGTTTGCTGGTCTGGAGAGCGAGGGACAAGGTAGGGAGAAGCATTTACCCAAGTCCTCACATTCTTTGTCCAGCGAAAATACATTTGTATAAGTGTCATCTGCACTGCAGAGATTGTCCCGACACAGTTCTCTTTCTTTGCTGTGTTTCCATGGAAATGCTGTAACTGCTGGGCTTTCAAAATATCCATTTTTAGATATTTTTGTAGTAATAATATGAGAGTCAAATTAACTAAGGAATGTGGCCAAGATAATCACCTCAGCCCTTTATTAGACAGCTTAATTCAATGCCCATTTTCTAACCTTGCGAAATCCTTCTTCCAAGCTATTTCCTGCTCAAAGCAGTTCACACGCGCGCGTGCGCGCACACACACACATACACACAAACACAAACACACACACACCCCAGACACTCACATGTACACATGCTCCTCTACCTACCCACTGTAGAACCAAAACTAAATGTCTTCGGAAGGAATAATAGCCTCAAGAGCAAAATGACTTCATCTTCTGCTTCAATTGCCCAACTGTCACGGTGTTTATTTAAGAAAGAAAAGCGGGTAGTGAATACCAAATCAAACAACGATCTCTTCAACTTGTGGAACTGGTGCTCCTTTCGACATCTCTAGGAGTCACGCACCTGTATCAGTGCAGTGGCAGCCAGAGCTGTGCAAATGGAACAGCCAAACAGCAGGAGAAAGTGATGGAGTCAAATTACCTCTTTTCCTAATCACTCATCCTTAAGCGTCATTATTTCTATAAACCGCCTGGTTTCTCCCTTCCTTGTTCCCTCTTTCCCCTTCCTGCCTTTTTCCGTTGCCATTTTCTCAGGCTGTCCCACTAAGCAAGCAGGATAGGGTCTGTGGGCTGGCCTCTCCTGAATTCACTGGTTTCACTGTTAAAGCAAACCTTATGTAGGGCACGGAAAGAAAGACTCCATTAACTCCACCCCTGCCAAGGTTCTGGAAATTCTCAAATTAGGCCCATTCTTTTTGGATGGAGGTGTTTTGGGCCCCAACTGTATGTGCCCTCTGAGAGAAAGACCCCATAAAGCATATCAGCGTGGACTATTATGAATGGACTTTGTGAACACATAAAGTACAGCAGCATTGCCAAGCAGAGAGCAGAACCCTGCAAGAATGGGTCTCAGTGCAGGTGCATTGGATCAAGAAGACGGGGTCTGGAAATGGCTGAAACATGAGATTCTTTCTGGGGAGCCGGTGGGTTGATGGAGAAGGTGCAGTGCTAACGTGTTAGATACCAGAAAAGCAAAAGGTAAAGAGGATTACCGGAAGGGGAGAGAAACCAAAATGAAGAACAGTAGGGGGGAAACAAACAAACAAACAAAAACAAAAACATGATAGCTTCTACCAAACTCCCTCACTCACTCCATAATTTTCCCTAATTCCAGCAATCATTGGCATATAGTAGTTTGAAGTAGATCATTCTGACTGGGTCTATTGGCTGCCTGGTGTAGTAAATTAGTAATAGAAGTGGCTCTCTGATGTGGATTCTTTTCAAAGCAAGCTAGCATGCTCTCCAGGGATAAGTCAGATGGACACATATACAGAAGGAGATCCACAGGACATTCAGATAGTAGGAAAATTACAGCCTAAGAAATGGAATATTGAGCCTTCCTCATAATTTTGTGACACTGAGGTTTCTTTCTGTCCACTTTATGCCTCAGAGCCTGCAATTTAAGCTTGCTGCCACCAGGGAGTGACTGTCCATGTGGTCTCATGAATTTCAAGTGGGTTGCCACTCAAGCTTTCCAGGTTGTAAATGTCTTCACTTGGTACCGCGGTGATCCTTGAGTTGGAGCTGTACTCTCGGGACTTTGGATGTCCTGATGTCAAAGCTGTGACTGCAGTTGGTCAGTGTAGAGAGGTTATTTCTGTTACTGCCTCTTCACGTCAGCTTTGAAGAGAAACTGGCATGTTAGAGCTGGAAGAGATTTTAGAGACAAGCTAGAGAACCCACACATGCAAGTGTGTACACACACACACACACACACACACACACACACACACTTCATTTTAAATGTGAAGTAACTGAAATAAAGTCGTTTTCCCCTGGTTACAGAACTAGCCAGACAAGGGCAGAATCAAGAATTATCCTCAGTAAACATCAATTCCATTTAAGAGATCCTTTCCCTCTGGACGTTTAGTTTTGTTTTGTTTTGTTCATAGAAGGGAGAATAGAAAAAGATGTCACTAACCTGTTGTCTCTGGTGCTGTAATGTCCTTCCCTATCCTGGAGTCAAATTTCTTCAATCACTAGCAATTTTGACATTTTATTAATATCTTCTTGAAGGAGGACTTTTCTTATCAGGCTGCTAAACACGCCATCAAGCTGCATCTAGTGTATGCTTGATTGTTTATCTTACTGTGCTTCCCTTTATGAATATAAAATTAATATAAAACCTGGTATATTATATTATATTACATTATATTATATTATATTATATTATATTATATTATATTATATTATATTACATTATATTATATTATACAGGGTCTTATAGTAAAATACGACTGGGTCTCATATTAATTTTTGCTCCAAAGGACGCATTAGAGCTGATGGTCCGGCTAGATCTTATTTTCAGGGAAACACGGTAGCTGATTTTCCTCAGAGTAGGTTTTTAACTCTACCTTAGACAAGAGTTTCATTATAATGTAGTAGAATATATAAACAGAAATCTGAAAAACCAGTGTCGCTTCATTAATCAAATAATATTTCGGGGGAGGACACATTTTCTAATGATACTGACCTCAGATGTCCCTAGTCTTTCCGTCTTTTCCCTTGTGGCATTGACACCCTCTTTTTTGTTGTTTTTTGGCAATTTTTGTCTTTGTCCCTACAATTTAGTTGCATGTCCATGAGGAGGAGGAAGTGTCATGAGTCATGGTGATTTCCTCAGAAAGGAATGATGCTTTCTTTTCTAGACATACACCAGAGGTGTTCAGTGTTTATTAAGGAGCAGGGGAAGAAGACCTCCAAGGCATGAAGCCGTTAATATAGCTCACGGGTGGTACTGAGAGCAAAACTGTCTTAAATAAAATAGACTCCTCAAGATACCTATAAGCCTCTCTCTTAGGTCTCATTCCTGTGACAGGGGCAGCCTTCTCCTAATCAGTCTTCTGCCTCGATGCCTGTTCTTCATTGAGACATCAAGTTTCTTTTTTCTCTCTTAAACAATCTGCTCCATGTCCATGGTTTTCATCTCTTTATCTTTACATCTCCCTTTCTTTCTTTTTCTTTTTTCTTTTTAGAAATATCTGAACTTTCTTGTCTCTAGGCTTTCCTTAGACATCCCAGGACAAAGCAACAAAAACAAGAGGCCCAGCTCAACCTAGCAGATTGAAGGACCAAATTCAATGTTGAGCGTTTACCAATTCCAAAATGAAGACGTATTTCAAACTTTCTCTCTGCCTTCCAGTGGGAACTGGAGAGGGCTTGTATCAAAAATATTTCTTAAATGTAATATCTAGCACTTATATATCACTTACTATATGCCAGGCACTGTTTCCAAGTGAGATATAGATATGGATATATGTCACTTGTTCTCGTGTGTATAAACACAGACATACATACACATATATATCAACTTAGTAATCTTTCCAGCTCTGTGGGGGTAAGGAAAACTGAGGTACAGAGATAGTAGGTTACTTACCCAGGGTTATATAGTTAATACACACCAAAACTGGGGTTTGAAACTTTTAATCACTATGCATATTGCCTCTATATACAATACTTTTTCAGAGAATCCGTTATCTCTTACCCAAGGACTTTAGCACACTTCGAAAATGGATTTTTTCATTATGCAAAATGGCAGCCAGAAAGTATGAAGTAACACTAAGCTATAGTGACCAACTTCCTGGTTTCATTCTGGTTTGAAATAAGTACATTTCTACTTGTAGGAATATATATCCCAGTTTATATGGTCTGGAAAACTTGTTTTGTGTTTTTATAACAAAAAGCTTATTTATAAGGAAAATAAACTGAACTAATTACAACCAGATTGCAAACTGTTAAATGACAGGGACACCGAATAATAATAATTTGGTTATAGCTATCATCACAATGCTATAGGCTTATTAATAATGCAATATATTTATTTAAAGCATTAATAATAAGTAAATCATTAACTCCTCATAATCTTTAAAATGAGCAGGGCAGTTCTTATTCTTCCCATTTTGTAGATTAAGAAACTGAGGCTCAGAGAGCTTCTCCCTTATCTAAGAAGGAAATTCTTTATACCTCCTTATTCTGTGCCTCCAGAGCTTATTAATCTTGTTAACTCAACCTTTTCTGCCACGTCTATATATATAGCCTCCCCTGTCTAAAGAACAAATGACAACTTGTCCAAAATCTGAAACCTGTTTTTTGTCTCTGTTGTTTTTTTCTCACCATTAAAAGGCCATAGCCTGATTTACCATACTAAGAACCAACTAGATAAAATAATATTCTCGAGGTGGATATTTATCCATGTTCTTAGCTTACAGAATGTTAGAACCAGAAGGTAGCTAACAGTTTTATTTTATGCTTTCCCCAACCTGTTTTACACAAAAGCATGGTGAGCAAAGGCACCACAAGTTATAGGAGGAGCAGGGGCCAAAATCCATATCTGCCTATTAGTTTTGTCTATTAGTTTTTTCTCTCTACTGGCTTTTTTCCTGGTAGAGCCCTGAGCTGATCTTTCCTGCCAGCCAGGTGACGATGCCTTCTCTCTAAGCAAACAGAGACTCTTCCTTCCCTCCATCGTTTATGAAAGTGTTCAGTATGGGATTTAGAAGTGGAGCACTGTGGCCCCTGGAGACCGACTTTTCAGTATGAGGAAGAGCTATCAATAAATGAGTTTTCAGTAATTCAGTTCAACTCCTCATCATTTCCAGTGCTTATTCAGTTCAAAACACTGTACTTGGCTATTTTAAAGTTGTCTGACTAATAATATCATCCTGACCACATTTCATCACCTCAAATATCATGGGGGAGATGTCTCATGCTTATACTGAAATTAAGATAAGCTGCATCTTTAGCATTCAACTTTCTAACCAATCTAGCGATCCTGCAAAGAACAAAATGATTTAACATAAAATGCATTTTCTTAATTCATCTTCCTCTGGTTCTTATGGAGCATCACATTCTTTTATACATATTTGTAAAATGATGATACATTTCTAGGAATCGACCCCTAGCTTCCTGGAGGAAGTGTGTAGAGCCCTCCCTTTTCTCCTTTCTGAAAGATGAGATAATATTTGTTTATCACAGTCTCCTGTTCTGCCCAGTCCCCCAAGCTTCCCTGCACTACAGAGAAGTCAGGTCAAAGGTGGCTGCGTCCTTAGGGGATGCCACCACTGATGGAGTAAACTTAGCAGAGGCAGGTGATGAATATAAATATCGAAGCACTACCTGCCCACACAGGTGTGCTGAGGAGGAGAGTCTGGCATTGCACTGACTGACTGGTGCAGTATCGGGTGACCCCAGTTGGACTTTCTTGCCCTTGCACTTGTCCCAGACCTGGCCTCTCCCGTCTGCCCTGAGTGGAGTCTCTGCTCTCTCCCCACAGTTGTGGACATGGATGGAAGACCTTCAGAAGGAGATGCTGGAGGATGTCTGTGCCGACTCCGTGGACGCAGTCCAGGAACTGATAAAGCAGTTCCAGCAGCAGCAGACGGCCACTCTGGACGCCACGCTCAACGTCATCAAGGAAGGGGAAGACCTTATCCAGCAGCTCAGGTCAGCGCCTCCCTCCCTGGGGGAGCCCAGCGAGGCCAGGTCAGCATGGGCAGTGCTTTCCAGTGGGAAATGCCCCGGACTAGACGCGAGATAAGTCATGTCCCGGTCTTGGCTCAGCCACAACCAGCTCTGTGGTCTTGTGTGAGCTTCAGTGTCTCCATCTGACACGTATAAAAATGCCTGCACTGTGTTCAACTTGAGTTTAAAATGAAATAGTGCACAGAACAGCTATGATGTTCCAAAGCTTTAGTTACCAGTCACGGTATGATTCAGCAATCAGTAAGTAACATAATGATCACAAAAATTAACATTCAACAGAAAATAAACAACATCTTATTAAGAAATATAGCAAATGCCGTCATGTGGAGAAATGACCGCTGTGGAGTACAGTGTTCTTCAGCATCTGATCTCAGGCTGAACTCTGAACTCCAGTGCCCCAGTTCACAAAATGGGACCAAAAACGGCTGGTTTTGGCCCCATAGGAATGTAGAAAGTGTGTGATGTCCCATTTTGTTCTTTATCACCCACTCATGACCTTCCCACCATTCCTTGCTGCCAGCAAATAAAAATCCTTCTGTATCAACCTAAAGAACCATAACTAAGAAAGAAAATCCTGACAGTCACTTAGAATCATCCACACCAGGGCCTCCTTTCTTTTGGCATCAGTATCAAGTTTCCGTTTCCTGTCAAGGGTGCCAGCTCCTCAGATAAAGTGTCAGTGAGTCCTTGATCGAGCCCTGGGCAACCAGCTGTGTGTCCAGGTGCTGCATAAATAGGATTTGATGGTGCTAATGATGCTGCCTGGGGGGGCTGGTTTCTATCCCCAAATCACTGAGTGCTGGGACCTCTGCCAACCCAGGACAGAAATAATCTCATCAACAAGTCCCAGGCCAGCCCTGGGTCCTAGAGGAATTGCTGCAATTGAGAGGGCTTTCCCTGCCATACCAGTTGTCCAATTAAATAAACAATGAGAACTTACCTTTCAATGGCCCTGGCATGTGTTTCTGTTGGAAACTCATTATTTCTATTCTAAATGTGCACATGAGATATTCTGAGTCCTCGTGTTGCATTCTAATAAGACAGCCTCTTTCCCTTCATCCCCTAATTCGTCTTCATGAAAGTATAATACATGACAGTTTTGTCTGCTTACCTAGGAACCTCCACTGTTAATTTGTTTCTGAAGAAAATTCCAAATAGTGGGCAGTGACTTAACCTGTCTGGGTCTCAGCTGGTTCATCTGTGTAATTAAGGGGCTTACTCTCCGCGCTCTGTCAGCTCTAGAATCTTGGGATGGCTTTGTGTTTTCTCTCCAATTGCTTTGCACAAGCTTTGCTGGCTTCACTCTCTGGGGCTCGTCTATGGAGGTGTCACTTGCTCTTAACAATGGCCAACCTTGCACCGTGTCTGAGAGAGAAGGCAATGCTGTGGCTGATACCTGTTCCACAAGTTTAAGTTCCATGGATTTCAGAGAGGACCATAGGTGTGTGACCGAGACCCACTGGTAACCAGTTATTCCTCCACTAGCCTGACTCCTGCCTGGACTCTCGTCCCTGATGTCAAGGCCAGTCAAAGAGAAAAGAAGTAAATGGTGCCTAGTGGATCTTGGCAGGCTGCCTCCCACACACCAGGGCATATCTTCTGTAGGTCTCCACTTGTCTAGGTCTGGCACTCATCACTGAAGTCCCTAAGGTGGTTTCCCGTCATCTCTGTGATTCCTAGTGAGTGTGACACTGGCACGGGTGCTGTGCCAAATGGTCAGAAGGTATTCTCTTCCTTCGGGAAGCCGTGTGACGCAGAGCGACTGAGAGAGCAGTCAGGAAGAACCATCATGTCCTCCCAACAGCAAAGTTCTCACCAAATGCACAATGCGTACTACTGAGTACATCTCTTACGTGCCTTTCGTGATTGGGGTGTCCATGCCGTGCTGGGCTTTCATGACCAAACAGAATATAGAATTGGGAGTTCTCTGAATGATGGAAGAAGAGATTTTTGACAAACTGGCTTTGTGTTCCCTTCAGAAACACAGTGTGAGCTCAGATACCATTGCTTCTGAGACCAGCTAGAAGGATTGGTTATCAGAAAGCTGGCTGGTGAGAGGATTCAGACACTCCTGATTTTCCCCTTGTCTTCTGACTTCTTCAATTGTATAAGAAAGCAAGATGTCACAAGATATTGAATGTGCCCATTTATTTCAAGTTTCAGGGCTCCAGCTTACTCGAGGCCCTATAGATGTAAACTTCTTACCCTCCAGTTTTCCTATTATAATGATCTCTTTGGAGGTCTCACCTCCACCTCACTTCTCTGAGCAGGTCAATATATTTATCTCTTGGTTCCCCTCTACAAAATGTCACCTCCCCTTATACTTTTGCGTAGACTCTCCCTGCTCGGAAAGTGCACCCTTCCCATCTACTCGTCTGGGTTCATCCTGTTCTTCTAACACCCAAATCAGAACTCATCCTCCCTGAAACCTTGTTGTTGCCTCCTGTGTCCTATCCTGTACCCTCCCCAGTCGGGCCTGTGCCCCCGTCAAGCCCTTGATACTTTACTTGTGTCCTTTCAGGATTCATAGGCATTCCTACAACACGTTCCTGGTCACCGAGCACGTTCACACACACCCTCTTACTTAACAGCAAACCATGAAGTGAGCAGGGCAGGGATTATGAAGTCTACCTTACAGGAGGCCACTGGGGCTCGGGGAGGTGACTTCCCAAGGCCACTAGCCCACGTATGTCAGAGTGGGGACTGACTCCAGACTTGCAGCCTCCAGGTCTCATGCTTCTTTAGCTATAGCTTGAAGCCCGTGTAATAACCAGCCTGTCACTTTGGCATCGCATTATAAAGTGGATGAATGACTTTGGCAGCATGACATCATTTTATTTTAATATCAATCCTGTGAAATAAAACTAGGAAGGGTTTTTTGAATTATGTCTTTAATTTGTCTACGCTTACACATAGTGTTTAATGTGTCTAGTCTTGTGTGTGCGTGTGTGTGTATTCAAGCCACACATATTAGACTACGTATATGTATGAACCATTCCATTTCTCTACTATCGTATGCTGTGTAGAGCCCTTTCCCGTGCATTATTTCATTTGATCCTTTCCACAATTCTGTCTGAGGAATAGGAGAGCAGCTCATCTCGGAGCTACTGTGTTGTGAACCCCAAAGAGGATACGTGTATCTTTGGTTCACTGCCTCAGCAGATAGTGCCAGGCTCCCAGGAGGAGCTTGACACACGGCTGTCGATTGAATGGCTCGACTGATTGACATCCACCTGGCTCAGGCGAGGAGGGCCCCTGCTCTTCCATCACTGTTAACATGGCAGGGCCCTCCCCTCTTTTCTTCCACTCTGCCACAGGGACTCGGCTGTGTCCAACAACAAGACGCCCCATAGTAGCTCCATCAGCCACATCGAGTCGGTCCTGCAGCAGCTTGACGATGCCCAGGTTCAGATGGAGGAGCTGTTCCACGAGCGGAAGATCAAGCTGGACATCTTCCTGCAGCTGCGCATCTTTGAGCAGTACACCATTGAGGTAGAGGGGGCGGAGGAGGGTGGGGGGCTGGGGATCTGGAGAGCGGCCAAGGGGGCGCCCCAAGGAAGGGAGTGCCGCAGTAGCCTGAGGGGATCCCAAGGCATCATGCAGCAAGGCTTCATCTTTAGAAATCACAAATTCACATTGCACCTTGTGAGAGCCCTCCATCCCTCCCACCCCACTGCCGAGCAGAGCTCCTGTTTCACGGTCTGTCTGGGGCTGACTTCATTGACAAGGGTTTTGTTGGTGTGCTTTGGACTCCTGGTACTTTGGGTCCTGAGAGACCGTGGAATTGGCTGTTCGGGGATTGGGAGAGAGTCCGTGAATCCTACAGCTTTGTGAGCAAGTAGGTGTTAAAATTAGGAGGTCTCCTCAGCTGAGGACTATAGATCAGGGATTATTAGGTTGGTGCAAAAGTTAAGTGTGGTTTTTGCAATTATTTTTAACCTTTTTGTTAGGCACGACCCGAGGAATGAGTTGTGGGAGACCAAGATCAGTCTATTCGAACTTATTTGGGGAGTTTGAGCTGCGGGAGGTCAGGTTAGAGTAGAGGGAAAACATCAAAACCTTCTGAGCAAAGAGGGGTATTGAGTTTTATAGGAGGGGGGTAAACAAGGCTGTTCCCCCTTCAATGCTTCAGGGAGTTTTCTGCGACAAAGGGTTTCACAAAGGGCCTGACCAAGCCCTCCAGCTCCACACCCTGGCCCCAGGCCGCTGATCACAGGTCCCTAGGAGGTAAAGCAAGACAGGATCAAGACAAGATGGATATAAGATAAGGTTTCTGCTCCTGGCCTAAACGTGGCTTAACACTGACACTGCAATTCCTTTCGCACCGACCTAATACATGACATCACACAGCCGCCCACACAGGAAGTCAGGAGCCCCAGAAGGAAGACTTGTGCCCTCAGTTTGCTTTCTGCTTATTAAGAAAATAAGTCTGTGCTAAGGCCATCATCTCATAGACTCCTCAGTTCATTCTGAAAAGGTCAGAATTGGGCTTCTGATCTATTTATGTCCCCTTTGTAATACCTACTATTATATAATAATGTCTGCCCCAAATAAGATCCACCTTTGATTATGTTTTGCTTTGAAACAGGCCAGCAGGGTGTGACACCTAGGCCCTTTGGCCTTTTCAAGGAGGGCAAAGGGTTAAGTTAAAGGCATGGACTTCTCTTTGCACCCAGCTGGCCTGGTATGAGGGAAATCCAGTTCTCCAGCCACCATATTTTTAAACTTTGTTTTGCATTCCAACCATCTCCTCCGAGCTGGGGCTTCTGGGACTGACTCCCCAGCAGTATCTGTGGAAAATTCCATGGAACTGGTTCAGAAGGAAAATGACTTTTTTTCTTTTTTTTTTTTTTCTTTTTATGTTGAAAGCTCCAATATCCCAATCCCACGCAGGACCAGAAAACTATCCTGGCAACAGCTGCCCTTGTTTTCAATCCTGAGACCAAACATATTCATATTTAGAATCAGATGTAAAAGAAAAGCAGTCCTTTCTGTCCCTTACTCTTTAGGGTCTTTCTGTTCTCATAAACACACCTCTACCTGCCTCCCTGGAAGCTACCGCAGTTTCTTGCTTAAAGATTTCATGTCCTAAAAGGTGCTTTCTGGACAGTCTGTGGGACAAAGGAAAAGATTTAAGTCCTTAAATCTAGATCTTGATTATCCTTCCAACTTATTCTAGAACTTTGGGTGCATTTATTTATAATTTATGAGTATTTTGAATCTACACTCATAAGGATTCCAGGTGTCAAGGAGCATTAAACATATATTGAAAGAAGAGTTAAAATGCCAGTGGAAAAGCCGAAATATTGGCATGGCAGCAAAGAGTGAATGTGGTGAACTTCATAAAGGTGGGGCAACACAGGCAACAGAGGCAAGAAGGGGTGTGAGTTATTATTCTTTGGTAATTGGGAGTGAGACCCACAAAAACAAATAGAGGTTATATTCTATTGCAGTGATGTAGGCCCCCGGCGCTCCCTCAGCCCTTCCTCGGCTCCATTTCGCCCACAGAGTTAGAATGCATCCAGGGGGAAATTATGTCAGCAGTTGTGGTGATTTTGCTGTTGTATTTTTCTATTTACTCTTCTGTCGTTCAAGGTCCACATCAAAATCTGCTTAAGGGGAAGGAAGCAATCTGAGAGTTTGGTGGTTTAAGGGTTATTTCATTAGATGGCTGTGGTTTTGAGGTCAGGGTTCCTGGTTCATTTCCAGAGTGGGTTGGTTAGCTTCCTTCGCCATGAACTGTACCCCTGATGTCAGCTGGGGGTATTGCTAGGGTGTGTTCACCTGCAGTGATTCTAGGAAAATCCATTTTAATTCCTGAAAAACAATCCAAAGTATATGCAAAAAAAAAATCCTTTAAAAAGAAGCTAACTGTACATCGAATGGATCCTATTTAAATGTTGCAACAGGGGATCTTGATATTTGAATTGTAGGATTTGCATTCTTCAGCCTTTGTATTGTACAAAAATTCCCCCTCCCATCCTGAATCCTGAACAACAACTTAGGCTGCTTGGTATGTATGCAGTAGAGAAAACGTGGGGAAATAGTATGAGGGTCTAATAAAATGAGTAAGATAAAAGTAGTAATTTGGTTCTGCACCCTCTGGTTTAGGCAGCAACATCCAGGTTTTAAAAAGGGTCTTGTTCCCTGTTTTGGGTGTGGCCCAAAGCTTGGGGAAATGCTGCAGTTCATCTTCGATAGAAATGAAAATCCTGCCAAACCTATGGAAAAGTTCTGCTTCAAGCCAAATTGTCAGAAGTTATTTTTGAGGGTGAGGAGATTTTTTTCAAATACCAGCTAGTGTTTTACTGTGGGGATGAAGAGCAAACATCTAGAAAAGATTCAGAGTGTGAAACTGAGGGTGGTTTCTGTAATGAGAGATGTGTCAGAGCTGACATAAGGCAGGGCAGGGGCTGTCATTGCAGGACCTACAGCTTTGGTTTCCTTCCCTAGAGGAAGGAATCTGATGAACATATTCAGAATTCCTGGGGATTACTGAAAACCTGGGCAGGATTGCTCCCATGACATCTGGAGAATCTAAGCATGACTCCTTAACCATATCACTGATGGCTAAATTGGGCTAATTAATTTAAGAATTAAGATAATACAGGAGTTGCTGCACAGGTCTCCTGCTCAGTAAGATGGGTGTATGTGGCTCCCACAGTGCAACCTGGGATGAGATGACCCGGCACCCCCACTAAGAGTGAAATTTATCCTAAAAGGATTAGGCAAATGTTCAAAACCCAGGGCTGCGCTGCATTCCTGGCATACCTTCTTAGACGCCATGGAGACTAGACAAAGTGACCTATAGATATTCTATGAAGCGTTTTCCTGTAGGGTCAGCCAATCTCTATGAAAGGTACTTTATATGAAATGGTTATGATAGAAGAGACAGTTCACCAAATGCAAATAATGTTTATTTTGTGGTGGTGAGACTATGGATACTCTTTATTGTTTTTGATGCTTTCATGCATCAAAATTGTTTTCTACAATTCATCAGAATGATCAGAAAGAAAGAAAAAATATTTTCAGAAGCAAGAACAGGCTCATGGTCTCCAAACTCTTTTGATTAGGCACCCTCTCAATAAAATAATTTTGAACTTGGAACCCCCTATATATGCATATATATTAGTTTATAAATTATATATGTTCTAGCACCACTGACTAATAATCTCAAAACACAATGTGCCCTTAGGATGAAGTTTCGCTTTTTCATTAGAAGTTGTGGTTCCACACTTCAAATAATCTCCCGGATAATTTCCAGTTATTTTTTTGGCCTGGTTCCTTGACAGGTCTGATTAGGTTGGCATTGTGTCTTTACCCCACAACGTGGCTGACAGAGAGTTCAAAGTTCTCTTGTGCTTTTGTAATTAGTATTATCTTCAAGCTGCAGTTTCTTTGAGGAACCTTGTTAAGCCATGTGTCTTTTTGTGAAGGTTAGTTTACTTACAGTTAGATAATAGATCAATCCATTTAAGTGGACACATGAAAAGAGCAATAATTTGAAATATGCTGAAAGCAACGGAACAAATAAACCAGTCAGGCCCTCTGCATTGTGGGGCTGCCACCTTCCCTGGCCCTGTCTTGCCACACCGTCTGCCAGGTGGTTAGACGGAGACTTCAGCATCAGTCTACCAGGGAAAGGTTAGGAAACTTCCTATCTTTGATATTGGTTTGATCAAATATATATGCATATGTGTAGGCAGAGAATTTTTCTCTGTTATCAATGGATAATCTTGAGCACCCTCAGGGTGGGCATACTCCCATTGGAGAGTACTAGAAATGATACCAAGAAAGATACTCTAAACAAAGGACTTGATGAAAAATGGATCACAGTTATGGTCTTTCTTTTAAATCTCTGACTATAATTACAAAGCTTGCTCAATGCACCTGAAAATTAATCTGTGTAATTAACCTGAGTAAGGAATGGAATAGCCAACTATCAATCTATAGGGTCCACATTAGGACAAGGCGGGGCCAGGCTGAGGCTGGGGTAGGAATGGCCTTCGAAGAAGAAAATCCCACCTAGAGGAGAGAAAGCTGATTGTAATTTACTGATGGTCTCAGCTCTTTAGTTGGTTGGATGCAGAGGCCATAACATTTTATACTTGAAAGAGATTGCTCAGTCAACTTTTACCTGATAGAAATTCATACCTACTTAGTGAGCACATACTATGTACCAAAAACTATGTTGGGCATTGTGGATACAAACCGTCCCTGGCATTGGGGGCCTAGCTGGGGAGAAGCACAGAAACAGAACGATCATACAATGTGATAATTCTGTGAAAGGGAGAGGCTCACGGTTTGGGGAAACGCTGAGGCAGGAATGCTTAGCTGTATCAGGCTGCCCAGGGAAAGTTTCTCGATGAGACTACATTTAGAGGACAGGTAAGAGTTGGTGGTGGGCAGGATTTGGCATCCCGAGAGGATGCCACCCAGCCTCTACCAGAATCTCTCCAGAGCCCAGAAGCGGGGGTGGAGGCTGAGGGGGAGTGGTGAAGAGGGAGCTCAGGATTTCATTGTTGTGTTAAACCAAAATCTCCACCCTGCTCCACTTTGGTCCTATTTCTGCTCTGGAAAAACAGGACAAATCTGTTCCCTCTTTTATTTGGCAGCCTGAAAAATATTTGAAAATGGTCATCCCAGGCCTCTTTCCGTTTATCTGAAAAACACTGAGATTGTGTAAGTTATTTCTACGGTCCCCTCCAACTCTAAAAATTTGATGACTATTGCTCTTCATCATCAACCCTTCTCTGTGGTACATATTTCCAGTGTATTCACTTCCTTTTGGATGTGGCCTGGTTTCTACACACCTGACTCTCCTGGTCGCCTGTTGCTGACGGGACTTGAGTTAGCCATGCCTGGCTTAGAAGGCTCACCTCTGGGCGTGGCACGTAGGACACTGCACTTCCCAGGGCAGCCAGCAGCCTTTTCAGAGACCTCCTCACCTGTCTCGTCTAGGCTTGTCCTCCCTTGAAAGCCCTTCATTATTTTTTCAGGGCAATTGCTTCTAATACGCTGACTTTTAATGTCAATGAAAACCATTTATGTATTATGTATTTTCCCTCTCAAATTTTACTTTTTTAAATGTTGGCCCAGTTATTTAGCTTATCAAAATAAATTTAATTTAGTATTGCTATTGTGGGGACAGAGTCCCAGAGAAAAGTTTCCAGGCTCTTGGCCTCACGTGGAAAGGTGCTGGCTTGGGTGGTGGATGGCCCTCAGCTGTGGCTAGTTGGCCGTCAGCTGTAACCAGTGAGCTATTGGCCACTGATATAACTGCCGTGGCTACGCTGGTTGGGGAGTTGGTTGGGTGGCAGGCAGAGAAGCGGACAGCAGGTTGCAGGTCGTGAGGCTCCAGCCGCCAGCGAGAATATAGTGGTATGACTCCCCTGTCTATGGCTCCGTGGGTGTTCCTTTTTGGCCTCACCATGTCCTGCGTTCTTATGTGGGGAGCGGGAGCGGAGACCCCGCAGGCCGCCCGCGTGACGCTATCAACAATGTGGCTGTTGGAAACACTGGCCAGGTCAGGCAGGGCCTTCACTGTGCGTTTTCCTCCGTGACATGGAGCCATCAGGCTGCACCGTCCTTCTGTTGACTGTGGATCATTTAAGGGCCGCATTATCCAGTCCAACTTCATAACCTTTTCGTTATGACCAACTTCATAACCAGATACGATGTGAGGCTCTGCAGAACCTTGCTGTTCTCCGTGTTTGCAATATATCCTCAAACGCACCCACATAGTAACTGTATCAAGAAAGAAAATGAGATCTATTTGAGGTCATTCTTGGTGGATGCCTCCTAGGGATCACTGTCGCATTTTCTACATGGACCCCAAATCCTTTGAGAAGGAAATACAGAATAAATTCAATAAAATAAGCCAAAGTTTGCACGAACTATTTACGTGATATACTCTTCTAGACTTTTGTCAAATTCATTTCAAGATCATTAAGGGGTTTCCCCTTCCATCTTCCATTTATGGAAAGAAATGATTATTCACACAGCTTTACTATTCTGGCAAGTCATCAGTATCCAGCAAATTATCAGACATCCCTGATGGAAACTTTCATATTACTTGGTAATGGGGTGGGTCTGGAGCTGTGGACCTCAAATCAGGTTCCGTTATCAAGGTTCAAATGCTGTATGCTTCTTGTTTCTGGAAGGGATGCAGGGAATTCAGCAGAAGGAAGCGGATGTAAGCCCCAGTACTAGGTACGTAGCTTACCTGGAAAAAAAACATTCTGACACTGAAGCATTGATGAGTACTAGAATGAGTGAACGATATATGTTGTAGGATCTCTTCAACACAGGAGATCTTTGGAAAACAATAGATTCCCATATGTCTCAAACTGATTAAGAGGCAAAGATATGGTCAAAATAACCACTCAAAATCAATCGTTACTACATCAAAGATCTCAGCTTTAATCATCATGATAATGAAGAAAAGAACATGAACTTGGTCATAAAAATTGTTCCATTATCCAAATTATCCAATTGGAATAGAAATTAGAAACTGAACATTGGAACTCATCAAGTACAGCCTGTTGCAATATGTTTTTATATTATTTGGGCAAAATTTAAAAACAACTGAGTATTTCTTTAATACCAAACCCTTTTGCTTTTCTAGAAAATTGTTGTGATATTCTCATAGGTCTTTATATAGCTACATAAATAAATATTTTAACTCTTTAGATAGGTTATATATATTTCTAAAATGTAGAATGAAGTGCTATGAAATGCTATGATACACCTTTAAAGTAATCTGTATTAGAATTCACTACTTCCATCATTTTATAAGTTAACAGAAAAAACTTTACATTCTTAGACAAGAAGAATAAATGACTATGGTAATTTAGTTTTAGTTTTACAGTAGTCACCTATATCAATATGCAAACCCATTGCAGATAAAATAGTTTTTCCCAGGCAATGAGACTGTCTCTTTAGCGGCAATATGTCTTTACCTATTATCCACTACTTGTAGGTCAGTGGAGAATATTTAGCTTTTACTTTTTTCATCTTCGTAAAAATAATGACACCATAAAAATACAGGAAGATGTTCATTTTGCAGTTGATAGTCCATGTATTTCAGAGCATCTCACCCCAATAAAATGCCTTGGACCCATCCTTCTACTCTTAGTCGGAATGGGATTGAACCTTAATGTATGTAACATATGTGATATAGATACACATACATGTATATCACACACACACACACCCCATATGCTGAGAGGCAGATAGCACAATCATTGAGTATATAGTATTTTGAGTTAGGCTGCATGGGTTTGAAACCTGTTTCACCAACTTTCCTATTTATGCCACCTTAGGCAAGCTTCTTATTCAGTTTCCTCATCTGAGAAATGGGGATGAGAATAGTGATTCCTAGCCCATAGAGTTATTAAGGATTTAATGAGTTAAAACGTAGAACATTTTTAGCAAAGTACCTGGCACTTAATTAAAAAATACTTAGTGCATTGTAATCGACATTGTTATCATTATTATTCACGATGTACTTTCCTATATTCATATATTTCCATATTTTAAGCATCTCATTCTTTTCCATTGTTTCTCTCTGAATGTGTTACCAGGTCATACTAGGCAGTCCCTGAGTGTTTGTGCAGCTGGTGTGGAAGCAAAGGCGTTGCTCTCGCCGTACAGAGGGCAGCTTACACTTCTCTCTGCAGAAGCCCTCACCTGTTCCCACCCTGATACCGTATTGCAGATGTGTCTCCTGTTCATGACAAAGGCCCCTATGGGACCAAAGAATTCTCGATAGATTAAGACCTCCTTTCTACTGAGTAATCTGACAGTCAATTAAAAAAAATTACCACACTCTTACAAAAATATCCTATTTGGGCAAGGCTGTGTTTTCTTACCAGGGTAAATTTTTCCTGGCATTTATATATGGCCACAAACACACAATTAATTTATGCACCTATTCAAGGAACGCATGATTCATTTAAAAAGTTCATGTGAAGTGAAGAAAAGGGAGTTATCGTGGGTTGGGTTTTGTTTTTGTTTTTTAAGAAGAAAATGGCAGAGGTTAACTGGCCACTTCTCTGAAGCAGGAAAGATAAAAATACCCCCAGAGTAAGTTCTTAGACCAACATTATTGATATAATGCCATGGTTAAGGGCACTGGACTTTGTAGTTGAATACTTAGCTCTACCACTGCCAGCTCTGTGACCGGGGGGAAAATGATCTGACTCCTCTGTGCCTTAGTTTCCTCCTAGAGTAGCGATGAGGATTAAATAAAAGAAGGTTAGTCAAATGCTTGACACACTGTCTATTCCATAATAAATGCGCAATACAAGGTAAAACACCTTCTTCAACCATGAGCAGTATCTTTATCATCATGACCAGCATCTAAAAATTATCTGAAGAAAAGGGCTACATAGTGAGATTTCCAACTTTGCAGGTGTTAACAAAGGGCTCAGTTAATGGAAATAGACCACAGGAAGTGGGAAGAGAAGGGGCAGGTATAGAACAAAAATCATTATGAGGGGTGGGGTAACATGTTCTCTACATGTAAATACTGAGAGAGACTTGGGAAAGGGGAGAAGCCAATGGAGAGGGCTCCCTGAGAACAGAGAACCAAGGTGGCTGCTAAACCAAGTCCTTAGGGTCAATTTTTGGCAGCAGAAAGCTGGATTCAGTGAATCATCTGACAAGAAAGTCTTGGGCTTCGCTTTGAAATGAGCCTTCCCATTTCCCATCACCTCTTAGCCTTTATAAGTTTCTGTTTAGCTCCTTTTTTGATTTCCCTTCGGTCTGTGGTACTAGAGTAGACATTTGTTAGACTAGAGATGTTGCCACTGTATCTCTCAAAGAGGTCATCATACCCTAACACTCCAATTAATTCAGGAATGTGAGGGAGATCGAGGCCACTGGAGCCAAGAGTGAGTGGGCCAGGAGCTGAGATGGAGCTAATTGAGTGGAAGGAGAAAGCAAATAGGCTGATTGAAAGCTGAATGCCCTATGGGCACCTTGTGCTCTATCTTTCATTTGGTTCAAGCCCTAGTTTCTGCCCTGAACAAATTATTCCAGGTTTCTTTTCCAAATGGAGTTAAATCACCGAATTAATTCCCCAGTGCAGATTTTTCTTTTCACAGTCTTGTCTCTGTGTTAGCAAACTAACCCATGCCCCATGTATAAAAGCCAAAGATAAAAGTCTGGGTCTGAGGGTTGCTTCCATACCATTGGGTTTACGTTGAAGGGGGTGGGGAGGGGGGACTTGAACAGACTGGGAGGAGGGACATGGGCATTTCAGGGCTATTGAGCCAGGGAAAGAGGCGGGAGAGGGCAGAGCTAGCTCTCAGGGTCAGCGAGTAAACCAGCTGACTGGTTCATATAACAGACGAGCATGGGATGAGGCTGGAAAGCTAGGTTTGTTCATTAGCAGTAGGTAGGCTTCGGGTTGGAAAACAAAGTTTTTCTTAAAAAAAATGAGCACCTGCTGTGTGGCAGACTTGTACCCCGGAAAGAAGGGAGTGAGGAGGAACTAAATGAAAGACCATAGGAAAGAAAATAAACTCTAGTAAACATTAGAAATACACAAATAAATTGGGGGGGGGGGGAAGAAATACACAAATCAGACTATTACAGGGCTCTGAGTATCAGCATGTCAGGGGGAATGGGAAGAGAGCCTGACACAGAGTGAAGAGCTCTTAGACCAGGGAGGGCAGGCTTAGGAGTCAGGCTGTTCTGCTGAGTAGTCCCTTGAAATTCTCATTCTTCAGGCTTCATAACAGAGTTGAGCCCTACAGCTTAATGGTGTCAGGTGGTGAGGGTGGAAGATGGCAGGGGAGGAGGGAGGAAAAAATATAGAAACACTGGATATAGAATTCTGGACATATTTGGTTTAGATTCAAATTCCCAAGATACCAGACCTCTGAGCCTCTGTCTCCTAACTTAAGCACCTCAATTTTACTCAACTCTTCTTCACCAGGTCCCTCGACACTTTCTACTCCACAGATTCCTGGCCTTGGGACCCCTCTGAGTTCTTCCTGCAGCAGACAGACCCTTCATAGACTCGGTTTCAAGGAAACAAAACAAAAACCAAAATTGAAAAGAAGGCAGGCTCTTCCTTTGATGCTTGTTGTGTTCATTTTGCGTTAGCTTCTCTTAGTTTGTAGGCAAGGAAATAGACTATTTCCTTGGGTTACTTTCAATACATTACCTGATAAATGACTTATATCCAGCGTATATTAAGAACTCTCACAAATCTATAATCAAAAGATAAGTAGCCTAGGTTTTGAAAAATAGGCAAAAGACTTAAAAAACGCTTTACAAAAGTAGAGACAAATGGCCAATAAGCACACGAAAACGTGCTCGCTATCCTTAGTCATCCTAAAACATAATGAGATATCGCTGCACACCCACTAGGTTGACTAAATTTAAATAGACTGATAATAGCAAATGATGGTGAGGGTGTAGAGCAACTGGAACTTCCATACGTGCCTATTAGGAATGTAAAATTCCTATTGGGAGTGTTCAACATACACTTACCTTATGACTTTATACTTGTTTCCATTTCAAGAGAAATGGAAACCTGTATCCACAGACAGATTGGTATAAGAACTTTCACACAAGCCTGATTCCCATTAGCCAAACAGTGGAAACAACCCAAAAGTTCATCAGCCGGAGAGCAGATAAACAAATGGTGGAATATCCACTGAATGGAACACCACACAGCAGGAGGGAGGAACAGACACAGAACATGGATAAATCTTAAATACAGAATGTGGGACACAAGAAGCCAGACATAAAAGAGTACGTACTGTACGATTTCGTTGTATGAAATCCAAGAGAAGGCTAACTTCCATCTGTCATGACAAAAATCAGAAAGTGATATCTGAGTCGGGGTGGGAGCAGGAACCCCTGGGAGGGGGCAACCAGCGGACTCCCTAAAGTGATGGAAAGGTTCATATTTGTTTTGGGGGATGACTACATGGGTGTATAAAATTGTCAAAACTCATAGAACAAATGCTTAAAATATGTGTGTCTTATGGTATATAAATTACTTTAATTTTTTAAATACAGGAAGGAAAAACAGAGTCATAGCCCTGGTCTATATAGGCCTCGTCATCCTATAAATTACCTCTTATAAATTACAAATCAGTTCTCTCTCTTCTCAATTTAACTCCTTTCTCTAGTTAGAGAATGAAGTATTTTTCAAAGATCGGTACATTAAAGACCTGTTTTGCCTGCTAACCTGTTCCCCAAGGGTTTCCCCACAATGAGTAGATACTAGGTTTCCTGCTGGGCTCAGTGGATCCCGTAGTTGACCTGAATGAGGTGGGGACGCAGACAGCGAAGATGGTATTTTCCGCCCCATCTCTGCATGAAAGACAGCAACTATCCTTTCAATGAAGAAAGGTCTTGCCGTTAGACAAAACATGTAATCCTGTGCCCCAGACAGCAGCCCCTCATGGCAGACTGCTTGCCGCTCCCATCCCAGTCTGTATGGCCCCAGCACAAGAGATAAGAGCGCCACCTCCCAGCTGCCTCCAGCTGGTCTTCTCCTTCCCTTTGTCCCCTGATGCTCCTTGAGCAGCAACACTTGATAACTGGGAAGTGTGTGCCATGTGTCAGCTGGGAGGAGGTCCAGCACAGTGAAAATCACTAAGCTGGGGCTCTGGGATATGTGCTTAGGCTGCCTGAGCCGTCCTGCGACGGTTTGATCTGGGTGAGGCTTTCATTTTCTCTTCTTGGGAAAGAAAGTGACAGTACCTGTGCCACTGCCTTCACAGGGCTGTCGTGGGGGTACATGAGATAACGGACCTGAGAAGCATGCTAGCACAGTTTTCATCTGATAACATGTATCGGGTGGGATTATTTTCCGGTTTGGTACTTTGGAGCTCCTCTCTGAGAATGATTGCCGTGGTCGTAAAGGAAGTGTCGGGTTCAGCAAGCCTGTACTGACGGTTGTTGTCTCACAGGTGACGGCAGAGCTCGACGCTTGGAATGAGGACTTGCTCCGGCAGATGAATGACTTCAACACGGAGGATCTGACGCTGGCAGAGCAGCGGCTGCAGCGCCACACGGAGCGGAAGCTGGCCATGAACAACATGACCTTCGAGGTCATCCAGCAGGGCCAGGACCTACACCAGTACATCATGGAGGTCCAGGCCTCGGGTAGGTGACCTGTCTCATCCTTGTTCTCCTGGCAGGGAGGTGATGAAAGCTAGAACACCCGCGTGATTCCAACGGGCACTTCCACTCTGCCCATCCGTTTTGTTCCTATAGATACAAGGGACAGACACTGAAGCATAAGAGCTGAAGTAACTTGTCCAAGGTTGGCCAGTCAGGCTGTGGTGAAGGTGGGAATAAGGCCAGGGTCTCGGAGCTGTAGAGAGAATGGGAAATATCAATGATCAAAATTAGCACAGACTGAAAAAAAATGGTAGCCTGGAAAAAACAAACCAGGCTGACTTCAAAAGCAGTCAGCCGTCCATGTGAATTGTATTCACATGTATACATTTCCGCTATTCTACTCCCTCCTCCCCTCACACGCTCTCCTGTCCTGTCCTCCACCCCCAGGGCTGCCTCCCTGTTTCCTGTTCCTGCCTCTCAGAGTCCTGTTTTCCTATCACTGGTCTGTGCAGGAGCATAGGAAGCGTTGATAAAAATTTATGGCAAGGTCATAGAGTTGTATTACTTCTCAAGAAAATATGGCTGAGTTCCCCAGGTTTGACTTCTTTTCCTGCTTGGAATTTATTTACTATTTATCCCACAAATGCGTGAGCCCTGACTGTTACACCTGCCACTCTCCAAATTGTCCTCTGGTGTCAGAACTGGAGGGAGCCATCGTGGTCCCCTGGTCCCACTACTCCAGGACAAAGAAGTCACTTGTCTGGGCACATACCAGTGGAGTGGTAGAACCCAGATCTGTCCGCCCAAACTCAGCAGGTCCTCACTGGCTCAGGTTCCTCACCCTCCAGGAGGAGGCAGACAGGGGCTCAGGCCATCCACTCTTTAAAACACCATTGGTCCATGTCCCTGTTGATCCTGAAGGATATTTAGAATCATGAGACTGTCAGGTGGACCTTAGCAATCAAACTTAACTTCAGGGTACCATGTTTCTTTTAACGACCTGAGAGAGTGCGTGCCAGCATTCAAAGGAACTTCACTTCCAACCAGAGGAGAGGCACCCGGCAAATTCTGTTCACTTTGGTCAACATAATCCTTTCTTGAATTTTCGTTTGTGTTGTGAATAGGTAGCAGCTGCCTCTGAGGCCCAGTCTGCACACGGTCTGGTGTGCAGACCGGGCCATTCACATTGGTCTATCTGGCGACTGTTTTAAACATGACAATGCCCCCAGGTATTCTGATTTAACACCCTGCGAGTGGGACTTGGGCGTCAGCAGAAAGCTCCTCAGGTGATCCCTCTGTGCAGCCAGGGCTGAGAACCACTGCTTTTTATCAGGATGGTTAAATCACAGCCGCTGATAGCTATGGAATGCCCCAGGACAGGGACTCCCAAAGGTGGTTCCCAGATCGGCAGCATCAGTATTCCCCGAGGACTTGTTGGAAATGCAAGTTTAAGGGCTCTTCCCTAGAACGAGCCACATCAGAATCTCTTGGGGTCGGGCCCAACCATCAGCTTCCCGGTGACGTGATGCACCACTATGGTAGGACGGCTGATCTAGGACCTTGCCACTCGAAGTGTGGCCCTGGGCCCACAGCATCAGCGTCACTGAGCGCTGATTAGAAATGCAGAATCCCAGACTCATGAATCTGAATCTGCATGTTAACAAAATCTCCAAGCAAATCATGTGCACAGTAAAGTTTGAGAAGCAGAATTCTAAGCCATGCTTTGTTTCTTTTCACAGCCTTGATAGAGAAGGTGGGGAAACTGTAATCCTTTCTCTGTGATGGGGAACCCTCTCTGGACTCAGGGTTTCACCGTTCGGCTTGCCCTCATGATGCTCACAATAGCCGCCCATCCAGCTAAGCCTGGGACGATGAGGGAATATAGATACAGTACCTAGGGCAGAGGCTGGGGCAGAGAAGCCCTGCAGGCATGTTCGCCCTTCACCCCTCAGTACTGATGCGTCTGGCAGGACGGGAGCTCATCTGCCTGAAAACCTGCAACGCGTAGGACCAAGATGCTTACATGACCTTGGGCAAGCCCACCTCTGTCTCAAGAGCCAGGTGTCCATGGCAACAGAAGGATGGCCAGGAGCTGGCAGTCCCTGAAGACTGCCTGTGACTGGGGTTGGCTGTGCTTGTCAGCCAACTTAACTGTGAGGGCTGAGTGGGTGAAAACATCCCAGGCAGATGGGCCACCCACCTCGACAGGACCCTGTTCTAGAAATGAGCTTTGTCAAAAGAGGCTTGATTGGCCTCTTCAGCCCCCTCCGCCAGGACTGGCTGTTGCCCTGCTCCTACCTCAGCTCGCTGCTCAATCTGGTATAGCCCATAAGGCTTCGAGGGAAGCTCACCCTGTCTGTTACTGATTGTCTGGTCTCACAGAGGAGGCATCTACCTCATCTCTGGCTTGGAGGAGGGAAGGGCAGAATCATGCCAGAGCTGGGGAGTGGGGGTGGAGGTTGGGGGTTGACCCAGGTGGACCTTGCCCAGGTAGGACATCAGAGGAATGCAAGACATCAGAGACTCAGGACTGAGGCAACAAACGGCTTGGGCATTTACGATGTACACCTAGGGAACTATGTTTGTCCTAAAGGTGAAATAAGCTGTTGTCTTAGAAAAAGGACAATTAGCAAAATTAAGAATTTCGTTGGTATTTAGTGCTCCATGCTAAATTAATTAAGGGCTTATACTTTGATTTTTATAGGAGGACAGGGAGGTAGGGAATTTCCACACACTTATTTTCAAGTATGGAGTTTGTAGCATTGAGCCAGGTTCTGCTAAATCTCTCTGGGTGCCAGTAACTCCAGCCAAAGCCAAGGCCTTTGCTTAAATCATTATCAGCCCTAGGACTCGAAGGCAAAACAGGAACAGTGTCTTCACTTGCCGATTGTTCTTTCCTCACTTTAGTGTTGTCCATTTGAACCTCAAGTTGGAAGGTGTTTGCTGGAAAGTCAAGTTCAGGGGAGCACACTGGCTGAACTCAAGGTCCGGTCACACCGCCAACGTGCAGTCTGACTTTGAAGCCCCTTTTCTTTTTCGTTAGAATTAGTTTCTTTTTCTGCCTAGTGTGGCAGGTGGGCATTGGTTCCTCAACTCCCTTCCGGTTCCCACTGCTATGATTCAGCCTCACCACCTCCACTGGTCACGCCACAGTTCTTCTCGCCAACGTAATCTGACCTGTGACTGTGTGCTTGGCCTTAGGAAGAAGGCAAGAGCTGCATATCCCATGGATATGTTGTTTTTGTGGTTTAATCAAAGCTTCAGAGTCTCTCTTGATGCAGCATTTTTAAGTGAAAAATCTTTGGAGTCTGTGGCAGTGATGCTTAAAACGTACTATCCCTGGAAAGAACCCCGCCACAACATTTGAAAATAAACATTTAAAATAAATTAAGTTTGGGGGCATCACTTTTCTCCTTGAGCGTAGAGGTTAAGAGTACAGTAGGGGAAGAAGACTGGCTTGGCATCCCACCAAGCCTCTTACTACCTGGGTGAACACATGACCCAATCTCTCTAAGCTTTGCCTTCCTCTGGAAGGTGGTGATCCTAAGAATACCAACCGTCGAGAGTCATTGTGAGGATGCAGTGGGGTAACACACGAGCATGCTAAGGGGGCCGTGTATCTTGATAATGATTATATATTGCATTAGTATTCTAGCACTTACTGCATTCTGTGGGGCTTATTTGTGTTCCTTGTAGCTTCTCCAGCAGCATTAGGGCATTCTCTTTACATTCCCAGCATCTAGCAGAGTGATTATGCCTTGCACAGAGCACGTTCTGAATAATAATATTTGCCAAATTAATCAAGATTAAACATCCGTGTGGGTGGAACAGATGTAGGCAAAAAGAACGGGCCACGAATAATTTTACTTGTGTTGTAAAAGGAAGGAAAAGACCTGTGTTTTTCCAGAATGGAAGTTACTCTGGGGTTAATAGGAGTATGGATGCGGTGAGAGCTAAGAGGAGAGGACAAGAACTTGGACATAACACAACAGTTCTCAGCCTGGCTCCCTATTTACAATCACCTGGAGAACTTCTCAAAAATACCGAGGTCTGGGCCCCATCCCTTAGGGATTCTTACTTAATTAGTCTGGATTGGGCCCAGATATGTTTTTAACTCCCCAGATGGTTCCAATATATAGCCAAGGTTGAGAATACTGATCTGAAAACCTGATTAAAGGACTTCGTAATTTCTGAGCTGGGTATTCTACTGAGGCAGTGATGCAGACAGAGGCGTGGGGAGGTGAGGAGAAAAGAGAAAAGATGTTCTCCCTTTGAGGCAGACACATACATTTAAAGATCACACAGTCAAAAACCATGTTACAAGTATAGCATAGCCAGGAATACCTACCTTGTACCCTAGACCACAGCCACCTCTCCTTGAGGGAATTAAAGTGGTTCCCCCAAGCTGACAGCAAAGGAAAGCAAAGTAAGACTTTATTATTAGCTGTGGCTTTGAGCCCTAAATAAACACAATGCCTAACATTCTAGCAACTGAGTGTGGCAAGGAATATCTTTATCCCTTGATTGCCAGCCATTGTACCATCTTATCCAGTGGTTCCCAATCTTGTTTGCATGTTGGAATCACCGTGGGAGTTTTAAGACTTACTGATGCCTGGGTCCCCCCCATCACCCCCAGAGATTCTGTTATGGGTCTGGGGTGTGGCCAGGACGTGATGATTTTTTTAAACTTTCCAGATGAATCTAATGTCAACCAATTAGAGCACTGGTCTAATCATGTCCAAACCACCGTAGTTTCTAATGCTATACATAAAGCAAGTATGTAAACACCTGACAGTAAGATTGTATATTTACATTGTATAGAAGCCATTCAACTGTCCATCAGTAATCAACAATGAATGTTATGATTTCCCCAAGGGAAAGGGAAAATGGATATTTTTTAACCTACTACATGCCAGGCACTGAATATACCTTATCTCTTAGTCCTCACGACACCCCCACAGAGTTGTTGTTGGGATTCCAATTTTCCCCAGGCTCAGAGAGGATAGGAGACCAGAGACTCACCATTTACAGGTTAGCATGGATTCAAAGCTAAGTCTGTCCTTCCCCAAAGTTCTCAGGTGCTTTCCACCATAGAACATGACCTGAGCTCTTCCCTAAAGAGGCCCATAGGTTCGCTGAACAGGTATTTATTGGGTGTTATGAGACAAGTACTGTGCTAGGTCCTAAAGATGCAGAGAGGCATAAGACAGACATGGCCCTCGTATGGGAGAGGCTGCATTCCTGCAAGAATATGGACCAGTTAACAGGGAGCCCACTTCCATGAAAGTGTTTTGAGGGAGGGATGGGTACAGGACATGGGGGGAGCACCTCAGAAAGAAATCTCAATACAACCTTCTTCAAATAGACCGACAAACTCTTCATTACAAATATATTTCACCACTCGATGGAAAGAACAAACATGTCTTGTTGCATTTCTGAGAGCCAGTAAGGAAGATAGTTAAGCCTATGATTAGATTGAAAGGAATAATGTCAACTCCCTCTGCTGTTGATTGATGGATATGTACCAGTTGATGGGTCTTCACTGGGACTCATGTCAGTGTGTTTGGGGGCAGTGGGAGAGACGGTGAGTTGCTGTTCTTCCAGGTGCAGCCGGAGTACGTCTTCATGTTCCTCCCGTGCTCCATCCACAACATGATGTGTGGTTGAGAGGTGCAGAGGTGCCGCAGGCATCGTCTCCACCCATTCTGTTTCCTGTGTTCATCTCGCACAAAGCAATCTCAAGCAAGGTCGATGAAAATGAAGGGTTGAGTGTCAGGGCAGGCTGCAAGCTTCCTCTGGACGATGTCCTAAGCAGCTGACTGGCCCCTTTAGATGAGTTACTAGGCTCAGAGAGCCGATTTGCATGCAGTGTGGCAGGGGTGAGCCTGAGCTTTCCACACAAAGACACTTTGCCCAAACCCAGCATACTAAACATGAGAGATGCATCCAGAATGAAAATGAGCTGGAGGGGAAAAAAATCGCACCGTGGCTGGAAGCAGGGAAGAACATCTACTTCTGCAGGTGGATCTAAATTACATTTTCAGAAAGTAAACATGGGGGTCAAAGGTCATGCCATTTGGCTGAGCCTTGCAGAGGTAGAAATTTCTGTATTTCTTCTTATTTTTTATTTCCATCAAGGAAATGCTCTACCTCATCCTCTTGGTGACTGAAAATAGTAACTAGAAGGAGGTGACTGCCAAAAGAACAAGCCGTTCTTTTCTGTCTCCCACAGATATTTCAGGAGCTAGGACTCAAAATTATGAAACTGACAGAAAAAAAATAAACATGAAAAGATACCGAAATTATTACCATGTAACACCAGAAAAAAGTTTTTCCCACTCTCCCATATCATCCTTTTATAAAAACACTTTTTTGCCTCTACAGAAATGAATTTCTCTTAGCGTGTGCAGACGTTCCTTATACTCCCCAGACTGTGGCCTGCAGGTGTGTTGGTGGTTAGCAGTGATGTATTGGTGTGAGTCAGAGAAATGAGGAGTCTCCCAAAGGGGATTTAGTTTTTGAAGTGGCCATCCGTATGTTGAGATCCCTTGGATGTCATGTCCATCTGACCAGCTAATGAGAGTGTACGTTTGGCAGAAGTTCTTGAGACAGGGTCTTTTGGGCTTTGTTTTGTATTTCCCAGTGTGAGCAGAGGCTGGCTTGTGAATATCCGCAGAGACTGCGGGTGCTGTTATGTCTGGGGATGGACTTCCAGAGAACCACCTCTCCAAGTCCAGTTGGTAATAAGGAGCTGATCCATCTGTTGAAAAGTTATTCGCAGGCAAAGAACCAGTTAATTCAAAAGAAATGGCATGATTTGAGCATCTCAGACGAAGCTGGTTCTAGCAATCTATCCAGTTTCACAGTGGGATAAGCAGAGGTTGGGAAGGTGCTGGTAATGGCTATTTCCAGATTCCAGCTTTCATGTGTATATTGAAGGAAATGTAGTCTTTGCAGCACTACCTGGTTTTTGTCTACTTTTGTTTTGTTTTGTTTTTTTAAATCAGGAATTGAGTTAATCTGTGAGAAAGACATTGATCTGGCAGCCCAGGTGCAAGAGCTACTGGAGTTTCTCCACGAGAAGCAGCATGAACTGGAGCTCAACGCAGAGCAGACTCATAAGCGTCTTGAGCAGTGCCTCCAACTGCGGCACCTCCAGGCTGAGGTCAAACAGGTGAGCCCGGCCCTGCCACCTCCACTCGGGGCTCCCCACCTAGCGTGGGCCTGCTCCTGGTATGGGGTAAGGCACACAGAGCCACAGGTGTAACCAGACCTTAGAAAATAGGTAAGTGAAAGAGTGGTTGTATTCATTTCTGAAAGTGAGGCTGCCATCTATTGGATCTAACAAATGCATCTCGTGGTACAATGGCTCAAACCACAAATGCATAATTTCTCCTTCATAACAGTCTAAGGAGAGCATTCCAGGGCTTTCCCAAGTTGTCCTTAGTCACTGAATTCTTTTCTCTTCCTTTCTATCCTCAATCCCAGCTCCCAGTTCGTGGGAAACAGAAATCCTTTATGAATAAACACATTCAGCTTTTAGAGCCACGCCGATTAATTTGGGAGCCCTGTGTGCCTAGTGCAGTGCCTGACACATAGTGAATAGTCAGTAAATAGTAGTGGTTGCCTCATTCTTTCCAATGCGTGTGCGGTTCTAATAAGAAAATTTTCTTTCCATATTAACGTCAATTTTAAAAAGAAAAAAGAGTTCTTTTGTATATGAGACATTATACTAGCCATTTTTCTAAGGACATACCCAGATCTCTAGAAATCTCTAGGAACGTACAATATTCAGTGACACGTTTTAAAAATATGACTTATTTATATTGTGAACAAACTAAGTGGGCATTATTAGCATGATGAATGGGGATTTCCTATTTAGACAAAGTGGGGTTGAAGACATACAAATATAATTAGAGTTACATTTGTTGAGTGCTGTGTGCCTTTTACACCTATCTCTTGATCACTTTACACAACTATTCTCTAAAACAGATGTCATTCCCATTTGGCAGATGAGGCTACTGAAGCTTAGAGAGGTCACCAGACAGTGGTCACACTGAGGAAAGAGCACGCCACCTCCCTACACAGGTCCATGAGGGCTTCCTGGCAGGGGCAGACTCCACAGTACTTCAGCGTTTGTCTTCTGCTCCACATTCTCCCAAGCAAGCGCACCCCCCTGCTTCTAGCCAGAGCCCCACCCAGAATATCCAAAGCAAAGACACATCTTCCTCTTTTAAACACTTTTTTCCCCCTATGTACAGTGACTGCTAGAGCATTTAGATATAAGTCCATTCATTTAGCCCAGGGAACAAAAGCATCATACGAATTTGATTTAATTATTGCTTGGTCCCTTATAGTCAAGGTATTCCTTGATAATGCCTATGTCTTAGTTATTATAGTGCCTTAATTATTATATTGTTATTTATGGTAATGGGCAAAAGTATTTATCTTCTCTCCTCCCCTTCTCGTCCAATCAGTGCTCAGCCAGAGCCCACACACGCTGTGCTCAGGATCCAGCTTCATCTTCAGCTCAAGTGAAATCACTGAGCCCCCAGCAAGGCTGGGTCACAGTTCAGTCATCTAGGTTGTTTTCTGTTTCATTCCTCTGGGATCACACCTGAATCCCTAAGGAGAAATGGTATTTGTAGCACATCGTGGAGCTCCTAGCAGGCCGAGCAGCGATGAGTATACAGATTCTGAAACTCTTGGCAGTAATGATAGGACTCTCTTTTCATCTGAGCAGCGCGTTCTCATTTGTGTCTCATTTTAGGAAAACAGGCCATGGGGGAAAGGGGTGTATGTTTACTTTACAAATGAGGAAACCGAGGTACCATAGGTTTATTGCTCCTATGCCTTCTTGACTAACTCAAGCTGAAACTTGAGCCCAGGCCTCCTAAGTCCAAGGTCTGCGATTTGCCTCTGCAAGGCCGCACTCCATCCTGGGGTCAGGAGAAAGAGAGAAGCCCTCCAGCCAAACGCAGTCTGGGATTTCCCTGGCCTCCACAGCCTCGCAGCCAAGAAGACAGGCAGGCGTGGCTTGCACCTGGCAGAGAGGGTGGCACCTCATCGGTCAGTGGGCTCTAGCAAGTTGTGGGAGTTCTCGGCTCTTCCTACTTGGCTGTTTCTGTCAGCGGAAGGTGGCAGGAATGGTCATCTGAACAAAGCAGATAACAGGAAAATTATTCCTATTTGACTTTGGAATGAAATATATACTTTTGTGTTTGTTCCTGGTATCTTATTTTATTTTTGGCTCCAGCATTGATAGTAGAGCCAACCCCCTAATTATGTTCTTCTTGACTGATAGGAAAATGGAATGAATTTTCATCCTCCAAGTCTACGTTCTGTATAGGATAAGGAGCAGGGATGATGACACCTAGTTCGTCAAATGGGGAAGTAGGTCATCTCTCGCTGAGTAATCCAGGCATGACTAATATCTGTATATATTTCTACTCAGTATCTCAGGAGTTGGAGGAAAAAGAAGAATGCTACTGGGGTGAGAAAATGGTTTCTCCCCAGCATGGCGAGAAGCACACACAGGGGGATTGTAACTCAGAATGGTCCCGGCTTGCTCAAGTCAGCCTTTAGGAAAGCTGTGAGGCTTTTGTGAAGGGCATCGGCCCTTGGAGGCACCAAAGGACTGCTGTCCAGTTAAGCCACCAAGCCTCATTAAGCAGACTTGTTTTCCTTGTCAATATAAGGCTCTTTCTTCAGGGAGTTGTCTGGTTCAGTTTCAGGGAAGGCATTTGGGTTTGATGGAAGTTAGTGGAGAAGGAAATATTGATTTGGAAGCTGTTGACACTTGGAAAGAGGGAGTTAATTTAGATGTCGGTATTGATCAGTGGGGCTATATTTAGACACTAGCTTGAGAGTTTCTTTTTTGAATATACTCTCAAGAAAACAAAAAAAAAAGGAAAAGAAAAAGGACGCCTTCATTGAAATGCCGTTAATGGGGACAGAAAGGGAGAGGACAGCAATGTATGAGTGTACAGCTGTGTCATTAGCACTCTCATAGATGAAAGGGTTAGCTTTGGCCATCATAGCCTGCAGTGTTGTTACCCCACAATTATATGAAACTGAAGCTCTGAAGAGTGATGACGCCAGAGACATTAGACTGAATTTTGTGTTCAAGCATTTAGGACAACTGAAATTGATTAATGCAACTGATTTTCTTTCTGAGGGATCACCTAGGACTTTGTATCTAAGATAAATGGCCCAAAGCCCTCCAGAAAAATGTTGAGCCTTGAAGGGAAATCAAGAGAAACCAGTCCCCTGATTTTACTGCGCATGGATCAGGTCCTAAACCACGCAGATGCCCTCCTTTCTTCTAGAAAATAGTTCAGAGTATTCTCCAGATCCCAGAGAATGCTCTGATTGCTTTCCAGGAAAATTGTTACTCTGGTAAGGATGAACTCACATTTATTAGACAATTTAGGAAGATTTGAAAGTCCTACTTACTGGACATAAAATGAAATGAATTTCCATATGAATTCCTGCATAGCAGTGCATTTAGCAGAAAATAGGCTAAAATGGATTTCTAAGATGTTAGGGTTCTATGCGATGGGGAAAAGAAATCGTACTTACTTGTCTACTAAAGACACTGATTGAAATTACCCCTGTGGTCCAAATACTGGTGAAAACTTGCATATGATCAAGATGGACATTCAAAACAAAGGAGAAAATATTGTCCTGTCTGTCCTCATATTCCTGTGAATAATACTGTGTTCAGTTGGGTTCACTGTACATAAAAATTAGAAAGGAGTTGGCGTAGATCCAAAAAAGAGGCACCCAAAGGGTCGAGTGCAATCCATTTGTTTCGAAATGGAGACAATGAAGGAGACACATGGTCACAGTCTATAAAATCATAAAGGATGAGCACGTATGATCTCATGAACCATGAAGTTTTAGAACAAAGAAACACTGGAAACATGGCAGGCTCCCAGGTACCATCTGAGAGGCTAATGACTTTTCCTGTGGCTGGAGTTTCAGAAATGATTGTGCCTTGTGATAAGTTATCTGCAGTGCAGGCCTTAGAGTCAGTGACCCTGAGTGCGACCTCATAGCTTTATTGTCATGTTGGTATGACCGAGAGAACACAACCATGTACAAGCAGCTTCCCCAGCCTACACGGTGACAGGGCCCAGTTGCCCAGCTTAGATAGCATCGTCATTTGTGGTCAGCCACATCCAATTAACCAAATCCAGTTTTCTCCTAACTCGGGGTTGTCTGAGTTTCCTTGGCCCGAGGAAGCAGATGTCCATCTTCCATTCTCCCTTTCAGCTCTGACTGAGCGGAATTCATAGCCTCGATCCCCCAGCAGCAATACTCTTCCAGTCTCTCCTTTCTACAAAGTTTCTCTGGTATCCTGTGGTTATAGGGGCAGTGTCTGAATTTTGAAAGAAGTGTGGGATGTTAGGGTTCAAAGTGACCTTCAAAGATCATCTAACCTATAGGTAAACTGTTGCCTAAATGATTGATCAACATACAATGCTCACTTTACAGATTACATTTTATGGTTTGCAAAAAATACCTTTGCAATATAATTATTTCATTTCACCTTTACCCTATGACTTAGGCAAAGTGTTACCATTTTACAGAAAACTGAGCCTCAGAGAGATTACATGATGTTCCCAAAGTCACACATCTCAAGATTAGTAGGACCGAACGTTTTCTCATTTTTATTACAATATTTCTTTTACTACCTTGCACTCATTTAGATGCTCATAGAAGAATACATAACCAATTTTATGAACCAAGAAGGTAAAGAACAGCAGTGATACAAAATTATACCAACAAAAGCTGTCATTAATCAGAGTACAAAGAATGATGATAACACGACAGCTAAGGTATCTACATCACATCAAGAGGCCCAGAATATGCCAATAAGCTCTATAAATTCTGGGACAAAAATTAATATACCCGAACGTTTTTCTCTTCTCATTGTGAGAGGTACAAATAATGAATCAGAGCATTAGCTAGCTTTGGTCCAAAAGTGAAAATCACCACCACCACCATCATCTGGCTTTACATATCCCAATATGTTGCTTCCACCCTGATACAGAAAGTTAAGGTACCATGATCCTTACTTTACAGATGAGAAAATGGAGGCTCAGAGGGGTTAAGTGATTTTGCCAGGTAGGGACAAAGCCAGATGTTCCGACTTCAGATTTTGTCCTCTTTCAACTCTATCCCAGTGCTGCTTCCAGGACTGACTCAACCATAGGGATCAGTCCCCCCTCTAAACCTAAGCCATGGATATAAACACCAGGCATTTCTATCTTCCTAAAATCAAACCTCCCACTTTGAAGTCTTGGAATGCCTTTAGACACAGCATTTGGGAAACAAAAATGAGCAAGGATGACAAGGATGTGGCATGATTTAACGGAGAGACTGAAGCCTACTTTATTTCTAAATGGAAAAGCTGCTGCATGGGGATCCCACACTCTAGCCATAACTGATGCTGCAGTTAGCTGCAACTAGAGAGGAAAATATTCCTGCAAGACTTAGGAGGCCGAGAGGGAGTCAAATGGCTCCTCAAGCATTGATTTGTGAGGTCCATGGAGAAAATGTTTCTCTGACACCCTCAGCTGAGCCTTGAACCAAGAAAAATGCAAAGAATCATGGCAGGAGGACTTACATAGTTCAAAAATATACATTGTAATTTCCATTTTGCAAAGAGATGAAGCATTTGGGCATGCCATCCATGTATGCATGTACCCAGACTTACAGGCAGCTTCTGGAAAGCGTCAGCCCCTCTAGCTAGCCAGCCAGCCACAGGACACCAGTGGCTTCAGAGATTTCACAGATACACTCGGAGCAGTTATTTCCTGCAACTAATTGCTGTACAGATTGGCATCTTACCCGCAATCTGCCAGACTGGCCATGAATTAGCATCTCAATGCAGATAGCCCAGTGTCAGCAGGATTTCTGCCCTGGTGTTATCCATGCACAAAATGGCATCAGTCATTTTCTGCCCAAGGAGGAAATTCGCAAGATGCCTATGATGGTTATGGAATAGGAGACCAGGCTTAGTATTTTTCTAATTGTTTAACATAAAGAAGTTAAGAGGACAAAAAAGCAAAACAAAACAAAAATCTGAAACAGACTGTGGTGACGTCTGCTTTGTCTTAAGGTGGCAGATGGATGGTATTTACTGATTTTGAAATTTCAGAAGAATTTTTATTTTTTTCTCCAAGAAAACTCTCAGATTCCCTAGTAAGGAGAATATGTGGTAGTTTTCTGGTGATCAGACCCAAGACAGATTTTCAAGGTCTAATTCTCCCAGTTTGATTTTCTGTGTTTGACTCTATTAGCTGGATAATGCCACATTTCCATGTCACCTCGGACTGTCTACACGGTGTCAGCTGTTTCTCCTTTCAATTCTAATATTCCCTAGCTGAGTTTTCTTTCCCCCAGTACTAATTAAGATCACCTAGAAATTTTACTCAGCCTAGTCATAGCCTCTAAATAATTTAAATCAATTATAGCTTACTCTCCCTTTGTCTAATGATCCATTCAATGTATGGATGGATTGTTCATTCTATTTTGCTTGTTTTCTTTCTCTCTCCTCCTTCCTTTGGGTTGTTTACCTACAAAAACTCAAACCTGTCTACTCAGCTGTTTTGCAAGACATGGGAGGTTGGACTCACTGCTCAGGTGTGAGTTGGTATTTACCATAGATTATCATTCACTCACTCACTCACTCACTCACTCACTCACTCACTCACTCACTCATTCAAAAACAACGCTGCATACCTGTCATATGCAAGGTACTGCGCTAGGCACTGTGTGAGATGGAAATATGGCTAATATAATACTCTACTCTCCTGGAAGTTTACATTCTAAGGGGGAAAATGAAACATAGGTCAAAATAACTGAACAAGGCAGGCTGTGGTAAGTGCCACACAGGTGGTACATACAAATCGGTGTAGTCATATTAGATGACAAAGAGATTGTTTCTAATGCGAGTGATTAAGTATGGAATATTTCAAGAAGCTATTGCTATTTGAACTGGACCTTAAAAAAAATGGATACCAAGAGAGGGATTTATTTATTTATAACCATTTATGTGTTCCAGAAGGAACTCCAGGAATGTGTGTACAGTGTAATCTGATAAAATAATGTTTAAATTAAGTGGGTGAGGAAATTGGGACAGAGGGGTAATAAGGGTAGGAAAGAATATATGAAGCTGGAAATTAAGTTGGTCCTTCAAATAAATACCTTATGGCCAGGTAAGATTAGGGAGTTGACCACTTTAATTATCCAGACCCCCCTGTTCTTTCTCCATCTACTATGGAAGAAGACCAGCGAGCTCTCTGACTTGAACGAGCCTTCAGAGAAGGCAACGGCTCCGGAGAAGCTGCGCAGGCCATTCACCTGTGTTCTCTCCCTGACTCCTTAGGTCCTGGGATGGATCCGCAATGGGGAGTCAATGCTCAATGCCAGCCTGGTCAATGCCAGCTCTTTGTCCGAAGCAGAGCAGCTGCAGCGGGAGCACGAGCAATTCCAACTAGCCATCGAGGTAACACCCAAATCTGGCTACACTGTCCTCCCTTCCCCTTTCTGCTCTGTGCTTCAGGCAGGATGTTTCCTCAAGATATGGGCATTCCTTCATGTTATGAAGGCCTTACTCTTTCTAGTGAAGTGGTCCTGGTAGCCTCCTTACTTACCCAGGAATTGATGGAGAAGCAAAAGCAGGGTTTGTCACCCCAAGGAGGCCTGGGAGTAGAAGACAGGTATTCATGCTACAAATGTGGATTTGCTTTTTTACTCATTGATACCTTTAATCTTCAAAGCCCCTGGTCCATTGAGTTTTTTATACATTATGGACTATGCACCATGTGAGAAATGTAAAGCATTTCTCACATAAAGATCACACAGAATTGAGAATAAACAAGTGCAAAAGTCATTATTAGTAAATTAGGGTTCCATTTTTAAACATGTAGCTTACAGGTAGCCCGTAGAGTCTATTGTCAGATTCTGCCTTCGAGCAAGAACAATGATCACAGGATCAGATTACACTAGATAACTTGCTTCGCTGAAAGGAATTGTTCAAGAATGTGGATGGAAGTCATATTTAAAGAATAAACTCAGACCCGAAATTAACTGAGTGAGACTTGTCTTAATGGCTGTTTTAAAATAAAATTCCACTTATGATAATCGAATATAAATTTTGTCTTACTTTAAATAATACCTTTAATTATCCTTTTTACTAAAATATTCTCTTTCCCAAAGAGACTTGAGCTGATTGCTTTGGAGTGGTGTGGGGGAAAGAATAGGAAATGGGACATAGGAACTATATTAAAAATAAAATAAGTTCAGTACCATTGGGAAAAGAGATAAAGAGTGAACAGTGCAAAGACATTCATTACTGTGGTTCAGTACAAAACTCGGCCCACTTCTGAGTGTGTTAGAAATGCAAGGGTGTTATTTTCTACTTAACAAATGATTGTTAATGAGGATTTTCCACAACAATGACAAAGTTTTCACTGTCCATGCTAGTAAGTATATCTTTAATACTGTAACCCAACTGATTGCTAGCCATTTTTAAACTAGTATTGATTGATTTCAACCATTTAATTTTCTGGAAACCATCTTGTATGTGTAAACATAGCATGAACATGAGTGACGTGTTTCTATAAGATTCCTGATATCTTCTTAGAAACCATTGCTAGTAGTAGAGTACTGTGTAGGATTTAAGACTTAAAAGTGAACTGTATATTACATACACAGTATGGTCAAATCATTGTCTAAGGATGAACTAACCAGAGGAGAGACGTTTTATTATCGTCAGCTGTCTCTGTTGCGTTTTCCTGCCATGCCCTAATAGGAGGGCATTCGAATCTATTTACCATAAGGGAAAAATCAAGATTGGGGTTACAGTCAAGAGTCAGGCACACAGTGGTCAAGGCCCCATAGAGAGGCAGCAGTGAAGAGAACGAAGGTTGGGTGGTCAGACCAGAGGCGTAGCATGAAGCTGCGAGGGAGGCCAGGCAGAGAGAAGACAGCTCTGGGTCACGCCTCCTCCTTTTTATCTTTCATGTGAAAGTTTACCTGCCTGTCAGGTCATTCAATATTCAGTCCCTTAATCAAATGTTGGGCAAGTAAAACCAAGTGTCATGACAGGCTGGAGCATCTCAATGAGTTAGTGGAAAATAGTAGGTAGAGGCATTAGCAGTGCTAGAAATGACTGAATTCCACATGGCATGCCTGTGCAGTGTGTATTAATTTGTGTCAGGTGCTGTTGCGTCCTTACAGAATAGAGACTTGCTAAGTGTAGATGTCTCTTAATACCTGGGTGCAACTCGATCAAGTATTCTTGGGATTGATGTTGAGAAAGAGGACCCTGTAAAGTTTATGTCTGTGGTTTCAAGAGGATATGGCAGAGCAGATAGGATTTCTGGAAGATCATGGGAATGTAAGATAGGCAGGGTCTGCAGCACAGCCAGAATAACGAAGAGAACAGAACCTGAATTTCACCATGCGCTCCTTCTCCAGGTAGCCTTGTGCTTCTCTCTAAATGTGTCAGTGTATATATAGCAGGTTGCACTGAGGGAAAATATGCCAGGGAGGATTTAAGCGATTTGGAAGTGGAGCTAACTAGTCTGGTTTGACTTAACCCATTTTGATGGTGTTTCTGGAGGCCTTTACAATGACTGGGAACATAATTTGACTTCTTGGGTCCTAAGAAAGGACCCTGGGTTCCGGGAGGGAAAATAAAATAGCTCTAGGTAGGGTGATCATATAATTCATTGTTCAAACTGAGACACTTTTAAGAGTAAAGGAGGGAATTATTAATCACTAAGCCAGAAGAGTAGGCATATGTGAGAACTGTCATGGGCAAACCAGGATGAGGCTCTAGCTTGGTTGGGCCTCATCGGCTGAAGGTTTTGGTCTCCCCAAAGAAGGTCAGAATTTTTATCTGAAGCAGCGTTGGTTTCAGGAAAACTCCCCAGAGCCATTCCTAATGGACTGTTGTATTGGACAGTAGTATACAGCATGTAGAAGCACAGCTTTATCAGCAAACCCAGATTATTATTTGTTAGTGTCTGAGATGTTATGGCGGGTGTGTCTCCAAGAACTGTGAGCATCACAGAGACAAGTTCAATTTTCAATTCCGTTTTTATTTGAAATATTCTTATGCATTTTAAACTTTAGCATTATAGCAGAAATAGAAATCGCTATCTAGTAGTTAAACCTGCATAATAAATTCAATTGATTGGGTTCAATTTTCTTCCATGTACTGCTACTAAATATTAACATCCTTGAAAATTCATGTCTTAAAGATAATAGCACTCAAGATTAGATAACAGAGAGTAGAAATAAATGCAAAATGATGACTCAAACCTAGCGAGGCAAACATTATGTCATATGTCATATGCGTAAGAGTTTATCATTTTGGAAATTAAAGGAGGAAGGGGTTCCTAGGGCTATTAGATGATAATGAGTTTTAGAATAAAGATGAGGATTTATTGCATAGCGTAAATTATAGGAAAATTAAAGTTACTCCTCCACTCTCAGAGAGAAAGACATAATAACGGGTTTATGATGACAATTGTATGTTGGTTTCATAAGCTGAGACGAGGCCAGATAATTATCATAATCACTACGTGTTCATTTGGCGAACCCTTCCTCTCAATGAGAGGCTGTGGACACCATTCTAATTGCTGGAGATAAAATGATGTGATGGGATAATAGTGGAAAGGGCATTAGGAATAGGTCAAACCTGAATCTTACTCTTGGTTTCTATCACTTTTGTGGTTGTACATTTTTTGGACAAGACACTTAACCAGCCTGAGCCTTAGTTTACTGATACGTGAAGTGGGAATAGTAATATTCGCCTTGTAGTAGTGTCCTGGGAACTAGAAAAAGCTATGCAAAAGCACAGTACAATATTCCTACCACGGAATATACATTTGGTTAAATGACAACTATTCAGTGATTTTTTTAAACAGTCCTTGCCTTGAGTTTCCCAGGCTAAGTCAGGAGAATTAGCTAAGTGTTAGCTGAGCGATCTGGTTCAGAAGAGGGTAGTTTTAAGTGAGTCTCAGACTATCGGAAAGGCCTCTTAGAAGGAGGTCAGACGAGCTGAATCTCAAAGGGAGACTGGGACATAGATGGGGAGAGGCTAAGGGGTTTCATTAAAGTTAGGAAGAATGAAAATAGCAAACACAAGAAAGTACATGGTGTGTTTTCAAAAGGCTTTTTTAAGGCAGCAGTAGGTGATAACAGTATGGAAGTAGTTAGGACCACGTTGTGAGCGGCTTCTAATGACATCCTCTGAGGTTTGGGCTTCATTTCCTAGCAATGAGGGAGCCACTGAAGGCTTTTGAACTGATAGGAGGGAGAGATGTTTATAGCATTAAATTAGAGTTTCAGAGCTGAAAAGGATGGTAGAAGTCACTTAATCCAAGCACTTCCTATTACAGAGAATTAATCTGTCGGAAATGTAAGGGTTGGGTTGCATGGCTTAGAAATGGAAGGCAAGAAGACTAGCTAGATGTCCACCATGGCGGTCTAGGCATGAAGTGGTGAGGGCTGGGCTGGGATTCAAGGTGAGGAACAGCAGGCAAGGATGATGACGAGATTGTAATGTTAGGTGGCCGTGAGGGCTGCCATCAACGGAATGGTAGAATGCCATGGGAAGACTGTTTTAGAGGGCGGAGAAGTTTCGTTTTAGATGTGGAACTTGAGGCGATATCTGGGAGGAAGATGGAGACTCTGATAGGACAGTAAAGCCGTTTGCATTCATTGGTGAGGGTTCCTCCTCGCTCTGGGGAGATCGTTCACTTCTTCTACTGATAATGCATCTTTGTAAGTAACTAACATGGCCGGACAGCTAGATGAGCCCAATCAGTGCTGCTGACCCGGTGAGGGGTGAGGCAGGCAGCTCCCCCTGCCATCAAAAGACAAAGAGGAGGGTCAGATGTCAGGTGAGAAACATCACCTGGGGAATCATTTACAACGAGGAGCTAATAGAAGCCCAGGGAATAGATGAGAGCTCTGCAGAAGTGAGCAAAAAGCAAGGATGGACGTTAGGGTACCTCTGCATTGAAGAGACAGGAAAAGAAAATGGTGGCAATAACTAAAACAGAGAAAGAAACCAGAGTTTACAATGGATCGTTTCTACCCATTAGTTTACTTTTTCTAGCTGCAGTCAGCGATGGGGAACCCAAACACTGATGTGGTCTTCAGGATGGAAGGCTGACTCTGGCAAAGCGAGGGAATACATGAGGATGTCGCTCGAGGAGGTCATGCTGCCAGAGCTAATTCTGAGTGCAGATTCAGGAGATGGAGAAGGGAAGCCAGGAGGGGGTTGATAACCTGGGAGTAATAAATAGGACTGTGTGAACTACCATCTGGGATGAGGGTGAGGGTGTCGGTAGAGGTGAAGAGGAGGGAGGTTGTACTCACCGGGAGTGCGGAGTGGATTTGCTCTCGGGAACTGCCCCAGCACTACTGCCCCACACGAAGGGCAGGAAGAATTCTGGAGTCAGTTTCTGGGCTTCAGTTACTAACGGTCACTGCCAGCGAGCTATGCTTTCCTAAGAGTGCAAAGGCCAAATTAGTACCATGGCATTGGGTTGACGTGATCCCAGCAGTTGAAGCGAGGATAATATTAGCTCTTTGAAGTCGTGTGGCTCATCCATATCAGTGTTTTATTTTAATAAGCTGTGATCCCAGTTGGCTCTCTCCCCGCCACCCAGTCCTGCAGCCTGGTCTCCCCACGTCCTACAGTTAATGTAAACTCAGAGAATGCAAACCACATGTAGCCTGAATGAGCAAAATAAACCTTCTACAATGTATATGTTAGCCTAAAGGCAAGCACAAATAATGCAGTGATGTGGGGATTACGTGTTGAGCTGAACTGTCTGCTGTGCTGCTCTGTTCCCTTGGTGAGGAAGCCAGGGGGTGGTGTGAGATGCTCCTTTCCTGCTTTATTAACCTGACAAATGTATTCCTTCTACTGGAATCCTTTGCAGCTGATGATTAATGTTTTAAATGATTGCATTGTTGGCTCAGATTTGTGTTACTTGGGGTTGTTTTTTGTTGTTGTTGTTTTTTATGTGCGGTATTTATTTGGTCTGTAAAATGGGACTGCAGCAGTAACCTCCTATTCAGAGAGCAGAGTTATACACAACTGCTGTTTCTCTACCACAGAAACTGAACCGTCTCTAAAACGCAGAGGGATAGAAGAGAAAGGAGTGGGGGCAGGAGTTAGGGACCTGAGCAATTAGTTAATGAAAATGGATCGTACTTTTTTTTTTTCTTTTAAGTGTGCTTTAAAAACAATGATGTATTACTCATCATGAAAAATGTTTGAATCAGTCATTTAAAGCTCTTTAACTTTTCTGCATCTTTCCACTCACGCCTCACTCCACCCCCTCCCATACCACGCCTGGGTCGTTCCCATGGATCTCTCTCTCCTCCCCTTGTGCCCAGTCCCTCTTTCATGCCACTTCCTTGCAGAAGACGCACCAGAGCGCCCTGCAGGTACAGCAGAAAGCTGAGGCACTGCTCCAGGCTGGCCATTACGATGCTGACGCCATCCGGGAATGTGCTGAGAAGGTGGCGCTCCACTGGCAGCAGCTCATGCTGAAGATGGAAGACCGGCTAAAACTGGTCAACGCCTCTGTGGCCTTCTACAAAACTTCTGAACAGGTGAGGGAATGGGCTGTGGGTTGTGTGGGCCTGAGATTGGTGGAGGATTATTTTCTGCCTCACACTGCAAATCTGCAGTATCTACCATAGCAAGAAGCCAGGCCCCTCAGTACGAACCTTTGAGAGTAGAAGAATGATTTATGGCAACGCCATAGTTGGCTTCCTTATAATGCTTTCCATTAAAGACATAGACCGTATGATTCATTACTTACAAATTTCTTGAACTCATTGGATCTAGCTGTTGAAATAGAAATTGGATGGGGGTATGCTGAATGGTAGATTGGAGCGGTGTATCAGTTAGCTATTGCCACAATAATGCTGTGTAACAAATCACTCTAAAACTCAGTAGTATGAAACAATAAGCCTTTATTTTGTTTGCTTAATTACCTGGAATTCAGTTGGTCTTGGCTGAGCTTGGTAGAACTGGCTCCAAGCTACAGGTTGAGTCTAGATCTGTTCTCATCCTCTTTGACCAGCAGCTACTTGAGGCACATTTATGGTGAAAGGTGGGAGTGCAAGAGCCCAAGATCTACTGTGCAAGTGCATTTCAAGTCTTTGTTTATGTCACATGCTCTAACATCCTTTTGGCCAAAAGTCATATGGCCAAGCCAACGTCAGTGAAGCAGGGAAGTATATGCCTCCTATAAAGGTTGGGAGAGGAGAGTGACAATTTGCTGAAGAAAATGTAATCTACCACAGTCAGGCACTATGCATTGCTTGAAAAACATACAGCTCTTTTACTCGTGGGGCTTCCAGTCTAATGGAGGACACACAGTTCTTCTCTGTCATTGGAGAACTATGAGCCTAACTGGTAAGATGGTGTGGCTGTGAGAGCAAAGGCAGGAAATAGATACAACAGGGCCATAAACATACAGACCCATTTCCATTACATCTGTACAGCAATATGCACAAGGGCTAAGAGGAATTTTTAAATGGTTTGGGTGCTGTTAGAAAATTCTTTTCATGAAACAGAGGTTTAAAACAGGAGTAATTCTTTTTTTAAGATTGTTTTATTGGGGAAGGGGAACAGGACTTTTATTGGGGAACATTATGTACTTTCAGGGCTTTTCTCCAAGTCAAGTGGTTGTCCTTTCAGTCTTAGTTGTGGAGGGCGCAGCTCAGCTCCAGGTCCAGTTGTCATTGCTAGTTGCAGGGGGCGCAGCCCACCATCCCTTGCAGGAGTTGAACCGGCAACCTTGTGGTTGAGAGGATGCGCTCCAACCAACTGAGCCATCTGGGAGCTCAGCGGCAGCTCACCCCAAGGTGCTGTGTTCAATCTTAGTTATAGGGGGTGCTGCCCACCATCCCTTGTGGGACTCGAGGAGTTGAACTGGCAACCTTGTGGTTGAGAGCCCACTGGCCCATGTGGGACTCCAACCAGCAGCCTTCAGAGTTAGGAGCATGGAGCTCCAACCGCCTCAGCCACCGGGGCTGGCCCAGAACAGGAGTAATTTTATTCAGTGTAAAATACTTTTCCTCATTCCAGTTGCTTCCTAGTAGAAATAGATCAAAGAAACATTCTCTTCTGGGTGACTTTAGGGACCATGGGAAAGTGTCTTGGAGCAAATATAACATGTCTGTCAGAGGGCCCTGCAGCCAGTTTCCAGTCTCCAGTCTCCACACTTTCTCTCAGTCCTTCTCTCAGTCGTTTCACAGAGATGATGCCCTCGATGGCCATGGAAGTGAGCGGAGCAGACTGAGATGATAAAGAGCTTCCCTGGTTGACCTATAAACTCAACACAATCCCAGCAAGCTTTTAAAATAATAATTGATATGCTGTTTCTAAGATTTATACGGAAATGTAAAGAACCTAGAGTAGCCAAAACCATCTTGAAAAGGAAGAGCAACATTGAAGGAGTTATGCTACCTGCTTTTGAGAATTAATCCAAACCTGTGATGAGCAAGAATGGTATTGGTGTAAAAACAGACAACATGGAACAGAATAGAGGTTCCAGAAGCAGGCCCGTACCTATACAGTCAGTTGATTTTTGACAAAACAATTTCATAAGCAATGTCTTTTAAACAAATGGTGCTAGACAACTCAATATTCATGTAAAAATGAGACTTAATCCCTGTCATACACAAATTTTAATTTGAGATGGATCAAGATGGTAAAGAAGACCAAGCATTAGATTAAGAGTCAAGAAATTTGATCCTGAGCTGACCTTGCCAAAGGTCACTTTCTCTCTCTAGATTTCTGTTTCTCCACCTATTAAATTAAAAAGGATTTATGCTTGGTAATCTTTTCAGCTTCCAAATTGATTGGTGTTAAGTCCAATACTATCATGGGACAAGTGTCAAGTACTCTGTTTCTTAAAATTTTTGAATGTTTAGCATTTCTCTCAAGACGTGCGTGAGCCTTCCTGAATGTTTTCATGCCTTGCCTAAAGAAATATGCTTGGTGCTAGAGAAGTCGGCTAGAGTTTAGGGACTGGACCGTCCTGTCATGGGAAGCATGTTGGCCACGAGGATGTTCTTCCTGGGACATCTTTCAGCTCAGTTCATAACTCAATAAAAGTCCTGTCCAATGCCACACCATTCATCAAAAGGGATGGCTTTCTCAGACAGAGGAGGCCAAGGATGCTTATAGCTGCTCTCCCCAGCTGCCCTAGCCAAGCAAGGAATCAGAGCCTATAGAAGGCAAGTACAGGAATATGAGTTTCTATTTCCTGCCTCCTTCCCTAGGCCCTGACTCCAGGCTGCCCTGGGTCTCCTACACTCAACCGAATATCCCCACCGAGCCCCATTCGAAATGCTTTTGCTCTCCTGGGAATTCATTTATAAGGTCACTCTTAGAGCATGGCCTCTCAGCAATTTTTGAACTGAAAAGCTTCTTAACTCACTTTTAGGTTAACCCAAGTCTGTTACCACTCCAAAGGAAATGAACCTTTTGCAGTAGAAGGCCTGGAAATATCATTGCCTTATAAGTAGTTCCTTGAGACCTTTTTGCTGGGATATGTTTCCCCAAGGAAGGAAAAGATAACATTCATTTATGGCCCATACATCCCATGACATAGGCAGCTGCCTCCTTGACCTCTGCTTGAGGCTACTTCCTATAGGACAAGTAGAGATGGTTGGGCAACCCTAGTGTCTTCTCCAAACCTCCTTTTCCTGTGCTACCTAATTCACAGAGTTATGGTCAGGTGATAACAATATACAAACACTTTGAAACCCCCAAGGAACTAGTCTCTTTACCTTTTGTATTCTACATACTGTCCTTAGGTGATGCCATCAATCCACATAGCTTCAGCTTTCAACCATTGACTGTCAGGAAATGATTCGAAAATCCGTATCTCATAATCTGTCCCCCAAGCTCCCGATGCTGGATTCTCACTGCCTCCTGGACTTCTCTCACACACGCCAGGGGCACTGCATACCCTAAACCTACAAACTGAACTTCAAATGGAAAACTGTGCACCTGGGCAGGCTTCTCTCCGCTGAAGGTCCTCGTAAAATACTTCCCAACAGATTAATTTACTGAGTCTTTTCTTCCATGATTCATTAGGTCTGTAGCGTGCTGGAGAGCTTAGAGCAAGAATACCGGAGAGATGAGGACTGGTGCGGTGGACGAGATAAACTGGGACCAGCAGCAGAGATTGACCACGTCATTCCACTCATCAGTAAACATCTGGAACAAAAGGAGGCCTTTCTCAAGGTCAGAGCACATTGTCATGCAAGGTCTGGGGCTGAGCCTGTTCTTTCATCTATGTCTTCCTCTCTCTGCCCCCTCCTCCTCCTCCCTTTTCCTCCTTTCTCTTTCTCTCCCAACCGCCAAGTTCTAAAAGGAGGCATTTGTAGAGAAGATATTGGCTGGTTAACTTGAAAAGTTGAAAGGTCACACTTCAAATATTATTTACTTCCCTCAGCACCTTTTATATAATTAGGCAGCTAGAATACACCATTACTGCTGGCACCATGTGCCAATATCCTGATAGCCCATGGATGTTAACAGAAAAAAATACATACTTTCACAACAGTGTTTGGTTTATAGAAATATTTTCATTGAACTATATAAGCCCAGATATAAAATAATATTCAACTAAATTGTTTATAACCGGATGATGCAAAATTTAAGGCAAGAATGAAAGAAATACAGTTAGACATCTTACTTATTTATCAAGCTGACAACCATCAATTACCAGTACATGTAACACTGTTCTTTCGGAAGAGAGAAAAACCTTATTTTGTTTGTTTTGTTTTTAATAGAGCCCCAGCTTCCCAGGGAGGAAGCGCAGGCCTGCTGCAAACAGAGTTTCAGCTGATATGGGAAGTCCTCCTATCCCCCTTTCCTCCAGCCTTTGATCTTCTCTCTGGCAGAGTCTTGTGTGTTAAAATTCATCTAAAGGTTCCATTCACTCTCAAATTCCTTGCTTTCATGTTCTGCTTCCTCTCAGGTTTCTGAAAGTACAAAAGAGAATTTTTATATGCTGACATGTTGTCACTGACTTTCTACAATTCTATAATTAACTGCCTTTCTTTTATGAGGGATATTCTCTACTTAACCACCTCTTTGAGTTTTATTTTTATTCTTTCTTTCAAGATGGCCTCCCCCTGCCCTCCTCCCTGTCTGGCGTCTGCATTCAATCAGAACCCTTAGTGATCAGCTCTTACTAATGAGAGTCAATAGAAATTCTTCTATACAGGGCTTAAGATGATTTTAAAAGTCTTCCCTATTATAAAAAAAACATTAAACAAAACAACTTAATTAGAGCATATCAAAGCTTTTAAATAGAAGTATAAAGGTATTTCTTCATAAAACTAAATATTTCTTTTGAAGAAGGAAAAAAGGAAGATGTTCTGGTGTGATGTTTTCCATATGTACCTAAAACCATACTTGAGAAACTCCCTATTGTTGTGGGAAGCATATGCCCAATGGATGGCACATCAAGCTCTCCATTTGTGTGCATTCATTGATCTCCTGGATTTTTTTAGCATTGGACCACCATCCAGCTGTTAAATTCATGGGCGTTTAGATGGACCGACCAGCAGTCTTTTACCAGAGTTCCCAGAAGCCAGTATTGTTAATGCAATACTTAAAATAATTTTTACTGTCTACTTTGTAGAATCGGAAGCTAAATGTAAAAAGATTCTAAAATTTGACAGTTTTGTCTAGAGATCATTTAATTCTGAAAACTATGGATTAAAATTGAGTGGACTACTATGTGTTATTTCTATAATCAGGAAAAAGCTGCTTTTTAAAGAAATTCAGAACACCTGTTGTCTTGAGAGAAACTAGAAATATTTGTCAGTAGACCTGGATGTTAGCCCCGACTCAATTCATGACCCCAGTCCTTTCTGGGCCTCGATTTCCTCCATGGGTACAACAACTTGGGACAGACCTGTCCTCTCTGCCACCCACTGCTCTTGGGAGCTTAAAGGAGGTAATATAACAGCTCTTATGCTTTTACTTAGAGCAATATTTCCCAGCAATAGGATATTTATTAGTGGTATTGAGATGAGGGTGGATTTGATGGACAAATAAATTTTTTTTAAATTTTTTATTGGGGAATATTGGGGAACAGTGGGTTTCTCCAGGGCCCATCAGCTCCAAGTCATCCTTCAATCTAGCCGTGGAGGGCGCAGCTCAGCGCCAATTCCAATCGCCATTTTCAATCTTTAGTTGCAGGGGGTGTAGCCCACCATCCCATGTGGGTATTGAACCGGCAACCCTGTTGTTGACAGCTTGCGCTCTAACCAGCTGAGCCATCCGGCCGCTCCTCTGGAAGCTCATTGTCTTCAATCTAGTTGTGGAGGGCACAGCTCTCTGGCCCATGTGGGAATTGAACCGGCAACCCTGTTGTTCAGAGCTCAGGCTCTAACCAACTGAGCCATCCAGCCGCCCGACAAATAAGTTTTTAAATGTGGGTCATATCTATTTAGATTTGGAATGTGTGGTGAATAGGTGTGTTTCCCAAATTTGCTTTCTCAAGTCTAAGTTAAACTAATGTTAAAGTGGCTTACACCTGTGGTCATATAAGAGGCATTCTGGTGGCAGAGGCAAATCAGCCTAAGAGTGAAGTTAGTAATACTGACTTAACATGCAGTAGACAAGGGATGGCTGAGGTGTGATTTTTGTCTGTGATGGAAAGGGGAGAGGCACCGGGTGTAGTTCTTTACTCAGTAAAAGCATGAGCCTCCTGCACTGGGATGGGAGTGTCCATGAAGCAGAGTGTTCTCCAATGCTCAGCTCACCCAGAGCTCCAGAAGCCCCTTCTCCGGTATCTTGGATCCCATGCACCTGGCAGACCAGGCCTCATGTCTGGTGGCTTCATACCTCTGTCTCCCTCAGGCCTGCACCTTGGCACGGCGGAACGCGGAGGTGTTTCTCAAGTACATCCACAGAAACAACGTCAGTATGCCCAGTGCCGCCAGCCACACTCGGGGACCTGAGCAGCAAGTGAAAGGTCAGTGTGAGACGTGCCGGCCATGAGCCACGTCAGCAGCACAGGCCAGAGGTGGTGTCCCTTGTCTTCATGCAATCTCAGATTTCCTGGTTCTTCTCCTGGGATAAGAAAAAGTTGGATGTGGGATGGCACGGGCTGTGGTGATGTATGGGAAGTTTTTTAAACATACATCAAGATTTGGAAGGGAAAAATGAGGCTAAAATTTCCCCCAAACATTGTCATTTATCTTACAGTCTAGAGCAGTGCTATCTAATAGAATTCTCTGAAATAACAGAAGCGGTCTATATCGATGCTGTACAATGTAGTAGACACTCGTCATATATGGCTGTTGAGTACTTGACATGTGCCTGGAGCAAATTTTTACTTCTAGTGAATATTAGTCAATTTAAATGTAAATAGCCCAACGTGGCTCACATTCTAAACAGCATCATGCCAGGGTTTCACACAGCCTGGGAAGACTGAACACACGGACTGAGAATCACAAAACCAAGTTCTAATCCTGGCTTTCATACTTACTGCTTAAGCTTTTAAAACATCAGTTGTCTTATTTAAAACTGAAAAGGGGTGTCTAGACTCTTGCTGCTCCAAATGGGGTCCCCATACCAGCAACACTGTCATCACTCGGAAGCTTGTAAGAAACATAGAATATCAGGCCCCACCTAAACCTACTGAGTCAGAACCTGCATTTGGGTAAGAGGTCCCCCTATCTCACCCCAACGAGGTGATGTGTGTGCACAAAAATTTAGATAAGTACTGGTCTAGATAATCTAATGTCTCTCTTAATTCTATAAGGTCTATAATTGTATGAAAAAAATCAGTACCTTTAAAAACTGCTTATTAGCTGACCAAATTAAGTTTAAATTATTAATGGTGGAATCACTTACTCTGGACCATACAGAGATTAGCCTTTGAATGGGTGCAGAATTTTAAAAATGTCCTCTTGACACAGCAGAGAAATAGAACCCTGGGACCAAGGCTAGGGAGGGAACCAGAATTGACTTGGATTAGAGGGGGGGGCAGAGGGGCAGGCCTGGAGAGCTGCAAAGTGGACAGTGGGAGGGGCTTTAAGAAGCTGCTTTAAGAAGAGCCTCCCTCCCTACTCAGAGAGCTCAGAAAATGAAAAGATCAGAGGCCAATTGGAAGAATTAAATTTAGAAATCAAAGTTCCCTAGAAAGAAGAGGGAAGCAGGGTTCCTTTTCCCGATGTGCTACTATTTGTGGTCGAGTGACCCTGTGGGTAGCTGGCATTCTGTCACCTTCCCCTTCCTGCACATTTCAGAGCCTGTGTTCTGACTTCTGAATGCAGGTGGCAGCTTGGTGAGGCCAGCTGCCTGCTGAGAATGCACTCTCTACATCTCACCGTGCTGAGAGTGGCAGGCAGCCCGGGAGAGCAGGGTATGCCACACCTTCGTGGAGATGAAGACAGGTTGTTGCCCATAGGAAAGCTTTCAGGAGGGAGGGAAATGACACCTGAAACTCTTCAGGATTTTTGCCTGACCTGAGTTGATTCTCTCAGTCACCTGAGAGGGAGCTGCATTAAGCAGAACTCTGACAAGCAGACAAAAAAGATGAAAGGAAACACAGGTTCACACTCATCTGCCCAACTAAAGCATCCACCTGAGCAGGGCCTACACTCTCTTCTGTATCTGTTTCTTTTCCACCTGCTGCCTGGACCCAAAGCCAGTGCCACTTATTTTAAGTTTTTGTTACAGGAGTAATTATTGCTGCATAACAACTAAAAAATTCAGTGGTATACAAGTGTAAGCACTTACTGTTTAAGTGACGGTTGGCTGGGGAACGGCTGTCTTGGCTGAGCTCAGCAATGCAATTCTCCTGCAGGCTGCAAGCCTGCCTGGCCCGGCTCCTTCACTGCAGGTTGTCTGCTTGTCTGTTCCACGTGTGTTAGTTCTGGGACCTCAGTGGAAGGGGCAGCAATTACCCAGGAGATGTTCTTATAGTGTTGATGGCAGAGATACAAGGGGCAGTGTCAGTGCACAAGCACATTTCGAGCCCCTGCTTGTGTTACCAACACATTTGCCAAAGCACGTCACATGGCCCAGCCCAGGTTGGGATGAGAAAGTACATTTTGTCTCTTTGGACTAAAAAGTTACATGACAAAGGCATAGATGTAGGGAGAGGTGAATCATGGGACCTGTCCAAGCTCTCAGCCTAAGGGAGGAGAGCTCCAAACTTCCATGGAGCATTAAAAGTACACAAAATCAGCAAAAACTTTTGAGTATAGAAAGTGTAAACACTGCAATTTGGGGTGCAGCTTTTTGTAGAGCTCAGTAACTGGTGTTTTACAGCCCCAATAACACTGGAAACCAAAGTGGCTAAAGACTGAGGTTCTGAGGTCAAACATCTCTGCTCCTTTCTGTCTGAATGACCTGGGCAAGTTACCCACCCATCCTCTCTAAACCTCAGTTTCGTCATCATAGAATGGAGATAATAACAGTGCATGCATGCGTCATGAGGTATTGTGAAAATATGTGCCTGCCACACAGTGAGGGCTTAATAAATTCTAATTTTTCATATCGTCATCATTGTGTATTTTACTGGTATCTAATATAGCTAGCAGCAAGCAGGAGGCAGACATAGCACAAAATAAATTTGATTGCTTCAAGCGTAGCACATACTATTAAAACACAGGAAATCTATCCACGGAGCCAGCTGCTCTTCAACAGGAGAAGCAGTGAGGGAAACAACATGGACAGACACCTACCATGGCCCACAGTGGTTCCACGTGCCTTATTCTTATCCTCACGTTTAATATCAGTAGAGACAACATGAGACCAGCTTTCAGCTTTTATTATAATCGGATCCAAAACAACATGGAAGTTTGGGCCTAGTCACATGATTTCCTGTGGACATGATCCCACACAGCTTCCCTTTGCCTGTGATTTAGAAGTGTTAAAACTGAGGCTCTGCGGTTAAAGTGCTGTGTGCACAACCTCGTGTGCAGGGCAGAGAGTGTGGCACATGAGGCGAGGTATCCGTGCGGCTCTACCAGCCTTTCTGCCATCGTTCCCTCCCACTTCCTCCTAGAACTCCTCAACAATGGCTGGAATTCCTGTCAAGTCCATTCACTCTGATAGGCTCCAGGGGCCTATTGAGTTAGTTGTCGTTTTAGGGACTGACGCTTCATATGGTCTCTTACCACCAAGAACTAGCTTTGGTGTGAAAAAAAAATCAGGGCCACTTTTAAGTCACCCTGGGTACATATTCTTCCCCCATTAATTAATGAACCTCATCAGCAAGCTCTCACCCCAGTCTCCCCCATTTTGCTTCCCTCGGGGAAATTCTGTCTGGACCAAGCTTTGCTCCCTTGCTTCTGATGCCTGGGTTAGTCCTCCAAGGAGGTGTGAAGGTCCCAGTTATCTAGTACCTGGGGCGTGGGGCCAAAGCGGCTGGGCTTTCCCATGACCAGCTCTCCTCTCTGCCCTGCAGCCATCTTGAGTGAGCTCTTACAGAGGGAAAATCGCGTCCTGCACTTCTGGACCTTGAAGAAGCGGCGGTTAGACCAATGCCAGCAATACGTGGTGTTTGAGCGCAGTGCTAAACAGGTATGTTCAGAGCTTTCCCTGGCTTCGCCTCAGTTATAGGGACTACACACAGGCCAAGATGACCAACACTTGGGACATCCCAAAGAGGGTCATAGTAGAGCTGGGAGGTGGGATGAAAAGAGGAAAAAGAACAGGCTATTGCTTACCAGTCATTCAGCCTTTACCAGGCACTCTATTCAGAGTTTGGTACCAGGAGTTGGGAGGAGATTCTGGGGGCAGATTGCCCCTAACTCACAATGAAACTGGGCCAGTCTAATGGGCAAGGCACTCTCTTTGCTGGAGAGCTGTTCCAAGTCTAACAAGTGAGGGCTCATTCATAAATTCATCAACTTCTAAGCTACATACTGATCGAATCATGTCAGCATTTCCTGGGTCCATCACCCGGTCCCAAATCACAAGCTGATCCATGTAGCAGGGCATGTTTTCCTACTGACAGCTGGCTTTTGGGGAACGGGGTGGGCTGTTTCCTCCAACAGGCGCTGGACTGGATCCAAGAAACAGGTGAATATTACCTCTCAACACATACCTCCACCGGAGAGACCACAGAGGAGACTCAGGAACTGCTGAAAGAATATGGGGAATTCAGGGTGCCTGCCAAGGTAGGAAGCACCCCGGAACCCTCCCCACATCCACCCAGCCCTCCCCAGTCTGGCCAGTGTCATGTTGCGGAAGGGAAAGCAGCCTCTGTACACAGAAATGCTTAATCACAGTGGCCAGGGCGGGAAGCACAGGTAGGATCGTCTCCTTGGAAACCCGAATACCCAAAGACTTGCAGCGGCTGGGTAGAACATCTGTATGTGGGAAGTCACTGCTTCTACATACTCCGCTTTGTGCGCCAGGTTCTGAAACGTGCTATATTCCTGCAGGCCAAATAAGGCGAAGGGATGTATTCATGTGACATGCACATGGCATGTGTGAACATCTACACTTAGCCACATGTTCTTGAAATTTGAATGGTTTGAGAAGTGCGCTTTATGGGAAGGGCCAGTGGCTATGGGTGGGTTCACAAAGCAGGTGAGTTTATTCCCTGAGCTGACTACCGTTGATTTTAAATCTGTGTGTAGGTGGACCCTACACAGTTCAAGGGTCAACTGGACTTCCATCTGGCCTCAGACCTGCAAATGAGCCAGACTGGGGAGCAAAACATACAATATTGCACATCCCACACCCCCTCACACCCCCATTCACACTTAGGCAGAGAATGCTGTAAAAGGATGAAGTCTCATTTTCATCTGTTTTCACAGCCAGGATTCAATCTGAGGAGCCTTGGGTTTGAATGAAAATCTGATCTATCTGAGCTCCCTCTTTGTAGCGTCCTTCTCCCTCACGTGGGCTCCCGGCCATGGAGGAACCTTTCTTCTCATCACTTAATGCCCGTCCTATCCAGAGAGCCCTCTGACACTATGGCGAATGTTCCTCTAGTTTGCTTCAACAAAATGAGGCCCTGTGTCTCATTCCTGATCTGCTATTTCCAAAGCAGTTATCCACTTGATGAATCTTTCACTATGAATCCTTGATAGTGGGGAGCCTTTCCCCTGTGTCCTTGTGAGCCTTGGGGCCTTTTCACCCCATGTGAAAAGCTGTCAGTTCAGAGACTCATTTCAATACCAGCCAGAACAAACAGCACCAGGAAGGTGGCAGGTGTACAGAACCCTTTTCAACTCTAAATGAAAATGGCTTTTGAATTATACACCTTGCATCTATCTGCCCCGCTTTTAAAAATAATGAACTTTTAATCTGAGGACCAGCTCCGCTGGTGTGCCTACTCCCACAGGTGGATCACAGCGATACCCAGAACTTCCTGGGAGCAGACTCTGTCCTTAACCAAAGTGACAATGTGGGGAATCATTTAGTCAGTTTAATTCATCCTTCCTTTACCGTCGTCTTCCTATCTTTCTCCTCTTTTCTACTCACATTGTTACCACCCTAATAAGGTCCCATGCTTTTGGCCTTTCCTTCCTTCCAATCCATCCTGCTCTTTGGTGCTGTTCATCTTTAAAACATTCCTATGGTCACGTTACCACCCAGATCAAGAACTTTAAGGATTCTCCAGTGCCTTCAGGCCAGCACTCAACAACTTCTACAGCTGTGCCACCTTGCCACCCAGCTTTGGCTTCAATTATTTTTTTATGCAAATTTTATGTTCCAGCTGAGTGGAGGGTTTCTTACCCTCTGAGGCTACGTGATCTGCTTTCTTGCCTCTGTACGTTTTTCATACCCTTTCTCTGTCCAGAATATCCTTCCTTCCCTTTTGTTTGTACTTCTTAAGAACCCATCTTTCCACTTCAGTGACTCCTCCTCTGGGATCCTGCCTACATGCCAGGATGTGACCTGGCCCTTCGCTGCCCTACAGCCCTCGTTGTCTGTATAACCCTTAAGGCATGTGGTACGGACTGTCCTGTACTCTGTCATCTGTGTGAACCAGTGGGTTCCCGAAGGACAAGAAACATGCTTTATTCACTTACCTGACTGTGTCTTATGGATTGAAGTGAGGCTACAAACATTTGTGAACATAAGGGATAAAAAGAAATTTGCGTAGACTTGAAAACACCCCCTCCTCCCGAATATATTAATATATTTAATATGATTCCTTTACTTTGATTGTCTCCCTCATAACTATTTCTCCCTCATAACTCTTTCTGTTCATAGGAATTCATTCCCCCACCTATCAGGTTGCAAGTCTCAGGGCTATTTGTTGTTAGAATATCTGGAGAATAACAAATCCAGCTGAGGAACTTCTGATGGAAGGTCGCGGTGTCCCGAACATCAGCCCCATTTTCCAGAGGCAGAGTGCCTTTAACTAGCCATCTTGGGTTTTAAGCTTAATAACCAATCAACTTAACTTGAAATGGAAACCAAATTGATCTTAAACCAGAAGACACTATGGTGGATCTCATGATCGAACAGGGCAATAAAGTATTGAATTGTTATACATATTCAGAATATACGTAGTCTGCTCCCAAAAAAAGTAGTTCAAGTAGAAGAAATACTGAATATAGAAAAGTACTTGCTGTATAACAATCCCCAAAGGTAAGAATAAAAGTAAGATGAAGAGACTATGGGTGAGGATAAGAGGAAAGCAAAATTTTCTTGTCGTGGTACGCTGTAGGCTATCCAGTTGGGAGATCATGTTTTCCTATTGTGGGTTTCAAATTTACAAGGGATCAAGGCGCACAGTGACAGGAAAGCTTAATGATCCCGACATCTGGAAGAATTCCATTTCTTCTAAAAACAAAATTTCTTAAAAAGTATCTTGTTTTTCATTTTTTATAATTCAGTAGTTTTTAGTGTATTCGCAAGGTTATACAACCATTGCCACTGTCTAGTTCCGGAACATTTTCATCACCCTGAAAACAAACTTCACATCTGTTAGCAGTCACCCCCCACCCCCCTCCCTTCAGCCCCTGGCAACCACTAATCTACTTTCTATCTCTATGAATATGCCTGTTCTGAACATTTCATATACAGGAAATAATGGAATCAGATAATCTGTAGTCTTTTGTATCTGGCTTCTTTCACGTAGCATAATGTTTTCAAGATTCATCCATGCTGTAGATGTATCAGCACTTCATTTTTTTATGGCTGAACAGTATTCCATTGTAGGGATAGACCACATTTTATTTATCCATTCATTAGTTGATGGACATTTGGGTTGTTTCCAATTTGGGGGCTATCAGTTGCTGTAAACATTTGTGCACAAGTTTTGGTGTGAACATATGTTTTCAGGTCTCTTAGGTATATTCCTGGGAGTGAAATGGCTGAGTCATATGGAGCATCCAGTTAACTTTTGAGGAACTGCCAAACTGTGTTCCAAAGTGGCTACAGGATTTTGTATTCCCACCGGCAATGTATGAGTTCTGACTTCTCCCCATCTTCTCCAACACTTGCTTTCATCCATTTTTTTATGCAGCCATCCTGGAGGATATGAAGTGGTTTCTGATTGTAGTTTTGAGTTACATTTCCCAGTGAGTAATGGGATGCAGAAAACACTTTTGTAAACTGGCAATTTTATCTCTGAAAGTGAAAGAAGCTGTGAGATAAACTGGACTACATTCTTATTAACAAAAGAGAATTAAGTAACAATGAAAGTTATTAAAGCTTTAGCTAAACTGAATTATGTCTTGGAATTCAGATTGCGAGGAAAGGAACATTGGCATGTCATAGAGGCACTTCAGACTGAGACAAGTAGATCCTAAAAAGTTCAGATAAAAGATGGGGATAATTCTGTTTCTGAGACTCTTTAGAGGAATATAGGTCACATGTGATGGATGTTTTTGAAAGGTTTAGTTATTCATATGTAATGATAAACTCTCCACGTGGAATGAATAAGAAGATATTCCTCAAGAGAATTATTTACCCACACAGAGAACTCAATAGGCTCATTATTTACACAGAATATATCAGTAAAGACAAGGAATATCAGCAGTGAAAGGCAAATTAAAGGTTATAATGAAATTATGAGTAATACCAAGACTAAATCTTAAAGACTTGTGAAATGTGCTAAAGACACTGAAAGGGCTTTTTATAAAACCATATTCAGAGGAAGGCTCACTGATTAAGGAAAGATGGTATAATATTAACTGATTAAAGGAAGGAAGGAAAAGAAAGAAAGGAAAATCCAGATGAATTATATTTCCCAAACACTCCCTTTTGTCCACAATATCACATCCATACTTTTTATCTTAAGTAATTTTTTTAAAATAAATTTTATTGGGGAATATTGGGGAACAGTGTGTTTCTCCAGGGCCCATCAGCTCCAAGTCGTTGTCCTTCAATCTAGTTGCGAAGGGCACAGCTCAGCTCCAAGTCCAGTCACCATTTTTCAGTCTATAGTTGCAGGGGACGCAGACCACCATCCCATGTGGGAATTGAACCAACAACCTTGTTGTTGAGAGCTCAGGCTCTAACCAACTGAGCCATCCGGCCGCCCTTAAAGATGGATTTCTTGATTATAGCTGCAAAAATTAATCTCTATTTTAAGTAAATAGCAAATATGTATCTCCCCGACCCCAGGGGGAAAGAAAAACCCCTAAATGCAGTAAGATAGAAGACTTTAGGATACCAGGTATCTTCCTAACCAGTTCCCAATGCTACTATTTTTTAGCCTTTTCGTGGCTAAGGAGATGTTCCTCCTGTCCTCATACCCACTTTCCTTTCTTCGTGCCAAAGTTCTTCTGGCCCCTTGTCTCCCAGCTGTGGGTACCAACTCACTGTCCTGAGATAGGAGAGACCTAGATGTGTTGAGTGAGTTGCTGGAGAGCCGGACCGTGAGTCACCCTGGCCGTATGGCCGGCTAAGTCCTCTCTGCTTGCCTCTGGCATTTCTTGGGAGGGTTAGTGGCTGGGGAGGGGCTGTAATGAGCCTGGAAAGGCAAGAGAGGATGAGAAAGGCTCTTCTGTGTTTTCTACTCGTCCCCCAGTGATTTTCTGCCTCAGTTTCCCTCAGTTATCTAGACTGTGGCGTGATCCAAACCTTGGACCTACTTTCCTCCAGTCCAAAAGATAATTCTACTTCTCAGAATATTGTTTAAATAGTCTTTCCTTCCTCTTAAAATCTATTAGACTTCCCTGATATATTTTAGAGTTTCAAAACTGAAACTTAAGATAAAAAGATGAGCAAATGTTTAGTTGTTTGAACATCCCTTCTATTTCTGTATCTTACCCAACATAAGTCCTGCCTCTGCCATGAGAACTTCTCTGCTTGGGTCGGCCCACTTTTCATTGTTTTCCTGTTTTAAAATTCCCACAGTGTTAACTATACATGCTTCTTTATTTGACATTCATTCATTCATAGTGCCCTGAGTTCTTTAACTACTCTCTATGAAAATCTTGTCCCCTCTCGAGATGAGGCTGTTGGGGGATATGAGTATCTTCTTTCCCTCTTTTGTTTAAGCCCCGCCCCCAGCGTGTCCCCACAACCTTCTGCACAGTAGTGTGGACAGAGTAGACCTGGAGCAAACTGTTCTGAGAAATGAAATTAACCCAATGCATGTCAGAGCTCCATCTCACTTAGGCCGGTAATGGACACTAGCTTCATTCATTCTTTTCTCCCTTTCTCCATGGAAACTAAGGCCACGATTCTCGTGGTGAAAGGAGCAGAGTTTATTCTTAAAGCTGCTAGTAGCATTTCATCAGGTCCTGGCGTAGTCCACCTTATCTGACGTTTAGAAAGCCTACTTCAGGCCAGTACAGAGAAGAGCGAGAACTAGCAACTATGGAACAGAGGCAGACAGGTTCTGTCACTTGCAGGTGGTATGAACTTGGACAAGCCCTAAGCCTTTCTAAGCCTCGATTTTTTTCATCCGTGGTTTCAAAGAGCCCCACATCACCTCTCTCCACCTTCCTCCTAGGGATGCTTTACGACTCAGATGAGTCTCAGATGTGACATTAACATACTCTGTAAACTGATATAGTACTGTACTAATGTAAGAGATTCTTACATCGATAGCATGATGGCCAACAGCCACTGCTTCCTGAGTCCTTCTGTGAGCACTGTTCCAGGTGCTGTTCTAAGCATTCTACATTGGCAGCCCATGTACTGCTCACAACTGTATGATGGAGGTTCTGTTATGATCCCTACATAACAGTAGGGACGGAGGAACTCAGGCACAGAGGGTTTCAGTAATTTGTCAAGACCTCCGTGCTAGGAAGTTATAGACCTGGGCTATAAACCCAAGCAGCCTGGCGATGAGCTATCTGTGGCTATGGTGAAGACGAAAAGGGGGTGGGGGCTATGAGAGGAAATGTAACATAGTAACTGAAGGCCATCTTTTGGGGCAGCAAACAAAGGAGAAGGTGAAACTTCTGATTCAGCTGGCTGATAGCTTTGTGGAAAAAGGCCATATTCATGCCACAGAGATCAGGAAATGGGTGACCACGGTGGACAAGCATTACAGAGACTTCTCCTTGAGGATGGGAAAGTACCGGTACTCCCTGGAGAAAGCCCTAGGAGTCAACACAGAGGTGGGTATGGGGGTTGCCCAGCTGGAACCTCCCCCTTTCTCCTCCCCCTCAGTACTACTGTCTCGTGGCTGTGGAAGGAAGCAGGGCTTCCAGGGCAGGGTTTCCGAGCTGCTGACACCCAGAGTTCTTGCCTTGTGTGGTTTTTCTAGTGGAGGGATGCATCTTGCTGCTAAGCCACTGGCCTCCAGCCCTCCATGATTAGTGCTACATATATATACATATACATATATATAATATATATGTATATGTATATATATATACATATATATACAATTTTGCTATATATATATACATATATACATATATACATATACATACATACATACATACATACATACATACATACATATATATATAGCAAAATTGGCTAGCCGGGGATGGGGGTCTATGGCTAGCCAACACAGAATAGAGTTTTTCTCTGTGTAGAGTTAAGTGTTGACTTTGAGAACTAAAACTTTATCTTGGCTTCATCAGAACCATCTTCCACCCAATTATGTTAATCAGCAAATGATTAGAGTCCCCAGTACTCTTTTAAGAATAGGGGATGTAATTCATGCAAAGGCTATTTGACATTCCAACTGAAAAGAGGTACTATTTGCCATGAAGCAAGGGAAGACTGACTTTAATCTGTTCTTTATAATAGGGGTCAGTGACCTGTGAATTAAGAGCTAAATACAGACTGGCAATTTAATCCTACAATTTCTAATTCTTAAATCTTTAAATAGGCTCATGCTCTGAAGCAGGGCAGACTAGAGAGCGAAATGGCCAAACCACTAAAATTGGGGGAATTAATGTCCTCCCCCAGGCTTTAGCCTGTGAGATTTTTTTCTAGAGGTTTCCATCCTGTATAAATACGAAACAGTGGTTGAAATAAGCAGGGATAGGCAGTTAGAAAATTCAGTAATTGCTTTATCATTTAGCTTTCTATTGACAAGGGAAGTTGCTTGTTTAAATTAAAAACAAATTGCTTTTATTCTTTTTTCTTGACAAATGAAAGTTTTCTTATGTCTTTATGTGTTTCTGTTTCACATATATGTTAATGCATAATAACCAATCTTGGGTGAGTGTGTGTGTGTGTGTGTGTGTGTGTGTGTGTGTGTGTGTTTAGATTCTATCAGGACCAAAGTCCTTGGGGAAATATGACAGTAATCTTCAAATGTGTTTATTGTTTTTCTTCACTGTGGATATTAGCCCTGAACATTTGACCTGAACATTTTATATATTTCTTATTTGGGGAAAAAAAAACATTATCCCATGACAAAGCATGCTTGTGGGTGGTAGTTTGTGTGATTGCCCATCTTCTCATCCTTCCCCATTATATCTTTCTCTATTTTTCCCCTCCACCGCCTCCCCCAACTCTGGTGAGTTGCTTTCCCAAAGTGTCTCCAGGCTGACGTCTACGATCTCTCTGTGTGTAGGATAACAAGGACCTCGAGCTGGACATCATCCCAGCAAGCCTTTCGGATCGTGAGGTCAAGCTGCGGGATGCCAACCATGAGGTCAACGAGGAGAAGCGGAAGTCCGCCCGGAAGAAAGAGTATGTTTGGGGGAGCTTCCGACCAACAGCAGGCTTCTTGTGACTGTGCTTGGTTTTCACGGCCTCCTGTTCCTTTTGACAGATCAATGGGTCCTCATAGCCACCGACAGAGGTGGCAGTGAACATACATGACGCTTTTGCCCATATTTCACACTAATCAAGAACCACAGGGCACTGGATAGTGGAGACAATGAATAATGCCAACCGTATGAACCATTTCCTGACCATCCTGCTTTCTTTATTGTTGGTGCTGCACATACACAGAGATCTTGCAAGGGCTTTATGAAGAATATTTTGACAGATTCCCTTTGGGTGATGCAGGAAAGAAATAGTGTGTCTTAAGATTGAGAAGCCCTATGTCATTGATTTTATCAAAATGAAGTAGGACCACAGGTCCCATGGAGGGAAGAAACTGGAGCTGGTCTGCTAAGTCAGAGCTTGTATTTCCTCTGGGGAATGTACTAGCTTGGCTGGGCTTCTGTAACAACATATGACAAATTGGGTCGTTTAAAGAACAGAAATGTGTTGTCTCACGATTCTGGAGGCTAGAAGTCTGAAATCAAGGTGTTGGCAGGGCTGGTTCCTTCTGAGGGCTTTCCTTGCAGGTGGCTGTCTTCTTGGCCACACGGCATTCTCCCTGAGTACATGCCTATCCATATTTCCCCTTTTTTAAGGACACTGGTCATTTTGAAATAGGAGCCTCCCCTATTTCAATATGACTTCATCTTAACTAATTAGATCTGCAATGACTATTTCTAAATAAGGTCACCTTCTGAGGTACTGGGAGTTGGGACTTCAATGTATGAAATTTGGGGGGGGACACAATTCACCCCATAACAGGGGGAAATGAGACCACACTGGATCAAATCTTCTTGCTGGAGTGTCTACGGGACACCAAAGAGGATGGTAATGGATGCATGGAAAATAAAACAAAATGGGATAGAGGGTAGTAGAGGTAAATTATGAAGAAAGACACACAACTGTAGGAAGCAGATGGACAAAAAGGAAGAAGGTAGAAGAATGCCAGGAGCCTAATGAGGTAAAATCCAAGACAACTTTCCCAAGCATGTCAGATTATATCCCATCTGATCTTCCTTCTTTCCTTGTTTACCAAGCCCCTAAAATGGACTAGTAACTCTGTTTACATAATCTTGTTTAATCCTTGTAGCAATCCTGTGTGGTCAGCTGTTTTCTAAGCAAAGAGTATGAGGCTGGGAGAAGCAAGTTCTACCTCTAGTGAATGACAAAGTCATATTCGTTTCCTGTTTGTCCAACTTCAAAGCTCATACACTTTTCATTTTGCCAATAGAGAAAGAATAGTAAGAGAGTGGCTAATTAATTCCTGCACAAGGGAATTTTTTGAATCAATACTTTAATTTTAATATAATTGCCACTACTAGTAAAATGTATTTACTTTAAGGAAGATCCCACCAAGATAGAGGTCCAGGAAAAGATGCTGCTCTCTTTAATATTTCTTGTGAAATTTCCAACAGGGGGACAATCTTTCTCAAAATTTTCATATGATGGAACAAGTGGAAACGGGTTTTTATTATGAACTATCTTAAAATATTGATGTGAAAAATCTAAGATAAATGTATACATATAAACTTTGTGTTAAATTAGATATCATTACAAATCACATGCCAGCTAAGAAGCACCGTTTCTAATAACATTTGTGGGAGAAAGAAAATGCAGTACACCACACTGAAGCCATGCATCACACTGGGGCATGCTTAACAACTGCCCCAGCACGTTGTGTTATTTAGGGGCCCAAGGAGGAAGGGAGCCCTCTCCTTGAAGACGAGTATTTTTGTAGCACAGGCTTCTCTTTATGGGAGATGGAAGAGCAGTCACTTAACATCATTCGTTTGTGCTGTGCTTGTGATCGCATGCTCAGCTTCATGCACGTCCGTCTGTGATGTGAACGCCCCATCAGAAGTAATGTTGAGGTGCGCAAGATAATCCAGGCCAGAGGTCAGCAAACTGTGGTCCACGGGCCAAATCTGACCCACCACCTGGTTTTTTTTTAAATTAAATGTATTGGGGTAACATTGGTTAATAACCACCTGTTTTATATAGACTATAAGGTAAAAACTTTTTTATATTTTTAAATGATTGCAAAATATCAAAAGAAGAATATTTTGTGATGTGAAAATTAGATGAAATTCTTTATTGGAACATGGCCACACTTATTTTTTTCACATATCGTCTATGGCTCCTTTCACACTACAATAGCAAAGTTGAGTGGTTGTGACAGGGACTTACAAATACATCTGGGTGTTTACAGATAAAAATTTTCTAACCCCTCAGGCTCGGTGGTGGTGTCTTGGCATCTGTTGTTTTTAGCTTTTAAATCTGGTTTAACTTATGATACTGTGAATTGTTTTGGTATAAGTCAACAACTGAACTGAACAGAAATCATCATTCTGGGAGCTGGAAAAGAAATGTAGGAAGCTGAGGTTCAAGCTTCCTCACTAATATGAATGGTGTTGCACACTTGTACACACATGCAAACACACACGTGCAATTGAGAACAGATACATATCAGCACAGAATCACAAAATGGGGGACCCGGGGTGGAAAAGGCAGAGAGAATGGGGAACTGGCTGAGCACAAACATGCCAGCGGGATACAGAGCAAATGATCAGAGTGAGAGGGACTCAGGGGGTAATATTCAGAGGCAAAGAGTTTTGAAGAAAGGAAGAGACGTTTTGGTAAAGTAGAAAAATAAGAGTCAAGAATGTCATAAATGCTGGGGTGGAGAAGTGAAGTTTGAAGGAAGGGAGGTATTATATCTCTAACCAACTGAAAGCCCATGTGTTTCCTTCTAGATTCATCATGGCTGAACTACTCCAGACAGAGAAGGCTTACGTGAGGGACTTACATGAGTGCTTAGAGGTAAGTCTTGCAGTAATCAGTTCACAGTTGTATTGGAAAAAGGACTTCTTTCCCAGACTCAAGACCTTGACAGGAGTTCAGTGCTCTTTGTCTTCTCCTAGAGCTTAATGAATAAAAAGCCAACCAGAGGAAATCTTTGTCCTGGGGTCAATAGTAATTGCATGGGAGTTTGAAGTACTTTTGAAAAGAAACTTTTCTCAGACTCAAGCTCGACCCAGCAAAAAAGTACGTAAGACACTGGAGTTCAAAGTCAAAACCATGACACAGTCAATGAACTTGAGTCTGAAAATCGTCATCCTCCCCCCAGCACACACTCAGACATGCACACGTTTAATACATAAGAAGAGTGTGGAGGTGATACCCTTGCGGAAGGTCAGGATGTGTTTCCCTCGCAGCAGTGCAAGATAATGAAACAGTCACGTTTTCTTTCTTTCCATTCTGCTTTTTACCATCTCACTGTTTACATGCTACATGCATTTCCAGTTTCAGTCTTCAGCTTTAAGGCCCGTTGATTTTGTCCGTATTTCATGTGGCAGTTCTTGCCAGTGATGAAACTGTTGCTGTCTTACAGACCTACCTGTGGGAAATGACCAGTGGTGTGGAGGAGATTCCCCCTGGGATCCTTAATAAAGAGCATATCATCTTTGGCAACATCCAGGAGATCTACGATTTTCATAACAAGTAGGTTGGTGGAGGGTTTAAATGGAGCACACTTAGTGCAATACGTACCCAAGAACAGGGCTTCCCAACAAACGGATCAGAACTGATCGTTAAAGCTCACCTAGTAAATTATTACCTGTTAAATTTTCTATGTCAGTTGATGTCAGACTTTTTTGTCATTCCCCCATCTTTCTCCACGATTGTCCAGAATTCCTAATGGAGAGTGAAGTGTCCGGCAGTGCTCCTCGTAGGGACCTACCTGGCAGCATCTTCATCCCAAGTAGAGTGATAACCAGGCTTTGAGGAAATAAAAGTAGCTCCTCCTTATTAAAACTGGGCGGAATCCTGACAGAATTCATCTGAGGCTAAACTTCCTACCTTGTGGCACTTTGGTTTCAAATTCCATTGAACTTTTCTTTCAACCTAAATATTTCCTCCATCCTCAGCTACCCCATCAAGCCCACTTTCAACCAAAACAACAATATAGAGTAGATCGGTAGATAGATAATCAAAATATCTAATGGGACACATTTCTTAACAGCTTATAGGGGAGAACATTAATTGACTCTGTTTTGTTGAAATAATAGAGAATCGTAGAGCCCTAAAACCTCACAACTCATTTTGTCCAGCTCCCAATTTGATTCAAGTATCTTTTCCACAGCCTACTAAACCGCACGTTCCATGGTTAGTAGAGGGTCAGCAAGAATATTGGTTGATTAGTTATGTATCCAACTAATGGAAATAACTCAGTTTCTAAAATACAAATGGGGTGAGAATTTAGGGGGAAAAATTCTTCCCTGCAACCAGAATCCTTCTTTGAAAGATCTGTCTGTAAACATTTCATATGTTTATGAGGAAAACTGAAGAAATTAGTAACCCATGTGAAGTATGCAAATTTTTGTACTCCTTTCATTAAACCAATGGTGAGTTTGTGTTGCTAACTAGGATTTTGCATAAAAAGTTTTTAACTGAAATGTATGTCATGACTGAATAAGACTAAAATCTATAATAAAACCCAGTAAGAAAATGTCAGCCAGGAAATCAAAAAAAAAAAAAAAAAAAGATCAATCAAATAGGGAATTTCAAGACACCAGGAACATGTTGGTAGACAGTCCTAGAGCTCTCTTCAGACCTTTTTCCAGAGAAGGCATAAGAGGTAGAGGTTCAATATTGTAGGATACAATGAAGAGGAAGTCTTAGGATCAGGCTCGTCAAGGCTTTTACTGAGTTAAGCACTTGTGCTGGAGACAAAGCTGCCAGCTCCAAGAATTCCTGAGGAGGCCCAATGTCCACGTGTAGCAGCCAGCCTGAGGTGGGACTCGAGAGCAGCGCTGCCCAGTAGAGCTTTCTTCAGTGACAGAAATGTACTGGACAGTAACCAGTAGACATGTGTGGCTATTGAACACTTGGAATGTGACTGGTACTGCTGAGAATTGAATTTTAAATTGTATGTGATTGAATAGATTTAGGTGGCGGGTGGCTGCCATATTGGACAGCCCAGCTTTAGGAAATGAGACCTGAGGATGGCCCTTTGCTAAGAATAACTAGGAGGCAAGCAATAGCTAGGGGTAAAAGGATCCTGAGTTCTAAAAGGTCTAAATAAGTTTCCTCTCTTGTCAACTCCTGATGATTAATCCCCTGTTATGTCATCAAATGGCATCAGTTTAAAGAGAACATGTAGCTCCTATAACATGGTAACTGTGTCAGATTATGAAAACAGTAAGTTCAAGGGAGGAAAAACCCTTCTGACTCTGGAGAACTTAATAAGAGTTCCCAGTCTTTCTTCTCTCCCCCCACCCCCCCCCACACACACACACAAATTTTAACACTCTCCATCTGGTTTGTCTGGAAATCTCCAGACATAGAAATAGTTTCTCCTCAGGCCTTTTTAATAAGACCCTAATAAAGCCATTTTTGACCATTGATTCCAAATTCTGTTATCTGAGCCCAGCTCACCATTATCCCATCTCCCCCAGGGTATCTGAGAAGATATGGGAGTGGGAAACTGTAATCATGTTGCATTACTTTTCTGATTTATGATCTGCAATTGAGTCAACAAGTCTCACTTTCCTCATCTTACCAAACTGACTAAGTATCGAACTGGAGAAATCTAGAGATGACAGCTTGCACTTCCTATGAGCCCTGCTTTTGCCAAATCAATGTATAAAGGGAAAGAATATTCATTTCAAAATTGATCAATTGTAACAAAATAACATAAAACTGTTCCTCTTACCTGGTTTCGTGATAACATTCTACCAAGCCACGGTAAGCAGTTTGGTAGTGTTTTAAATAGCTGAAAATCTGTCTACCAATTACAAAATATAGTTCTAAGAAATGCTTTTAAAAAGTCAAGTTAAACCATATAGAATGCTGCACTTCGTAGAGGAATAAATTCAGTTGTCAAGAACACAGCTACTCAGCAAATGTTACCATTTATGACATTATAAAGAAACAAGAAGAAAATAAAAACCAGCCGCTAAGCAACCTAAAGAGATATCACAAAGATAAAGTTCTTATGTTTTCATAGAAAAACCTTTCTGTCCTCTCTGCAAGCCATTTACCTCTTGGTTAGATTGTGTCGAAGCCCATAGCAATTTAGACGCAGCAAATGAGAATCAAGAACAGCTTGAGACCAGTCACATCAAGTAAAACCTGACAGGAAAAGAGACAAACTGCAGTAAAAATAGGCTAAAGAACAAAAAAAAAACCCATAGTGGTCAAAGGCTGCTCAGTGTTGGAGCAAAGGATCCTATATCCCGATATGGAGCCTAGCACAGCCACTGTCTTACAGGATAGCACAGTAATCAATGTTAGTAATAGCCCTGAATCATTTGTATATTCTGCATTAAAAAGCAAGGAACTCTGTCATGCATTTGGAAAGCTATCCACCAAAAAAATTGATGTTTTAAATTACCCACAATTTCAGGGAACATCCAAGAAAATCAAGCTGTATAGTAATTCCCTACAGAATCTCGAGGGCTAAGGCTTTACTCGTATGCTTTCTACTTATGCCATATAATTTTTTATTCATGGAGAAGGCATAACACCTCTACAGTCTCTAATCATTAAGAGAGAAAATGGCAACTAAGCCAACGTTGGAAATGTAGGACCTGTGAACTCCATAAGAGACCATGTCTTTCACTGTATAACCCCAGTGCCTAGCACACAAGAAACTTGAAGTAAATATTTATTGGATGGATGGATGGATGGATGGATGGATGGATGGATGGACGGACGGACGGACTAAAAGCAAAATTACAATTTGCAGACTTATGGCTAATGGCTCAAGTCATAATTCAGTCTTTTGTTTGTGAAAGTCTCAAGATAGGGGAAATCATTAGGTATGATATTTTTCCCCCCATCACTACCAGAAACTTCTAGACCAGCAAAATAATTGAATATCAGAATGGAGGCGTTTCCTGGGAGCTTCTTAATGGGAGGACCATACAGTGATCCAAACACCTGTTTGCTCTTCAGGAATACTTTTTTGAAATCGTCATTTTTTTAACCTGAAAATATCCAAGAATTCTTTTTAATCCCAATTGTTTGCATCTTTCCCAAGTTATAATTAAGTGCTATCTAACAAAGAAACATACTCCTCTCTTTTCTAGTATATAGTTCAGATTATCTGCCTACACTCCAGAGACAGAGGAAGGGAAGGAAGGAGGGAGGTGGAGAGGTTGACTGAGAGGCAGAGGATTGAGATGGACTGTGCCTCGGTAACCCAATTAGCTGAGTCCTTAGGAAATTAGTACCTCCACCCAGGGTGATATGGTATCGATCCTTTAAATGGTGTCACTTTGAAAAATGACAACCAGAATTAATGTGTGTGTGTGTGTGTGTGTGTGTGTGTGTCAGAAATTCATAAGCACCAAAATGTCTACGAAGAAGAACACTTCAATATGTAGAATTTAATACCTACAAGTAGTCGTTTTTACCCAAATTGGAGGTTCAAATGCAATGCTACTTCATTTGACCCTCCACTCTCCACATTTTGTACTACATCTCTTTTTCTACATAACTAAAGATAAAGATCACGAAGCTTACCCGTACAAGAACTGGATCTACTGCTGTTGCTTTTTGCTAAGCATTCAAGAACACTCAGATGAGATAGTATATTCCATAAATAGATCCCCCAAACACTCATGCTTTTGTTAATCCAGTCTCCCCACTTTGACTAACCTATAACTTGTAATTCAGGAAAATCGTCTCTTTTCAGTTTGCCTTGATTATTAGTTTTTCAGGTTTGGTGATGACAGCTGTTTGTTTAAAATGCCCATCACCCTCAGTTAAATCTGAACTTTACTTTTTCCTTTTCAGTTATTTGGAGATATGGTCATATTGAGTCTGAGCAATGGCATTTTTATAGTCTCTGCTGTCAGGGCTCAGAGGGTCTTCACCATCAGGTACAACCATCTCCATTTACAGATGAGGACATGAGACCGAGAGAGGACTTGCCCAATGTATGACCCTTCTTCCCTCCCCCCACCAACTTAAAGGGGTTTGGCCTCCCAAATCAGTGCTCTCTCCCCGTCCCCCACTCCATAGACTGCCAGATCTGGTGGGTTTAATTCATGTGGATCCCCAGATTTGAGAAGCACTGAAACCCATTTCTTCCACAGGTATGTATGTCATCCAGGTCCCACACCATTACATTCATTACCTGAAATAAGTCAGTTTTCAGCAAAGATGGAAAGGCAAGTCAGGGCAGGGGGTGGGGCAACATGTATCTAGTGGGGGCTGAATATTCTTCCTGCACACTCCCTCTCTCCAGGCCTGGTATTTCCAGGCCCAAGGCCCAGGGAGCAGGGACAGAGATGTGTTGGGCCTGAGCCGGGAGCCCTGACCAGGCCAGGGTCAGCCTACAGGCTAGCAGGTGTCCAGGGTGAGCCAGGAGCAGAGGGTGGTGTGCAGCAGGGCACGAAGACAAGGTGAGGGCGGTGATGGGAAAGGCCAGTGAGCAGCTGAACCAGGCCCACATTTCTCTCTCCTTCCCGGAGTTCCTGCTTACCCAGCCCTGTGCTAGTTTAGAGCTGGAGCTGGTACCCCAGGGTGAGTCAGACCCAGCCTCTGCCCTCTGAGTTCTAGGAATTAGGGACAAGTGATAAGGGTGGAGGTGAGCACAAATGCAGTTCAAAGGAGCAAAAGAAACAGCCTCAGTTAGAGCAACAGGAAAGGCTTCACAGAGGAGGGGGCATTTAAGGTGACATTTAAATAACAGGATTTTTATAGCCAGTGATGGCTCCCTCACCGAGGGAGGAAAGTTGGAACAAAGGCCCTCCAAGGGAAGAGAGTGGTGAAGTCTACCAGGGAGGCTGAGAGAGGCAATGGGAAGAGTCCATGGGACTCGACCCCAAACCTTTCCATTAGATATCTAGACATCACACCCCAGGCAGACTGTGTCTTGTCACGTCTGTAACTGTGAGACTGAAGTAGAGGAAAGGAGAGAGGTGGTGGGTAGAGGTAGGGTGAGTCAGAAGTGGAGGGAGGGGGACACACAGGAAGTGAAGACAGAGACTGAGTGAGGTGGGGAAGTGAGATAAAATACCTAGGTAAGGAAAAGTGAGGAAGTCAAGTTGGTGAAAAACAAGGAGGAAAGAACAAATGGGAAGGGAGGAGAGAGAGCGAGGGCAGAAGTAATGGGGGGAGGAGATAGATGATAGATAGATGATAGATAGATAGATAGTTGGATGGATAGATAGATAGATAGATAGATAGATAGATGATAGATAGATAGGAAGTTGGGGGTGGGTACTGAGAGGGAGAGGGAGGGAAAGAAATGGATAAAGACAGCGCTCCCTGGGGCTACCATCCTATGCAAGCAGGAGAATCAGCAAGGTGTTTTTCAAACATTTTTTATTATGAACCAAAGAAAAAGATTATACATTATGTTCTGATATATATATAACAGGGAATAAAGTTTTTCAAAATAACACCCCCACGATGTGTGACGCACGCTGGTATTTTAGGTTAGGTTCCATTTCTCCTCCCCCTCCCCAGCTCTTTCCTCCTCTTTTAATGCTGGTTTATACCCACTAAATTGATTTTCCAACCTCTTAAAACACAGCGGGTGAAGCTGCAGCTACAAGGTGAAGAACTAGCTCCACCGTGTGCTGAGGCAAAGGACGTGCCGCCCACGGCCGGTGGGCGGGGCCACGCTGCCTCTCCTACCTCCCAGCACATGCGCACATGCGCGCGCGCGCGCGCGCGCGCACACACACACACACACACACACACACACACACCTTGCTTAAAATATGCATGTTTTCTATGCCTCTTCCTCCCCTGCCCCACCCCCCACCTTCCAAATGCCTTTGGTATTAGTTTTATCCCATTTACAGAAAATCATAGAATAACAAAATATAAAAGTCTAGAAAAAAACCTTTGAAGATAATCCAGTTCTGTTCTACTCCCTTGTTTTATAAATGTTTGTGACCTGCCCAAACCAATTAGTAGCACAGCCAAAGAATCCAGGTCTTCATGACTCCCGATGACATCACACGGTCATTTTCTTAAATATTAACTACCAGGGAAAGAGGAAAGGGAAGACCTGTCGTGATTTTTCTTGGACCCTCAATCCACACTCGAAGGGATAACTGCAGGCTTTATACAACCCATCAGAAGGGCTGTGTAAAAATGTAGCTGTGGTTTTGTTGTTGTTTGTGTTTTCAGTGAGCCACTGATAGATATGGGGGAATACCCAAGGCAAGACAGAGTCTAAACATTTATTTGGATGTGTCGATGTTAATTTTAGTTGTACCCACTAACTGCTTGGCATCCATGCCTAGTTGCTAAACAGCACATTAATGGATATGTATAACATTCAATGTGAGATTAATTTTTGTATTTTATTTTCACATTAAACCTGTTGTATGTCTATGCAGGTACATTTTGATTCATCTGATCACACAAGCTAAACAAAATCAAGAAATATTAGCAAACCTTGCTAGCAATGCAGCAAGGTGAATTGCTGCTTGAGGTTGGAGGCAGAGGGTGCGAATATGGTGACTGGGATTCCAGCCCTGCACACCTGTCCCCTTCATCTCTAACCTAGGCTGACGTGGGTGTGCGATGAAGGGACAGAGCCAAGTGGTCCTCATGGCTCAGCGTGGGGGATCGGACTGCTGAAGTCCTTCCATGAATAATCCCGCACCTTCGCTGGAGCACACGTGACACTCCATTAATTTAGTAGCTGCTCCCGTATGCCAACCAGCTGTCCTTACCCCTGCAATCTAGAACCTCCTGTAGGCGAGGCTGTGATTCTCCCTGGTCACTAACGGATTCTTTAGACATGATCTCTAGCTCCACTTGCATGGAAGCAGTACCCCGGCCCTGCTTTGATAAAGAGATGGTGGCCTGGACTTCCTGCCAATAAGTGAGCCTGCCATCTTTCTCCCCACCCTACCGCCAGCTTTTGTAGCCTTCACACTGTTCTTCTCTTGCCCCATGCCACAGCCCCCACCTTCATTCCCCTTCTTGCCCCCTCTGGCATTCCACCAAGTGCATGTGTGTGAGAGCGTGTGCACACACGTACACGCAAGGTCATCCAATATATTCCCCCCTTTAAATGCAGACCGCACCCTGATGTAAAGGTCTGTCTGCAGGACCACCTTGTGAGCCCCTCAGTGAAGAATGCACTTCTCCAGAAGCACCGAGACTATAGACCAAATTTATCTTTGGAGAGAATAATAAAATCAAAATGACTCAGGGTGCCTTTGGGATGGTGCTATTTCCATAGTACTTCATGACAAACCTCAGAAAGCTTTCCTGTCAATAAGTGCTGCAGGTTTCATTCCCGGGGATTCTGTACAGAACCAGAGGGAAGTAGTTTCCTCATGAAGCGACTGCATAATATATTGCATTGTAGTAATTGAAAAGAGTAATGACATTGCTTAGATCTAGACAGTTCTTTAAAAGTTTTATTCCTTTCTGAAAGAACATCAGACATTCACACCAACACTTCAACTACTCGCTTTGCTCATTTCCCTGCTATTTATTACATACAATTATTGAGATGGTAAGGACTAAGATCTTGCTACAGACCAGCTGAGGTGGAATATTCCATCACTTGTGAAGAGGTTGTGACCTCTTGTGCTTTCATTTAAACTCATCGTGTTGTTTGAAGTAGGTGGAATGGTATGAATCAAACTTACATCATCTGTCATCTTCATAAGCTTCAAATTAAAAAGCAAAATGGAGTTCACTGTTGCCACTTCAACAATTACATTGAGATGGTAGTGAGTGTCTTACTCCAAGTTATAAATTCATATGCCCAACACAAGGTAGCTTTTTGTTTTAATTCTTAGCTTGTTTATTTAAAACTGCAATCAAATACAGTCAGTGCAGAATCTGCCTACTGAAAGCATACAGGAAGGTAGGGCAGTTACCTTCAAATGCTGGGCTGTGGATTGGACACATTAGAATTACCTAGAGAGCTTTTCTAACCAATGCACATACTCAGGTCCTATCCCCAGGGGCCAGTGCACAGCCAGGCGTGGGGACCACTAACTAGGGTTTTTCAACAGTGCTCCTTGAGACAAAGTCTGAAATTACCACCAAAAGTGTTCCGCTTACAAAGAAGTTTGGGAAGCACTACACACAATATCACTTCAGAGATTATAATGTACCTCATCATATTATAGGATTTTGGAAGTCCTGCCGTAAAGAAACCAGCTTACCCCCAGCATTTCCCAAACTTAATGGTATGTGACCTTGGAATCCAGTTTTTTCATTAAAACCCAGGATATAGTTTCAGGGGAGCTAATCTGCTATAGCTTTTTTTTTAGCAGAGGCTGGGTGGGGAGAGCTCCCTAAATATAAGTATCTCAAAGTGAGGAAGAGTGTGTGAAATACTGTATGTTTACCAAAGAGAGTATGAGTTGTTAAGATTGGGAGGCGCCCATGTTGAAGAACTAATGTTTATTTAGTACCTACTATATACCAGGCACCGGGTTGGGTTCTTTAACTATGTGGATTTATTAAATCCTCACAACAACCCCACAACTTTGTTATTTAAAGATGAGGAAACTGAGGCTTTGGAAGACCCTCCCCCCCCCCCTCCCCCTCCCCCTCCCCCCCCACCACAACTGTGACTAAGTGTGAACTCCGCTTGTTTAACTTGTGCTTGGCTGCAGGAGGAAAGGAAAATGAGACATGGGATCAGTAAAAGGGTGGGCGAGTGGTGGTTGCTGTTAGAACTTTCATTTTCCAGATAAGCATTAATTATGGGCCTAATAGTCTATGCATTTAATTCATTTTGTAGTGCTTTCATTTCTAGAGGATTTTCAAACTGAGTATCCTCTCATGGGTTTTTGATAGTTGCTATCACAAAAAAGTCAGAGCTCTATTTAAATTACCAGGATTTTTAATACAGTTGCTAGCCCTGTCTTCAGCATCTCAATTAATGATCAATTCTGTAGGTATAATTACTACTGTTTGCTTAAAATTAATCTTCAGTGAGCAGGCTTGAGTTTCATAAGTCAAGGAAAGAGGAAAGCTCTCCCTGAGTCATCACGCGTGTCCTTGCAACTCCTAAAACAAAAACACAATTTTATATCTTACATGGAATACCACGATGCAGGCTGTTTTACTAATTATCAATCACCCTTAAAAAAAAGAAGGGCCTATGTACCACGGCAGTCAGAATATAGAGGGCAGAGTAAGATCCTGAGAGTGGGGAAAGAGAGGTTTCCTGAAAGCTGAGAGCACTTACCCTATTGTTCAGGGCCCCCAGATTCTTTCCTTTTTCCTTTTTTCTTCCAAGTTCTTTCTTCCTCCTAGGTTCTCTTTCTCTAAAGCAGTTCATTTTTTGTCCTACAATAGCTCATCAGATTCTCTGCCCCCATTTGCCAAGCCATTCCAGCCCCCAGCCCCAGGCCCTGTTCGGTCCACCATGGCTCAGAACTGGATTTCCTTTCACTGTCATCACTGAGATTTATACAGAAGGCAGATAGGAGAACCTCTCAACATCTTCTGAACAACTACTTGTGAAGATGTTGTACATTATATTATTTAGTGTTCCTCAGGGAAAAGAGCCACATAGAAGTCCTTTTAGAATTCACTTCCAGAAATAAAAATATGGGTTAAACATAGATTGATATTATATTAATATATTAATATGTTATGTTATGGGAAGTTTCCAGAATTAACATATTATGTATACAGCAATGAGCCAGATTGCGTCTCTTTGCAACAAAAAGATGCTTCCTTTTGGCCTTGAAAAAGGTTTAATCCTCAATGATAGCATTATATAATATTTTTTCCTATTTCCATTTTGCAAGTTATATTAAATACATGTGTGTCACCTGCAATTCTTCTAAAAGTATCAGTAAATATGATATTTTATTGATTCTGAGCACTGCATATTTGCATTTCAAAAACTCAGATTGCATTTTAGTTACTCCTATTCATGATTCTGATCAGGATACTCTTAAATTCACATGTTAGGGGAAAGACGCTGTCATCAAATGGCTACTGCTAGAAGTCCCAAAATGTTTAAGTGACTTTTTCTTATGACTAAAGTAATACTCATTTAGTGTAGAAAATTTCTAATTGCAGATATATATATATATATATATGTGTGTGTATCTATATCTATATATATAAATATATATACCCATATACATATATACACTTACATACACACGGTATGTATATAATCTATATATGCATGTATTTATATATATACACACACACACACACACACACACACACACGGTGTATATATATATACTTTGATCCCACCTATCATTATTAGCATTTGACCTTCCAGATATGACTTGCCAAATATTTTTAATTGCACATATTTTTAAGCCATCGATAGGAGAACACAAGTAATACACACATAGACCCCATAACCAATTGTAATTATAAGATACTGCTGTGGTACATTTATACAATGCAGTATTATTCTGCTGTAAAAAAAAAAAAAAGAATGAAATCATACCATTTGCAACAACATGGATGGACCTAGAGGATATTATGCTAAGTGAAATAAGGCAGACAGAGAAAGACAAATACCATATGACCTCACTTACATGAGGAATCTAAAGAATAGAATAAACAAACAAAACAGAAATAGCCTTGTAGATACAGAAAACAAACTGATGGCTGCTAGATAGGAGGGGGGTTGGGAGGTGGATGAAAAAGGTGAAGGGATTAGAAAGTACAAATTGGTAGTTACAAAATAGTCATGGAGGTGTGCAATACAGTATGGAAAATATACGCAATAAAGTTATAAAAAACTATGTATAGTGGCAGATGGGTACTGGACTTGTCCAGGGAATGACTTCTTTAATTACATAAATGCCTAAACACTTCTCTGTACACCTAAAACTAATACAAAATAATACTGAATGTCAACTATAATCAAATATATATGTGTATGATGGAAAGCACAGCATAGGGAATATAGTCAATGGTATTGTAACAGCTATATACGGTGTCAGAGGGGTAGTAACCTAGTTGGGTTTATCACTTTGTGAGGGGTGTAAATGTCTAATCATTACGTTGTTTTGTACACCTGAAACATACAAAAAAAAACCAAGATACTGCTGGAATGCTTGGACAATAGAGCCAGGTAGAATAAGTCAGATCAATAAAATTTATTTTTTCCAGTGGTAGAGGTAAGTAGTAGAATAATTCAGAACTGCTTTATATCTTATTTAATTTTTGAATTAATTTTTAAACTCAAATATAAAAGTATAAATTGAGAAGTCCCACCTACTACTATCTTCATCCACTCTGTTCTTTCACCTGGTTTCCTATGGTAATAACTTTTTTTAAAAAACCATTTTATTGTAATATGATTGACATGTGAAAAATTGTACACATTTAATATATACAACTTGATGAGTTTGGTTATAAGTATATACCCATGAAACCATCACAGTCATCAAGGCAATAGGCATATTCATCACCTCCGAAAGTTTCCTATTATTATTATTGTTATTATTATTATTATTAGACACTTAACATAAGATCTACCCTCTTAGCAAAATTTAAGTATACGATACAGTATTGTTAGCTATAGGTACCATGCTATGTATTGGATCTCCAGAACTTGTCTTGCATAATTGAAATTGTACTTTGACTATTAATTTATATTCTCTGACCTCAAATCAATTGTTTAATATGTTAATTTGAAGTCAGTATGGTCACTCTTTATTATCTATTAACGCAGAAAGGCGCCATGTCACAGATACAATGGCAGACAATTCAGTAGTAATTCAATTCAACTTTAAAATGTATTGTAACTTCTTCCCTATTAAATTTTCTTTCCTAATGTTGTCTACATTAGGAAACATTAACTCATAGTTTTTAGCACAAACTGGCTACTGGTGAAAGAAGTCGTTGAAGGAGTCAAAATTTTTCCACTTTATCTCTGGGATTGTAGATGATATTTTGTTCTTTTTGATATCTGTATTTTTAAAATGTTACAATGGGCTCAGATTACTTGTATATAAAAATAGATTCGTAGTTGTTATTAAAATGAAAGGCCCAATATAAGTATAATATTTCAATATTTTCAGCTTGAGAAGTATAAACCCCTAAGGGAAATTATATTATTTGAAGTAGCACTATTATTAACATAAATTTTAATGCAATTAGTTGTCACATATTTTAAACTACTCTTCACCACATTGTCACTTAGTGGAGAAGCCATGTGTAAATAGGGGAGGGTTGTGTTAGCCTCAGCATAATGCTCTGTGGGGTGGGGGCAACTGTACACAGGTGTCTAATGCAGACTTTCTCTCCCTTTGTAGCATCTTCCTCAAAGAGCTGGAGAAGTACGAGCAGCTGCCTGAGGATGTGGGACACTGCTTTGTTACCTGGGTAAGCGACCTGAAATCCTTCCTCTCCCACTGTCCCAGGCTTTCCAAAAGTACAGATGGTACCAGATGGCATCACTGTTGGGTGTCTGGCCTGAGGATTGGTATCACTTACATTCTAACATAGCACCAGGGATTGTAGAGAAGGGCCATGAGTAGGTCTGAGAGACGCAGTCCCTCCCCTCCAAGGAGCAGAGCCCTCTCTGGGAAAAGTTCTTAGACATTCTATCCGTTAAGTTTCCTAAGCACTTTCTGAAATGGATATAGCAGGAGATTGGAACACGCCGCCACCCTTGGTAGAGGAGCTACTCCAGCTTCATCCACTGGTTTTTGTTTTGTTTGTTTTTAACTGGACGAGGATTGGGGAATTAGAACTTTAGGAATCCATCAAACCACCAAACCATGGGTTACGTCTTCTTCCTTAATAGAGAGCAGACTCCTTGGGTATCCATTCCAATGCTCACCTGCAAGATGAGTGTGTAGTCATTCTCTTTCTTGGTGCTATTGTTACGGGTCGAGTCAATGGGCTGAATGTACCAGGTCCTATTACTAATTGTATAAATGGAAACAGTCTCCATTAGCATGTCCACGCCACGTGATTCTGAGCTCAGGTTCATCATAAGAGCGCAGACGTCTCCAGGGAAGTTCACTTAGGACACTCAGTGCAACTGAACATGGAAATTCTTCCCCAGGGTCCGGAGTTTTAACATTTAGTGACCATCTAGTTGTAACTTCCACTCAAAGTGGGCCAAATACTTTTCAAAATGTCTTCAGGATTCAGGAGTTTATGCTCTCAAGAGCCCAATGGAATAGGCATGGCTGTGGTTATGTTTTATATTTTATAGATGGAAACATGTCAGATGAACTAGGAGATTGACTAGTCCCCTGACATATAATAAATATCACAGTCATTTCCACAATTCATGACCTGAGTGGCTTTCTTTTCATGAAACCTTCACATTTGCTTCCTCACATTCTCTCATTTCTTTTTTTCTTTTTTTTCTTTTTTGTTTTTTAATTGGGGCATATTGGGGAACAGTGTGTTTCTCCAGGGCCCACAGCTCCAAGTCATTGTCCTTCGATCTAACTGTGGAGGGCGCAGCTCATCCAAGTCCAGTGGCCGTTTTCAATCTTAGTTGCAGGGGGCGCAGCCCACCATCCCATGAGGGAATTGAACTGGCAACCTTGTTGAGAGCTCGCGCTCTAACCAACTGAGCCATCCGGCCGCCCCGCTCTCTCATTTCTTAAGGCTATCTCCGACTACCATCTTATTTTGTGCTAATACATTTTCTATCTCTAAATATATAAGCCCATACATACAAGTGCTTCACATTAATGATGATAAGCACTATATGACCCCTTGCACAGCCAGTGTAGAGAAAAAGCAAGATTGGCCATTAAATGAAGGGATTTTTTTTTTTTATCTTGTTTCATAAAATTTGTGGATTTGCCTTACAATCAACCATAAATATGATTTATTATCATCTCTTAGGAAATGATGAATGCCTCCCAGGTAACGCATAAACCCAAAATTGGTTTCAGAAAAACCTTTGATGATTGCATAAAATGTGCACATTTTGCCAAAAATTATCTCAAGGTTATTTTCTTAAGTCTCATAATCCTAACATATGAGTATTTCAGGAGTAGAGGGTAGAAAGTTGTTTGTAATATATGGTAATGACCAAGAAGCTTGATGTCAGCTTGTCTGGGCTCCACTGCTTTCTAACTATGGGAATTTAAAGTTACTTAACCAACCTGTGCTACAGCATTCACATCTGTGAAATGGGGATGATTGTAATAGCACTCACTACACAGGGTTCTCATGAGGAGCAGATGAGTTTACATACATCGCACTTAGAAAGGTGCCTGCATAAATGAAACCTACTCTAATTAATGCATATCTAGGCTGTTTTCTCACAAGAGGACGGACATCCCAAATGTTCAGGAGACACCAACATGGGCAGCATTTCACAAATGGGAAAAGTACTCGGTGGCCAAAATATACACACCTTTCCCAGTGGAAAGGGTGTATAGCACTAACCCAGAGTGTCCTGAGAGAAATAACAAATGAATTTTCACCAAGCAATAAGGGTCTTGACTTGAAGTAACAATCTGGTTAAGACTCATTGTTCAAACCCTGCCCCAAAGGGTCACCCTGCTTTCCTTTCTCCCCATCTGTCGTGCGGGAGACCCTGCTCGCTGCGCCATTTGTCATGCGGGGCGTCAGGCGGGGCAGCCTGCGGGGTCTCTCCTCCCGCTCCCCACAAGAGAACGCAGGACATGGTGAGGCCAAAAAGGAACACCCACGGAGCCATAGGTAGGGGAGTCATACCACTATATTCTCTCTGGCGGCACTATACTCTCACTGGAGGCTGGATTCACACTGTCCGCAAACCGCCATCCACGTTTGCCAGCCCAGCCGCCATCTTCTTGCTAGCCCCCATTCTTCTCCCTTCCTTTCTAGCACAGCCACAGCAGTTATATTAGTGGCCAATGGCTCACTGGTTACAGCTGACGGCCAACTAGCCACAGCTGATGGCCATGCAATCACAGTTGGCCATTTACTACCTGAGCCAGCACCTGTCTATGTGAGGCCGAGAGCCTGGAAACTTCTCTCTGGGGCTCCGCCCCCACACCATCATTGCTTTTGAGAAATTGGGGATGACAGCATGTAGTCCCTTGACACACCCTACAAACTACCCTCCATGGAGACATTTGGAGTACAAGCAGATCTACTTCTGAGATCATATTTCATTTTCATGGTTTGATTTTTGTTTTTAAAGCAGATGCTGTCATTTTTTAAGATGGGTAGCACAATTGTAGGTAATTCCAAAAAAGTGGATAGATAATCTCTAAATAAATTATGTCCAACTTCAGAGTACGTTATGGTATGTGAATTGGATTTTCTAATTCTTTCTAGCTCAGACTAGTATTAAATGAGTTCAATTTTGGTGAGCTTTCTCCTGCTGATAGGAGCAAAGCTTCCCAAAATTGGTTAAGGGAGCATTGGCCGGAGGAGCCCAGAACATTTGCCACACTTAATCCCGTGGCAACAGCACATCTGAAGGTTTTACTGCACAGCCCTTGTTGAAGCATGTAAGTATAGTCAACAGAAGGGAGCACCAAAAGCATGCTTAGCTATTATTGTCTTTGTTCTTTTTAGGCAGACAAATTTCAGATGTACGTCACCTACTGTAAAAACAAACCTGATTCCAACCAGCTGATCCTGGAGCATGCAGGCACCTTCTTTGACGTAAGCTGTGATTTTCCGTTTTTGAGCCCTTGTTTAGCAGGAGGAGATGCTTCTCTGCTTTAGGATAATGGTTTTTTAACTATCCTTTGTTCCTCACTTTTCTTTACTGGCCACCCTAAACCTCTATCTCATGGATAAAGCAATGGAGGAAAACAAAATCTGTGTTTGGCTGGTTGGTTGGTTGGTTGGTTGGTTGGTTGGTTGGTTGGTTTTACCCCATCCCATCTCGAGTGCTGTGATTTTGGACAAGGCACACTTGCCTCCATGCCTGAACAGCAACCTGAGCTAGTCGTGAATCTCCAATGATGCAGGTGTTAAGATGTTTCACCTCGACTTCATACATAGCTCCCTCAAATGCAGGGGTCCTCCCAGTGTGGTCCTCAGATAGCTACGTCAGCATCACCTAAGAACTTGTTAGACATACATATTTTGGACACCTCCCTCCAGATCTGTTGAATCTGAATCTCCAGGGCTGGAGCCCAACAATCTGAGTTTAAGGAGCCCGTTGGGTGACTGATGCCCACTGATGTTTGAGAATCACTACTCTCATGCAATTATTTCAACCTTGGCTACGCATTGGAATTACCTGGGGGCCTTTGCAAACTACTGATTCTGCTTCCCACCTCTGAGATTCTGATCTGATTGGCTGGGAGGTGAGAGGCTTAAAAGTTTACAGGTGAGCTTAATGCAGCCTTGTGCTGTATGAGCACTTATGCTGCAGTGAACACCAGGAGAAGAGTCACAGTAAATATGCCTCGTCACAGCCGTTGGTTCTGAATGAGGAGCCAGTCCTGTTGGTGAATGAAGGTAAATCTGTGGAGTCCCCAGAGAGTGACCTAAAGGGAACAGAATCAAATGGGTTCTTGCAAGATTAAAGAGAGGAGCAAGAGGGAGAAGAAATGAGGGGAAAGGGAAGTTCAGTGAGAGAGAGACTGGAGCAGTGGTGGCCATTCTGGTCGTCATTTCGGAAGTGACCAAAGCTTGAACTTCAGAACTTTTTTTTTTTTTTTTTAATTTATTGGGGTGACAATTGTTAGTAAAATTACATAGATTTCAGGTATACAATTCTGTATTACATCATCTATAAATCCCATTGTGTGTTCACCACCCAGAGTCAGTTCTCCTTCCATCACCATATATTTGATCCCCCTTACCCTCATCTCCCACCCCCCTCCCCCTTAACGTCTTTCTGTCTGTCCTCCAGCCTACCTGCTTTCATTCCTTCCATAAATATTTGAAAGTCCACTGTATGCAAGGTAGTATGCTAGGCCCCATGGGGAATATAGATACTTAATTACAGTTTCCATGCTCCAGTTTACAAAATAAACCTCTGAACATCTTCCCGGCCTGACATTGTCATAACAGAAATGATTCTACAAGGATCGTACTGCTCAGTGAAAGAATGACACTGGAATGGGAGAAAGTCAGACAATATAAAACATAGGTGATTTTTAAAAATGGAGCGTTAATATGGGAATGGACCTACATGTCCCAAATTGGAATTTCTGACGTTACATTTGAGAAAACAGAACACCCAAGAAAAGTAGTTCTCTAACTTGGTATCAGAATTTATTGGATACTCTATGCCATTATCTTTGCTTCATCATGTATTTCCTTAAAATATTTCTGGTTGATTATTCATCAACAGTATCCCAAAGGGTCTTTTTGAAGTTTTAAATGCACTGTGTCTGTCTCCCACTTAACATTTTTCTGAACGTTCTCTATGTGCCCTGTGCTCCGAGCATGCCTTAGACTGCTCTACTTTCTTATCTTTGCTCACACTACTCTCTCTGCCTGAAATGGATTGTGACCTCTGCCCGTGCAGGTATATGCACACATGCACACTCACACACAAAGTCACTCTTCAGAATTCTTCCTTTCCTCTAAAGGTCAAATGTTGCTTACTGCATGAATCCTTTCCTTTATGCATGCATTATGTTTGTATCTCTTTTATGTATATAGCATTGGGCAGGTTAATAGTATGCCTTTCTGTGGCACACACCTCCCCACCTTGAGGTTGACTGGTGGTTTGCCTGATTCATTTTGTGCACATTGCAGTGTCTGGCATTAGACTGTACTTGCCTTTCGTCCTGTCTTCCTCGTATTCCTGTTTCTTGCCAATTTCTAGATTTTGCCTATCCTCCATTTCCACCATAGTGCTTGATGAGCCTCTACATTCGTTGGGAAGGCCAATGGAAGCCAGAAATCCAGTGCAGTAGGAATTCCTGGAGCTTGTCCTGGAGGTGGGGAAGGAAAACAGTAAACTTTCCAGATGGTTCACAAAGCTTCCCAGAAAGCATAATCTCTGTAACTTTCTTCCATCAGACGGGTTTCCCTAAGTTGTACACTTAGAAACCATTCCCAAGGTCTACATGCTAGGCCCCCATTCTATAAAAGAGATAAACCCTTAATAAAGGTCGTCTCTTATTACCCATTATTGTAACGAGAACTCAGAAAATTGAGGGCCTAGAAAGGCCCACACATTCACATGACCCAGAATTTTCTGCTCCTGATGTGAGAACTGAGGCTGTGATGTCTGATAGATTACTAAGCTTGGTTTGCTGACGTAACCACTGGAGGCAGCCCTTTCCTCACTGCTTTCCATGCAGCCTTCCCAGAGCCGGGAACCTGGTCACAGAGGGAAGACTGTGCCCTATTGCCTGAGCCATCTTGCCAAAGCCCCCAGATGAACTCACAATGTTCACTTGGCCAAAGAGAGTCAAGCTGCCAGCTGTTTTTCCCCGCATCCATGAACAAGTCCTGCTATAACTATACACCTCTAAGGAAAAGGGAAAAGAGTGAGAAAATTGCTGCTTTCTGGGATAATTTACAGGAAATGGAATTTTTTTTTTTTATCCCTCCTTCTTCACCCTTCTCCACGGTGGCATAGCAAGTCCTATCTTGTCTAACTTTAAAATGTTTATTTATTCCTTCCAATGCTTTATTCTCACTAATCTTAACTTAGGGCAAGCTCCCGTTTCACACACCTGGAGATATAGATGTATAGATATAGATTATGGTTTTAATATATTCACAGGTATGTGCAACCATCCCCAGAGTCCATTTTAGAGTATTTTCATCACCTCAGAAAGCAACCTTACACCCTTTGGCTATCACCCCCCACACACACACACCTTATCCCCCAGCCCTACTCTCCCAGCCCTAAGCAACCAGTGAGCTATTTTCCATCTCTATAAATTTGCCTATTCTGGACATTTCATAAAAATGGAATCATATGTGTTCCTTTGTGACTGACTTCTTTCACGTGTTTTCAGGGTTTTATCTATGTTGTAGCATGTCTCAGTAGTTCGTTCCCTTTTTTGGCCAAATGGTATTCCATTGTATGGATAGGTCCACATTTTGTTTTTCCATTCGTCAATTGATGGACATTTGGGTTGTATCCACCTTTTCACTATTATTAATAATAGTGCTATAAACCTTGTATACAAGTTTTTGTGTGGACACATGTTTTCATTTCTCTTGGGTATATACCTAGGAGTGGAATTGCTGAATCATATGGTAACTAGGTTTACACACTTGGGCTTTTATAGGAAACATGACTGGTCTGTCTCTATTTCCCAGCCTCCACCCGCTATGTTGCTATTAGGCTTATATTACTCTTTCTGAAACATTGCTTTCATCGTGTTTTCCTTCTATTTAAGATGTTCCGTACTTTACCATTGAGAAGCTCACCATCAAATCCTATTTTTCATTCTAGCTCAACCCCATCAATGACCTAAATACATCTTGCTTATCTAACTGTATTTTTCACTTTTTCTAGAATCTAGATGTTCAGGCACGGTCCTCGTTACCCTCTAAATACACGAGGATTATTTCCTGTGCATTTTGTTTTCTATGTTTTCCCTCTATAGCAGGGGTGTCCAAACTGCAGCCCGCGGGCCAACTGCGGCCCGCAATCCATTGTTAATTGGCCGCAGCAAATTCCAAAAATATATTAATTTACTTAAATAAACCAGGTGAGGCAATATGCACTTCACCTCAAGTGTGTAACCCAGCTGTTTGTGTATTTTACCGCATATGGCTCTTGGTAAAAAACGTTGAAAAAAGTTTGGACACCCCGCTCTATAAAGTACCATTCTTCCACCTTCCCACTCCACACCCCTGCCTATCCTCTAAGCCCCAGCTGAAGGCTTTGTCTCTATAAAACTATTGATGACTACTTCTGGGCCCCGGGACTCCTCTCTAGTCTCACTGGCCGTAAGCAATAAGAACACTTTCTGGTGTCCTTTTTGGCTCTCTATTTTATGTGTGTGAGTATTCTCAGCTACCTAGAGTATGAGGTATTTGAAGGATGGGAATAAAATGTACTCTACTCTAACCTTCATAAACGCCTCAGTCTTAGGGAATGGAAGATAGAGAATGGACTACAGTGAGAGACGACAGGCAGGCACAGCCACCATCGGGAGGCCACGGTCTTATCCTGGACATGAATGATGGGTAGTGTCAATGAAAATGGATGGGAAAGATGTGTCGTTCCTTGTGGTCAGGAGTAACAGAAGGAAAACAACTGAAAATGACTCCATGGTTTCCAACTCAGCAGACCTGAAGAATGAGGGAGGCGCCACTGATCACACTGAAAATGTTATAAGGAAACAGTGGTGATTCTAGGACGGGATGTGTTGAATTTAAAGAGAAGAGGGATGGGAAGAGAGATCTATCCTTGTGCATTGTAAGAAGACAGCTGCGGGCAGATGCTAAAGACTCGGAAGCCATCGGAATAGAAATCAAAGCCTCACTCTCTGCCTTCCCTTTATGCTCACCTTCTCTTTTACCCCCCTTTCATTTCCTCCATTCTGGGTTTATTTCCTTTCACTTCTACGTCTTTGCCTCTCCTTGCCCTTCTGTCTGTTCCTCACCTCATCGCTTTCTTTTTCTACTTTTGTCTTTCTCCATTTCTTCTTAAGTTCCATTTCTGTTTCACAAATCTGCTTTCTTTCCCCAAAGCTTCTCCTCTTTCACCATCTCTCCTTTTTTTTTATTTATATATGCATCTTGGCCTTTCTTGTTTCTCTTTCTACTCCCCCTTCCCCATCAAAGAATAGTTTCTCATAATTGTCTACTCTTGTTTCTTTCCTCCTGTCTTCTTACCCTGCCTGCCTCCTCCTGTAACACACACATACACGTGCCCCTCCATGTCTAATGGTACCTGTTTTCATCCCTGTAGGAAATTCAGCAGCGGCATGGTCTGGCCAACTCCATCTCTTCCTACCTAATTAAGCCTGTCCAGAGAATCACCAAATACCAACTGCTCCTGAAGGTACCTCCCCTCCCCTCTGTGTCACCCCCAACTACTGCCCAGGCCCGGGGAGTCCCAGCTTTATCCAAGGATGGGAAAATCTCCACCTTAAGACCTTCCCTCTACCTAGAGCAAAACTTCAGAGATGAACCCACACTGGCATTGCCTGCTCCAGACTGCGTATCTGTCCTATCACATGAAATTCCGTTCATTGGGGGAAAGAGGAGAAATGGAAGCAGCAACAGGTCGTGACTATTTTCACACTCACCCACCACTGCACAACATTTAGGACTTGCCACTCCAGGCACTGGCTGCTACTTAGAGCTTCTCCCCCGCTTCTCTCGGCGGCAGATTCTTCCCGATGGCCCCTGCTTCTGTTAAGGTCAGGGGTCAAGGTCTGAGGGGCAGTGCCAGTCTGCATGGGCAGTGCTCAGATGGCACCTACCATTGATTAACCTCTGTTTGTCACCATTGTGAGGTTTTTGAGCGAAAACAGTCAAAGACTGCATGTTAAAACACAGTGTCATCCTTGTGTTTATAGTATCCCATGCCTTCTGGAGCCAACCAGATTTGGATTTTCTCCGAAATCCTTTAAAGTCAAATAATGAAATTATGTAAAATGATAATTTGGGCTGATTGTTCTCAGAGAAGGATACTGTAACGTCTGAAAAATAGGACATTTGCCCACAGAAAGCCTGGGAAATTACTTTATAGACAGTTACGTAGCTTCTGTCTATATTACTTCCCAAGGTGTAAGAGCAGAGATTTCCTTAAGTTTGAATATTTTGCTGGTTGCTCCTCCTATGCAAAGGGTTATGATAGGCATGTTATAAGTAGTACAGTTCCAGAGAAAAATCTGGTGAAATTCAGCTCATGTTTAGAGATGCTTGCAGAAGCTCACGTATTCTAGCTTCCCTAAACCTGGGAACTAGTCTGGTTTCAAATCTCGGTTTCTAGTCACTCCGGAATGTGCGCACTGGCCTGGTCCCCGGGGTCTCGGGGCTTAGTGCTCGTGATGAGCAGAGTCGGGGCAGCAGTGATCCTGTGCCCTGGGCCTTTCTTTAGGCCTCTGGGTCACGCCGGGGCCCTGGACCATCCTTCCCCATCAGCCTCCTTTGTCAAACCTCCCTCCTGCCTCCAAGAAGACACTATGGGCGTCTGCTCCCAGGTGCTCAAGTCATCCGTCCCTGCAGAAATGACTTAGAGAATTCCAGTGCCACGTCATGCCCTTGGCCTTTACTGAGGAGTGTGAGAAATAATGTGCAGGACGTCTTGCTGTTTTGGCAGAACCAGTTTTGAAGCTGCCATCCTCTTTGTGTTTTGTAGTTTCTTACGTAAAGACTCACAATGCTCATAAGATCTCAGAGTGGGGCATGGGGGTGGGGGGCTCTCTCCCCAAAAAATGGGTGTGCTTTCTACCTTTAATTGCAAGAGCTTTAGCTCCTTCTTTGCCTTTGACTGTCAGTTAGCACTGAGTTCTGTGGTTACTTACACTACTTTCTCCTTAGCCCAGATTACTGTGTGTAACTATCCTCTCCTTCCCTAGCCCACGTAATGCTTGACACTGTTAAGTGATTTCTCTTATGCCAGATTTTTTAAATTTTATTTTCATGTGTGTATTTTGTTTTGTTTTGTTTTGTTTTAATTTAAGTATCCTTAATGCCTTTTTGAGAATTGGTGAATTAATTGTGAATTATAAAAAAGAAGAAAACACTCCAATCCATACTGCCGACGTCTTAAACCAATTAAGATGTAGTTCTAAGAGAAATATAGGTTTTCACTTCTCCCTTTTAATCCCATGAGACTGAGGTTGCTGGGATTGATTTTGTGACAGGAACAGGGGAGGGAAGTGGAGAATGGATAGGCTGTCCTGGGGTTTGCTTTAGACAGATGGAGGGGTAGGCTCTGGGCCTTCATTTTGTCTTGAATGTTTTAGGAAGAGCTGGCTGTGCAGGTAACTGAGAGGGGTGAAAATATAAAGTAGTAGGAATTTGATAGTGGAGAGGTCGTGGAGTTGTTGGAAAAAAGCCTGAAGATAATTTTGGCCTCTTTTAAATGTGTTGGTAGCAGAGTGTCTGCTGAGTAAAAGAAACAGTTTGCTGAGCTTTTACTATAAATAAATAATAGGGGATTTATTTTCTCATTAAAGTCAGTTTTATTCCAAATAAACTGATATTTAATTATCAGTATCCTCCGGGGTTCCTCAATTTAGGTGTCACATGAAAGAAAAAAACTATATATCAGTTAGAACGTTCAATATTCTTCATGTAAATCTCTACAGCTATCTTTTTGGAGTGTAAATTAAATGTGCAGCCTTCTCTTTATCATAAACTGTAGCAAGGAAGGATCTCAGGAGAACCGACTGGCCTTGCTGATTGATTAGTAGACTTGCCAAATCGCTATGGGCGTTAAACTAATTGTTTTCTGTTGTAAACTAAAGCATATTTCTTATTTCTCTCTTACGTTTCTGCCTAGAAGTTCCTTTGATGATGTATGAAAACAAGGTTGGGAGGGTTAAAATTAGGAAAGGAGTGGGAAGCATCAGAGAACCTCACGTAGCAGAAGTAAATGCAACTTTCTGAACCATGATGCCGTTATACTGATTGGTACCAAGGACAGAGCTGAGAACCAATCACATGTGCTCTGGACATTTTACCTCTTCTGTGGATGCTCAAATCTCCCTTCTTCATATGGAATATATCCAAGATACACAAAGGGTTAGATTTTCATATCAGATGTTCACTAATCAGATATCTTACCAAGCGTAAAGCTTTACTAATATAGTCATGTACTACATAATGACATTTTGGTCAACAATGGACCACATATATGATGATGTTCCCATAAGATTATAATGGAGCTGAAAAATTCCTATCACCTAGTGATGGCGTAGCCATTGTAATATCGTAGCACAACCCATTACTCATGTTGTGGTGATGCTGGCATAAACAATCCTACTGCATTTCCAGTCATATAAAAATATAGTACATACAAGTATGTACAGTACATAATGCTTGATAATGACAGTCAACGACTATGTTACTGGCTTATATATGTATATACTATACTTTTTATCATTATTTTAGAGCATACTCTTTCTACTTATAAAAAAAATTTACTGTAAGACAGTATGCCATGTTACACCAGCCAAAGCCTAATACCTCTGGAGTTTACCCCATCTCTTAATTGCATCCTTTTCCCTTGTGCTTAATTTAACCTCGTGCTGTTTTGCACAGTAACGAGCTGTACAGACTGGTCGCCTAAGAGCAATAGGCTGTGCCATACAACCCAGGTGTACAGCAGGCTATACCATCGAGGTGTGTGCAAGTGCACTCTGTGATGCTCGCATGATGAAATCGCCTAACGATGCATTTCTCAGTACGAATCCCTGTCGTTAAAAGGCTCATGACTCTAATTTCAAGAATCCAAATAATCTCGAGGCAGAGGTGAAACGGAGAAATCTAGGACTTCCAACAGCTCCAAGTCCGTTCTTACAGCTTCACGATGTGCAATGGCCCAGATTAATAGACAAGGTTTCTAAAGGATGTATGTGGCATGTATCACTTACCCCGAAGAGAGCCAATTTGGTCATGAAATGGACTCACTTTTACTTAAATAGTTGCATAGCTTATGTGATACTTTCCAGGGAGCCGTGCTCCTAAAGCCACGGATTCCCGCTTTGTTTACAATAAGAAATCCTAGATAGACAGGCCAGATATAGGCGACTAAAAGCATTCCATAGATATGGACTCTCCTGCTAGCAAGTACCATTAGTTTATTCACCAGGTTGTCGGTCATTAGCATGTTTACAAGGTTTGATCTGGTCAACTTCTCTCTTTCCTGGAAGTACATCCCCACCCATTCACCCATTCCCTGCCTTCCCCCTTCCTAATCCCCGCTAAGGAAAGAGCATGGATTGCAGATTTGTCGCTTAATTATTTCCCTCCCAGTGTCAAAGTGAGCAAGATACAGGAACTCTCATAAGAAAAATGGAAGCTAGCATTTTCTGGTTTGGGTCAAATCGACCCATATGGTCTTTTTGATTTGTAAGGTAGTTGAAAATGATCTTTTCTCCATCAGCCAGTAACTTTTATGGCTATGGTAATGACCTAGTCTCCAATGAGGAAGTAAAAGAGAGGGCATGGAGGAGACAGGGTTGGCGTGGTGGATGGAGCACTGGGCAAGGATTCAGGAGGCCTGGACTCAAGCTCCTCATGGCCTCCAGTGAATTCTATAACCTGGGGAAAATCCTGTCCCTCTTCATCATAGTTTGCTCATCCAACAATGAAAGGAATAGTCCAACATCCTATCTGTCGGCCCCAGGTTAGGATCTCCTGATCCATATGATATAAAAATCTTTTATACCTCTGAAATGCTACAAACCTACAATGTCTGTAACCCCAGATTGCTCCCAGTGTGGTGGAAGTCAGCATTCCAGGAGGAGGGGTGTGTAAATCCCAGTGGTGCTGGCAATAGGCAGGCAGTGCCAGATGAGTGCTGTGCGTTCTTTTCACACCCTTGCTTCCCTTCCTGACTCCATAGTACTGCACCTCTGTTCATGAGCTTTGCCAGGGGCGTTCCCTTCTCCCAAGGGGCAGTCGAGTGACAGCCAATGCCCTAGTTGCTGACTTATGGTGTCTGCCCTTTCGGAAATTAGGTTGCATTGAGTCCGTTTGGATTAGATTGATCTGAGAAAACTCAGTTGGGGGAAAAATTGTGGTTGAATTCTTTGGCGGTAACTCCCCATCGCACCCCACTTTCCTTATAGGTTAAAGGGAACAGTTATAGAGAATGAAGCTGGTGTTTAACTACCTTGATGGGTTAGGTGGGGAGCGGGTGGGGAAGCTGGGGAAATGGTTCTAATTGTGTCTGGACTTTTTTCCTAGGAACTTTTAACTTGCTGTGAAGAAGGAAAAGGGGAACTCAAGGATGGCCTGGAGGTGATGCTCAGTGTCCCAAAGAAAGCTAATGACGCCATGCATGTCAGCATGCTGGAAGGTAGCTGTCTCTCACCCTCCCTGGGGGAGCCTCCTCCTTTCCTATGAACAGAGTGCTTGTGTGGTAGGCAGGCATGATGTCAGGGAAGGGGCCAGGCTGGGAGCCAGGAGAAATAGCACGTTGTTAATAGGTACTCGGGAGGGATGAGAGGAGCTTCGCAGGGGCCAGCTCAGCTAACTCTCCCTCCACATAGGACCAGGACTATGGACAACTTGCTGCCTGTGAGGTAGCCTTGGACAAGCCATAATCCTTTCTATAAATGTGCCAGAACCCTCCCAGCAGTCCTGTTCATCTGTATAGCATTTGCATGGCCTTTGTCATCAGAATAAGTACAAATCTTGCACACGCGCACACACCATCTTTAGCCTTAGGCCCTTCTTTTTTTATTGCAGTAAGGTACACATGAAATAAAGTTTACCATTATCGCCACCTTTGAGTGTACAGTTCAGTGGCACTAGGTATATTCACACTGGTAGGCAACCACGCTCATGCCACGCCTGGAAGGTGAGTCTGATAGGACTTCATCCTGCTGGAACCGCGTTCTTGGGGCCCAGAAACCTGGTAGAATGAGACTCCAATAAAGTGCTCTTAACACTGAAAAACAAATGGGCAGAGCAGTTATATTGGGATGGAAGTTGTTGGATGAGTTGAATCCTTCCAGTCTGGGCTGGCAAACAGGTGTGAAGGAAGATAAGTGTACTCCGTTGTAAATATATAAACCTGTGGGCTGTTCTTTCTCTCGTGGGCTCTTTCTCCCCCATCACCTCCCCTCCCCACCCCCACCTCCATCTAAGAAACTTGGTCTAGTCTCAGTACTTCCTGGGCCACCCTTAGCAAGGAAGCCCCAATTCTATATGCAGAGGAGTCCTGGGTATCTTCTCCAGACTGAACACTAACCATCTGAACATACTCGTATTTCTGTTGTTACAATTTCTCCACTGCTTTCTTTTCTGTTTGCACCTGATCCTCACCCCCACCCCCACCCTTGGGTGTACGCTTCTCCTCTAGCCTGTCCCTGACCTGTATTCTGGATCTAGCTACTCCAAGTATGGTCTGGGGACCACCAGCAGCATAACCTGGGAAGCTTGTCAGAAGTTCAAATTCATGGGCTCCACCCCACGTCTCTCTCTTGGGGAGTGATGGCTAGACAACAGTCTGTGTTCTCACAAGCTCTCCCGGTGATTCTTAGGCACACTACAGTTTCAGAACCTCTGTTAAAGGTTTAAAGTGGCATAAATGTAAACTGTTGAAGGGCGTGCACCACACTGCACAGGAGCAATCACAGGGAAGAGTCCTAGGGATGGGATGTGAGAAATAGAGCAACGACAAAGTGGAGTCAAGGGCACTCAATCTGGCAGTGGTCATCCTCAGCGTCACTCCAAGCTCTGAGTCAGGGGCAGTGGCGAGCTGTGGAGGAAGATGTGTGGAGGGTTTGCCTTTGCAGGAAGGCCCAGGCTGACACTGGAGCTAAGGGGAGGTTGCATAGGACCTTTGCAGGAGATGCCACTAGTACTGGTTACATGTGGGAGAGCCGGTGCAGAAAGGGGCATCTGATTCTTGTTCTGCAGAGCTGTCTCTCTAAGTCTTCAGGAGTCTCACAACCAGCTCTGCGGGAGCAAGCACTATGGGAGCGGAGGGCCCACAGTTAGGAGACCTTCCTCCAGGAGGGGAGTGGAGCATGGATGTGGTGCTAGAGAAAGTCCACAGGGTAGAAATGGGTATTTTTCAGGGTTCGACGAGAACCTAGACGTGCAAGGGGAGCTGATTCTCCAGGATGCCTTTCAAGTGTGGGACCCGAAGTCGCTGATCCGGAAAGGGCGGGAGCGGCACTTGTTCCTCTTTGAGATCTCCTTGGTTTTTAGCAAGGAGATCAAAGACTCTTCAGGACACACGAAATATGTTTACAAGAACAAGCTACTGGTAGGTGGGGCAGGTGGGGTAAGACAAGCCTCCCTGTTTTCATGGAGCCCGTGGGCAGGAAGGGATCTTGACCACTCAGCTCATCTCTCCCCCTGGCGCCACACCAAATCCAGCCTGGACAAATGAAAGTACCTCCTATTTGGAAAGCTCCCCTGCTCAGCTCCCAGTTCTACATTTTAGAGTTCACAATTCTTCTTCCTGTTTGCTTTTAGCACCTCCCTCTTCACCTTCCCTCCCTGCTACCTGCTAATCAGGCACGTGCCTGTAGTTCCTTTCATCCTGGGTAGATGAACAAAATATCCGGTCTATTTAAGTTTGATTGACAGAAGCCCCTCCCTCGGTCCTCTCCTCTTTGTTGCCTTTCCCTTCCCACCCCAGCCCTAAGTTTCCCCACTGCCCTCCCCTTCCCCGCCTCTCACAGGCATTTCCTGTCTACAGACCTCAGAGCTGGGTGTGACGGAACACGTAGAGGGAGATCCCTGCAAATTCGCCTTGTGGTCTGGGCGCACCCCATCCTCAGACAATAAAACCGTGCTGAAAGTAAGTACTGCTCTCTGCTGGGCATAAGACCCAGGTTGGGGGTGGAGGGACGTGGGCACCTTACACCGAAAAGCTGGCGTCTGGAGATTCCCCTGAGCCAGTGGGCTTGTCTTGGGAAGAGCAGCATCACATGGATGTTGCGAAGCAAATTCTGTCGTGAAAGGAGACTGGACATCTCAAAGATCAGTGGTTTCCTAAGTCCGTATGAGCGTGGTGTGAAGAAGGCAGGGAATGGCTTATTGGGCTTCCTCAGCAAGGCCCACTTAGAGATGTGCTGTCCATATGTCCCCTTCAATGTCAAGGACAACAATTGACCCTTTGACCAAAGGCACCTCAATTTGCTCCACATTTATTGAACATTTTTTCCCGAATACCTTGCACACATAAGGTATTCAGCTCAGTGCTGTGGGGATAGCTACATATAAGATATGGACCCTAGCCTCTGGGAACTTATGTTCTAGAAGCTCTAGTTACTTATACCAGCATAGGAACTATGCTGATTGAGAGGAGTGTTAAGAAAGGGCCTCTCAGCAGATGACATCTTAAGGAGTCATTTCAGCTCTCCAGAACACATGCAACCGATGAACTGAGTCAGTGCTTGTGGTAAGGTTAGTCTAACCAAGAAAAGATCCTGCAGATCCTGAGAAGAGATCCACCGGTCACTTGCTTGTCAGGGAAGTGCCCATCACCAAGGGAAAGATGGTCCAACCCTGACAAAAGTTTCACACTCCTTGACTCTGAATTGCCAGCATAGCTGCTACCTGTCATGAGGCAGAATTACCTGAAAAACATTCCATAAAGACACATGGGATATTCATGGAATGGGAGCAATGCCTTCAACGAGCAGGTTTACCAGGCGAAAATCCTACAACTGACTTCCAGTCAGTACAGCTTCTGTAGCCATACCAGATGTTGAGCATCCTGATGTGTACCCAAGCCAGTTGCCTTCAGATGCCCCCTGCTGCCCTTCCCAGTCCTTTCCAGACCTCAAGAGAATCTAGTAAGCAAAGGGTTAATCCCTGGCCCAGTGGGTACTGCTCCAAGCCCAGGGCAGCTATCAGTATCGGTCAGTGCCTTACAGGCTATTAAATACTTTCCAAATCACCCCTGTTCCAGTCTACATTGAGTCTTGAGGTCATAGCTCTGTTTTAGGAGTTGGAGAAGCATGTCCTGGGGTTGAAGAGTCATAAGTGTAAAACGAGAAATAAACTCCTCAAACATTTGGTATCTTAAGAGTAATGGACTAGGCCTGCAAGAGGAGGGTTGAGAACTGTTTTAGCAGGGTGAAGGGAGGTGGGGTTCTCACTCTTTCTCCCTGTGGCTCTCCAGGCTTCCAACATAGAAACCAAGCAGGAGTGGATCAAGAACATACGTGAGGTGATTCAAGAAAGGATCATTCACCTGAAAGGAGCTTTGAAGGAGCCAATTCAGCTCCCCAAAACACCAGCTAAACAGAGGAACAATAGTAAGAGGTAACCAGCGTTTCTCCCCCAGCACTGCCTCACGTGCTTCCGGGAGTGGGAGTGGGGTGAACCTTTGCTTCCACAGGGGTGGTGCACTCTGCAGGTGGAGCCCCACCGAGTTACCTAAATGAGTTACCTCCTCTGGACGCATCTTACCAGATACTGTCAGTTCAACTCAGCAGGGCTTCATTGAGCACCTCTCGTTTGCTAGACACTCTGCAAGGTGCTACAAGAAGATAAAAGGAAGTGTAAGATGAGTCTGTTCCCTCAACGACCATCTAAGAGTCATGTCTCACCTGTGGATTAGTTAGACAAGAAGAATCTGTACCATCTATAGGAACAGTAAAGCCTGTAAGAATTCAAAGAGAGGACTGTAGCTGAGCACTAGAGTGGAGAGTCGGGGGAAGGCTTTGGGAAGGAGGCGGGCCGTGAATGGGGAGCTCTGTGGACCAGTTCGACAGTGAAAGGGCTTTGTGTACTGCAGGGCATGAGGAGTGGTGTGGTGGGTTGATCGTTTCAGCTCTTAACTTCCAACCCCACAGTCCTCACCTTCATTCACCTGAGATAAACAATGTGATCATGCAGAAGAGGACTTGTTTTGGTATCTTCATCTCTCTAGGCCCTTCTGAATTCCAGTTTCCCTTAGTCCAGTGGATGACTCCTTAAGTATTTCTTTCTGAAGTCTCCATGGGGCAATCACTTACAACAACTCTTTTGGAGGGCACTTCAAGAGAAAGCATACAAAAACTTCATGTCCGTTTTGGACAATAAATAACAGAAACCAGAGATACGGTGGTGGGGGTCCTTGGTGGTAGGTAACAGGCTCTCCTCTCCTCCCCTGTTCATGAATGGAATAAACCCAGCAGATTTGGTTGCCCTTTTTGCCCCAACCAGGACACGCAGGCTGGGGAGCCACTGCAGGGCCTGTAGAGAAGCAGCCCAGAGGGAAGTGGTAGCCAAAAGAAGCGTGTGACTAAGGTAGAGAGAGAGCCCTCCGCGGGGCAGAAGACCCAACGTGCATGGCCGGGATAAGGTCACCTCTCTGTGCTGGAAGGAGAAATCATGACTGTTCTGGGGAAGGGGTTGTTTTTATTTCAGTTACCTATGTCCAGAGTCCAGGGAAGGAGTACACTTGGTTTAGCACTAGAGACAGACCATGCTGCAGGAAGCCCCTGCTTTAATAAAGAAGATGGAATGGAATGGGCATAAAGAACTAAATGTCCATAACCATGGCTGGAGTGACTCATTAAAAGCCATTTCTTTCTACAGTAAGAGAGTTTGAGCATCTCTAGAACGTGGGTGGACATATCTTGGAAATGCCTTCCACCTTTTCTCTGGCACTGTCCTGTGATGAGACAGTGAAAAGCCTTGGCAGACTCCAGAGAACAACCAGGCAGTCTACAATTTCATTAGCTTGGCTTCCTGGATCTGGGGACAGAGTTTGTGGAGGAGTGGATTGGCTTGGGGAATACTACCCACACTCCTGGATGGGTTCCCCACATGCCCCAGAATGGGCTTCATCTGGAATGGCCCAGAAGGGCCTGCCATGGGTCAGAATAGTGGGCAGCAGAAAGTATAGCCAACTCTCAACTATCTACGAATGGTGGGCAGCAGTGGCCCAGATATCTAAAACAACAGATGAGCTAAAAGTCCTTTATTTTTGGTTTTGAAATGCATCACATAATTTCTTTCTACAGCAGATTTTCATTTCGACAAATGTGCGGCTTACGTTATTAAAATAAGTTGGCATTTTCCAAGCCCACAGGTGCTGGTGAGAGAGCAGTTGACTGAGAGATGTCCTGGGAGAAAACACTCTTTATGACTAGTGGACATGTGTATGTGCATACACATCACATGAGTGCACACATGTCCACACGTGTCCACGTACACTCACATGCACCAGAGGTCATCGTTTAGACTCTGTGAGGCAGCATCAATATATGGGCTATTTTGCCCGTGTGGTAACATTCTCAGGCAGCGAGTTCCCCTTCCCTTTAAAGCCAGGCCTCTTCCATAAGCAGCATCAGGGCCGTGACTTTCATAAAAGCCTCCATGGGAAGAGCTGTCCTTCCTTGTGCTAACTTGTCCAAACCCTGCCACACCTCCTCCAGTTTTTCCTGGCACAGAGACCATCAGCCTTTATCAGTTCCCAGGCATCGAACCCCCCTAGCTATGGGTGCAGTGCAGGAGTGGAGAGCTGAAGGAGAACCTTCAGCTGGGACCTGTGGGACAGCTGTATGGCCCAGGAGCCCAGGAAGGGGTCCAAATGCCACGAGTGCTCTTGGGAGACCGTCTTATCAGACGCTCAGGAACACAGCTGTCTCCAAAGCTGCTGTGGAATCTGTAACTGTTCTGTCTTTGAGAAGATGCCTTAGCCTTCTGCATTTATAAGAAGTCATCATAAATAAGCATGAGATCAACAAGACCCACCAAAACGAAGGCAGTAAACGCCTCCTCCACACCCAGGAGTTGAGGGCCCAACATCGGGGACTTCCCTGGAGAAAATACCCCACTCCTTTTTCTTGAGCAAAGAAAACACAAGTCAAAAAAGAAACATCTTATCAGTTCTGTTTTCTTTAGAGGCCAGTTGTAAACCAACCCCCATCCTGTTACAGGATGCACAAAAACTGTGACTACCCTGAATGCTGGGGTTGTTGGAGATGACCCAGCTGGGTAGAAACCTAGGTCCTGAGTAGGCTGTGCCTCTTTACTGCCTATCACAGACCCATTCCTGCTACAAAGGAATAAATAATTGCCCCCCTCTGACATCATCGAAAATCACATAGTGCTGCTCCCTTTAGTGGGATCATTTTAGACAAATCCCTGCTAGAAAGTGCTGAGGCTCTGCTCTGCCAGCCCAGCTGGAAGTCCTGTGTGCTCTCATCCCACAGCGGTTCCCCCCACCCCCACCCCTGTTTTTTTCCTCTTGTTCCTGCAGGGATGGTGTGGAGGATGCTGACAGCCAGGGGGATGGAAGCAGCCAGCCAGATACCATCTCCATTGCCTCTAGGACATCTCAGAACACAGTGGACAGTGACAAGGTAGGACAGTGCCCCTTTCCTACCTTTCCCTAGAACTTCTTGGTGGCTTAACCACCCCTGCAGAGTTATCCCCCGAGGACTTTCTCCCACTATGGAGCCTGACCTCAAAAGCCGGTGGTCTCTTTGTAGGGCTGAAGGAGCTATGTGACATGTGGAGATCTTGTCAGAGGGGACAGTGATTGGGGCAGTCAGCCAGACCTCTCCTGTTGTGAGTTCAGCAGAAGTGGCGAGAATGAAGAGAAGAGAGTCTGGGTCTCCTCTCCTGCTGAGATGCCCCATCTGGGCTGCTTGGGCTGCTCTGCCTTCTGGGAGGCTGGAACTCAGGGTGCTGAGGCTGGGATAGCTTCCTGAGACCTTAGTGGCTGTGATTGGCTCCTAGTTATAATGATTTGAGTGGGCTCATCTCAAAGTTAGACCATGACCAATGGTTTGGGAAATGGCCATAGAGAGATGCTGGTTGGTAGGCGCCTCCTAGCCAAACGGGCTCCAGTAGAAATGGTGTCTTCCTCTGGCCAGATATCGGGGCTCAGTTCCTGAGGGGCCGAGGACCAGGAAGCAGTACATGAAGCAGCATGTAGGGATGTAGTAGTCTTGCGAGAAAGCCGGATGGCTTGCTCTCTTACGTTTTGGAGCAAGTAAACAAAAGTTAGGAGCTCTGATGGGGAGTGAAAGATAGAAAACAGTAGCCAAGACTCAGTGTACCTGCTCAAGCTAGGGGAAGAATTCAACTGTCTGAATTCGCATCAGGGACACGGCAAGGCTTGGTCTCATTCAGTCACCTCAGGGTCAGAAGAGTCTGAGATGGTATGGTGCTGCATTTTAGTGATTTTTGTTGCAGAAGGTAGGGATTTTCACAGACTATTTGGCCCAAGTTTCTCTAGTTAGTCTTTTGGCCTAGCCCTTCAGCCTCAGGCAACAGGCCATGTCCTGGTTTCATTTTAGTTTGCTAAGTTGTGGGTATTTTTTAAAGATGATCTGCATTCATTAGGATTTTTCCTAATTTTTTTCTTACTGGGGAAAAAAACAAAAAAAACAACGCTATGTCCCCAAACCTGCTAAGATCACAGTGCTAATCACGCTCGAGACTAGTGTTCAGGACACACCAGGTAACTGATACCCTGCCTTCAAGTTTCTAAGCCATTTTTGACTGTCAGAGTGGATAGAAAATTGTGGGTTTTTTCCCACTTGTAAAAACATACAAAGCCAACTATTTCGGTACTTTCCATTCTCCTCTGATCTGTTGTGTAGAAATATAACCTAGACTAGCCTATGAATGAGAATGTTTCTTTTCAAACACTCAGTGGGTGGTAAGTGAAGTGCCGTGTTTCCCATGTCCAGACTGAGCCTGTTAGTTTCACGGTCCAGGAGATTCATCCCTTCCCATTGCTGCTCCCTCTTCCCCATGGGCCTGACTTACTCACAGACCCTTTTGGTAGAGCCATTTGTCCTAGGAAGCCATCGGCTCCAGCCATGCCTTGTCTTCTGGCAAGATAACGTGAGGCTAAGTGAGAACACCTCTGATGGCAGGCATCTCTCGTGATTCATGAGGATTCATGAATCCTGGGGCCTGTATGTTATTCTGGAAGTCAGGAAACTGAGGCCCAGAAAGACTGACGGACTTGCCCCCCAAAATCCTAGTGTTAGTACAAAAGCAGAAACTAGAACCCAGATCTCCCTGAGTCGCTCTCATGTTTTTCCCCCTCACTCTGAAAGGCGAAGCGTTGAACTCCCAATGCTGAGATGAACTCGGCTGGTCAGTCTTTCTGCACATTCCACAAAAGCACTGCTCACATGTTCGTGAAAAAGCTCCCACCGTGTGCTGAGCTCTGTTTTGGGTACTGTACAGAGATGTGGACTATTTGTTGAGTGTGAATCCTTACTTGTGTACTTTTTGTTTCATGTGTGTCTCTACAACCAGGTTGTTAAGCCCTGAGGAGGGCAGAGGTTGTGTTTGTCTGTGTCACTGCCATATCCCTGGCACACAGAACACACCAATGACCGGGCAATACTTGGGGAATGAATGAACAGATGGGACTTAGTCCCGTGACCTCAGAGAACTCCAGCATTAAGAGGCCACTAGCAGCCTGAAAGCAGACAAACATACAAACATTATATTTTTAAATATGCTAGGGATGCCTGGAAGTTTCCTTATCGGCAAGCAGGAAGCTTTAGTCAGCTGGAGAACCTGGCCTGCTGGAAACATTAGCCCCCAACTGCTTTCTCAAGCCTTGGGACACACGGGCGGCAGGGAGAGGATGACATTCTGTGTCCCATACATGAAACCCGGACGACCACTTAGAAAGTCGCGCTTTCAGAATAAAATCGAGGGCCTCTCTGTGACCATGTGCTGTAATTTAGAATGTCCTTACTCTGCCAACACAGAAGAGTGAAAACAAGGCAGCCATGTGTCTTCCTTGACCTGCATCCCCTTCATCGCAGAAGCTAGTCCTTGGTATATTTGAACTCAGAGACGTCATCGGTAGTGTTACCATTTCCCCTAACTGTACCAGAAGACCAGGAAACGGGTCTCCTTTGGTTTCTAAGAGGTCAGGTAAAGAGACTCTGAAGAAGAGAAAGATAATGAAGTGGACTGAGTCAGGTAAATTGGACCATATTTAACAGAAGGGCAAACAAGTGTGGCTGTGGGGAGGGGCCGGGGCAGAGACAGCTCACAGGGACCAGGGTCATTTTAACAACGGGTTTAGAATAGTGGCCTTGCTGGGCTGGGTAGAGGTGGAAAATGTAACCATTAAAGGGCCTGTGACATACTAATGTGCAGAGCTGGGGGGCCCTAGGGCTCCTTTCCAGTCACATTGTGTATGTTTTGTGTGCTGTGATGGGGAGGAAAGGGTTTCAACACACCTGGGCTCGAATCCCAGCTCTGGCACTTACTATCTGTGTCACGTGGCATGAGTTACTGCGCCTTCACTTCCCCATCTGTAAAACAAAGATAATACCCATCTCACAGAGGCCTTGGGGGAGGTTAAGTAAAATATATTCACTCAGCTCTGGCTAGACATTCAGTCAAGGTTAATTTCCCACCATTATTAGCGGGGAAAGCAATGATACTATAAATAAGTTATTGAACAGACTGAGTGAGGATCTCTGAAAGTCCTTGAGCAAAGTCCTGCCCTCTGGGTTCTTCATCCATTAACTCGTTGTCAGCAGGTTCCTTTCCATATTAAACATACAGGGGTTTAGCTTCAGTTTATCTGTCTATAAGCAGAACAACCTTACGACTCTTTCCATTTGCTAGCCCTTAGAATCTAAGGTCTAGATGTTTGTAGTTAGCATTGGCTCATGAGTTATTTTATTATTTAATGGGTTATAACATATTACTGTCACGTATTCATTTTAATCCTCAAATTGTACCACCTTTGGCCAGTGGCAAGCCCTGATGTTTTATATATATGAAGACAGTTGTCTTTCCTTTTAATCTCTGCTTAGGTTAGAAGTTCTCCGTTTCTCCAGTTCTGTGTATTAATATATTTTCAGACCCTTCCACATCCTGGTTGCCTTCCTCTGGACTGACTGCAGAGTATAGTGATCTATATAAAATGGGGCATCCAGAATGGTACATAACACTGCAGATGTGATTTCACTCAAGCAAATTCAACCCTTGGTCTAGGGCTCCTCTGCCTAGTCTCCCCAGGAGGGTGCATCGTGTCTAGGAGGGGTGTGCAGTATTACTCATAAAATCTCCACACCTGTTTTCATGGACTTAGTTAGATGACAGTAATCTGACTACCAGACTACATTATTAGATTTTCTCATTTAGCTCCATCCCAGTGTTCCAGCATGTTTTGAATATAAATTATTTTGTCCAGTATGTCCGCTACATCTCCCAGCATTATTGAATAAACATACCTCAGTGGCTTCATCCAAATTCTTGCTAAAAAGACAAGACTGAGGAGAGAAGACCAATGCCCAACCTCTTGCTCATTTCTCACCCAGGTTTTGGAGCACTCCTCTGACTCTTCTTTCTAAGAAAGGAATCCACCACTTTTCTCTGGAGCAGGAGAGCTGGTATTGCTTACTTAACATTAGAAATCAGTCTATATTCTTAATTGCACATTAAATGCTGAAAAAACCAATGTGGGTGCCTCAGTAAGTGGCATTAATAGCTTTCCCCAGAGTTGCCTTTATTCAACCCTTAAGTGGGACTGCATAATTTGGTTCTACCTTACACCTGCCCCATGCAGAGTGTTACTTCCCTGAAGCAAATGTATGTGCTTACACTGTTCTACCGTGGTCTGAGCCCCTTCCTATCTGCCCAGGAATATGCTCGTGCTACTCCAGGCTTTCCACTATAAAGAGTCCTTGCTTATAGGTTGATGATTAAGTGATGGGGCTTTGCAACCACACTTCAAAGAAATCCAGAATATAGAATTCTAGTCAAGCAAGGCTGAGTAATGAGCTGGCAGTGACAAAGTATCTTGTTGAACATGATGGATTTCTGCTGAATAATTTCCAGCTTAGGGTGCAGAAGCGGCCAGCTGCACAGCAATGGTCCCGGTGTATATACTTACCATTTCGTTTCGGCTTGCTGGACATGTTCAAACACTTGTGGAATTGCATGTTACAAACTGTGGAGTAGGGATACTCTCCATCCAAAAATCACTATGAATTTCTAGACATGTCCAGTCGTCCAGTCTGGCTGGAGACAGGGAAAAAGAAGTGAAAATGAGTTGTAGCTGCTAGTGGTCTGTACGAAAATTGTAAGGGAGACAACACTGCTGGAACATCCCAGGGCTGGCTGTGATTTGAATGAGGAATTTCCACAATAAGCTAATGTGATCTAAGATGCAAGGTGCACTACTGATGGCCATGAACTGCAGGGGGACAGGGGCATGCCTGGAGAACCTGGAGATTTCAAGGTCTAACTCAGTGATTTTTAAACTCTGGACTGACCAATCCGTGTAGTGGGTCATGACCAATACTTGGTTTTACCGATTGGGTGGACAAGCTCTATTTAGAGATGGTGAGGGTTCAACTAAGGGGAAATATTCCTCCAACGTCACTCACTGCAGTAACATGCAGTTGGGGCAGGCAGCCTGGCTGTCGGAGCCTTCTGGGAATAGACTTCTGTAGAGCCTCCCCTGTTTATCAGAATCTGGTAATCCTGACACCTGCACTGCGGGAGCATGTGGCCGGCCAGGGCTGTAGGCAGAGAGGACCTGCCTCCGCGTTGGTGCGTGGGGAAGCCTGCAGCCCCTGTATTGGCCTAGTCCAGCTCTCCTCACGCAGACACTGTGTTGAGACCCTGCTTATTTCATAGCAGGTGCAGTTCTCCACACTGGGAGTACAGGAAGGAAACAAGGTCCAGCCATGTTTACTAGCTGCATGACTTTGAATGGGTCATTGAATCATTTCATGCCTCGGTCTCCTCATCTGTACTGTGAGGGCAATGATTTCTGCTTCCCGGGATTTTGCAGGACTAGCCGCGATCCTGTATGAAAAGGTGTCTGAAGTGAGGAGTGTCTGAGTGACTTGTCAGAGTCACTCCCATGCAAGGAAATGGACAACGGGCTTTCTGGCGTTTTAAGGGCCCGTAGATCACTAGTTTTTGCCACTGAAGAGAAAACCAAACACCTGGATATACGGAGACTCAGCAGTATCAGGGCTGACAAAAATCCTATCAGTTCATACTAGGTAATAATTTACACTTGGCAAATTCTTAAAAGCCATCGAGATGGTTTGAAAATAGCTCTTTTTTTCCCCCCTTCATATAGTTCTTTTGTTACTTTGACTTGTGGTGGACAGGAGACTGGAGGAGGGGCGATGGCAGCAGTGGGCAAGGAAAAGCACAGAACTCCTACTAGGAAAAGCACCAGAGGCTCCCTTCCTGTGGCTGCTCTGTCACCTCCCCAGAAGCACAACTCCACACTCTCCTGAGTGACAGACGTTCAGCGCAGTAAAATGTGCTGGCTTTTCAGAACACATTGATAAAGTGTGATGACTCGAGGTCACAGGTTTACCCATAAATGAAAAGTTGCTCAAAGAAATGGCTGGTTTCCAGAAACTGCACACCACCGGAGATATGAAATGCACTTTGCTGAAAAGGACAGCCTAGGTCCCCAGAACAAAATCTCCCATGACTGCATTGCTTTTCGTAATAGTCTAATATTTAAAGTTGCCAGTCACCTGAAAAAGCAATGTTTCATAAACTACAGCAGCCGATGAGTAGTTTGCTGTACACAGGGAGCCTGCTGGAAACCTCAGAAGTGCTCTCAGGATGCTCGGAGCACTGCATTTGCACAAAATTTCTTTGTTTCTGCATAGTGGCGGCGTTCCACATGTATCTGTTGCAGAAGTAAGGAAACTGCACTCGGAGGTTTGCCAGTAGGTTACTTCTATGTGTGATAACACAGGGGTGGCCAGAGGCCAGATTTGACTAGAGGGTGGGGTTGGGGGGAGGAGTTTGGATCTTGGATACATACAAGCTTAAGGAAGAACATGAGAGATCATCTAGCCCTCGGCCTTCATCCTGTTTAAAAGAAACAAAGTGACTTGCTCAGAGTCACAAAGCCAGTTCATGACAAATCTAAGGCTTAAACCCTAGTCACCAATCTCCTGCCTGTTAAATTGCTTTAAAACTGGTACTTTTGTAGTAACCGTGATAGTTCAGCTTCTAGATCCGCGTAGCAAAAAGCAAACACTATTGTTGTCCCCTTCTCCAGCTGCCTCTACACCACCCTGTCCCACCCAGGTCAATCTATAGCAACCCAAAGCAAATTACAAATAGTCCTATAGCCCAGTCCAGTGTCTCTGTGTCTCCAGTGGCTGGCATATGGCAAAAGGGCAAAAGGGCAAGATAATTGCTCACAGACACTTTGACACCAAGTACTTGTGACTCATATAGTGGCCTTGGGAGGGGTGTGATTCTGCCCCAGACAGAGGGAGTCTTCAGGCCTCTCAAGGCAAATCCCCAGCTGGACTCTGAGCGCTTGGCACTGAGCACCAAGATAGGACAAGTCTGCTCCCTGCCTCCCCGCTGCCCGTGAGCAGCGGGTCTCCAGAACCAGCTCAGCCCGGAGGTAGCCCAGCACAGTTTTTAATTCCGTTTTTAAACATTTTTGTGAAAGGAGAAAACAAATATCAGAGCAAGCCAAGATGTTAAAATGGATTAACTGGCGACAGTCCAAGGCAAACACGACCCGAGTGAGTAGGACAGCTTCTGCTGGGCATGTTCTGCTGGGGAGAAGGGGAGCTGGCATGGCCTGGGCAGGGGCGGGCAGAGCAAGGCTTGGGGGCTGTAGGCAGGGAGAGCAGCGGCAGTTCTCAGGGCAAGCGTTTTACTGGAGTATTCTGCACAGACCTCGGCTATCACTTACGCTTTTCCTTCTGTGTCAGTTAAAGAGAAAAAGTTATTTTAGTGCAGGACAAAATGAGTGAATCCCTCACTAAATCTAATGGTAGGGGAAACGGGCTGTGGGAAATATGGTTCTTAAAAAGTTGTGCTCTTGGATGAGTAGAAGTGACACCAAGGCATTGGAGGGAAGCAATCTGGTGGGCGCGAAAGTTAACTATTAGAAATTTCAAGCAGAAGTTTTGGGACTGTGTTTCCCCAAAAATAAGATCGGGTCTTATATTAATTTCTGCTCCAAAAGATGCATTAGGGCTTATGTTCAGGGGATGTCATTCTGAAAAATCATGCTAGGGCTGATTTTCCAGTTAGTTCTTATTTTCGGGGAGACACAATAGGAATGATGTCTGGAACCAACGCAGTGAGACTAGAGATGGGGCAGGTGAAGGTGACTTTGAAATGGTGGTTTTGCTTTAGCTGGAACCACCTTTATACCTATCCTTGCTGTGCTGGAAAATATGACATGTGTTATTTGTGGCCATTACATAGGAGTCTTGGGGAAAGCGTGATGGATAGACAAGCAGGTAAATATTACTGTCCCATGATCTTGAGCTTTGATTGAAAATGCTCACTTGGGTTTTACTGGCCTGGCAGCTTAGGGTCACTTCCCCACCTGCCTGCTAGTACCCGTGTTACGAGGTAGATGGGTAATGGACATGGGTGGATCGAAGGATGTGCGGCATTGGGCTGAGATGATGTGATCCTATTGCCAGAAAGCAGGGACTTGTCAAAAGAAACAAGTTTGAATGTGGTGGCCTCCCGCTGGAAATAACAGTTAGGATGTGACTTTGGCTCAGGGCCTCTCCCGGGGCCACCAAGGGGAGCAGCCTGCCTGCCTCTGCCCAGATAGCTCTTCCTCTTGTGAGAACACTGTTAGAAGAAGACAAAGAATTGTGCAGACCAGACCCATTACAGGTGTCCACTGCCTAGCTCCGAGCAGCACTAATCAGTCTTAGCATCCTTCTGCCGTGTTCCGTGCAGGTCTGGTCCTGGTTGTGATGGAGCAGTCGCTCCAGGTTTCAGAGCTAGCAGTCAGTTTTCAGGTTCCTCATAGGACAGGGATTCAAGTTGAGGCTTCCAAGTTTGGAATGCTCATCTGCTCTCTTATTTGAATGCTCTAGATGATTCTGTTTGACATTGCTAACTGCTGAGAGATGTATACCTTGACTAAAAGTTCAGGAGAGCAGGTCCTGCCGTCTGTGTGGCCCCTGCTGATGCTGGCTGTGGAATGCTTGGTGAATGCTGCCGCATGCATTGCTCTCTGCCCTGTGCCCACTGCAAGGGCTTAGCATCCTCTCTGGTCTTGATGATGTCCTGAAGACAAAACACAGGCTTTCCATTGTACTGTGCCCATCTCCTGTCTCCTGCTAGCTGCTGTCCTTTCACCTGCAGGAATGGGGTACCATGGAGGACAGTTTCCTTTACTCTTTGCAGTTGCCCACTTACACACAGGCTGACCTCATCAGCACGAGAGGATATTTAAAATTCCTTATCATTTCCTTAGGATTTTGATGCATGCTATCTTTTTATCTCATTTATTAACTCATCAACCATTGATTGAGCTCCTATGGTAAGGCAGGCACTATTCTAGATGCAGAGGAGGTGGGAATGAGGACAACAGACAAAGCAGCTCGGTGGCCTGCTGAGACCTTTCTCTGTGGTGCTGATGGTCGCCCAAGTATGCTCGATTTTAAGGCATTTGGAATGCACTGAAACTTGCTTCTATTTTCATGTTTACTTTCACCTCCATGTGTGTCTCTGTGACTGACACCGTAGCAGCTTTTATTTAAAAAAGAACTCAGCAATTATTTTGTTTTTTAAGATAATTTGGGAGTTCTTGAAGGTCATCCTCACCTGTTTCATTCCCTGATTCATAACCATTTCAAACCAGGATGCCGGATTTCCCCCCACTGTTCTCTCGTGGCTGTAGGTCCTGTCAGCCGATTCCTCATTAGGGAAGTTTACATTCGTGGCAGGTAGATATTCTAGACAGAGAGAAAAGATCAGGAAGTATTCACATAACTCCCAAATATTTTTAAATTTCTCCTATCTCAGAAAACAGGTAGGAATGTCAGAGAAAAAATATGCTTTTTGAAAAAGGAAAATTGTTTTGACTTTTTTAAAAGAGGGTGGGAGAGGATGGGGAGTGGCATATAATTTTGTTAAAGGAAGGTGCTTTGAATTGTGGAATCTGAAATCTAAGTAACTCACCTTCCCAGAATGCCACTTCACCCCACAAGTTCCCAAAACAAGAATGGTCACAATTTTTATGCTTCTTTACACATAGGCTATTAAGAACCTTTATTGCCTTCATGAAATTTTTCTTGAAAAATCCCAACAGAGAAAAAAGATTTTTAGAGCACTTTTTTCTAACGTTTAACTTTGATATAATCCTTCTAACAGGGGCATATAAAGTCCAAACCACTAAATGGGTCGTGTTGTTTACAGGGCAGACAAGTAGGCACTACCATTACACATGACCAAGCAGAAAAATCTGCTAATGTAGACGAATGAAATTGGTTAGAGGCAGAATAAAAAGTTATTTGAAATATATTGGTAGAATGAATTTATTCTTTTATTCAATAGAATTTTATGGAATGTCGACTGGTGATCAGATACCATGGAGATTCAGGACACATAAGAACAATCTCTGTCCTTGTCCTGGAGTTCTCTGAGTTATTACTCCAAGTGTCTCATCTGTGACACCAAATAGGGTAGCTCTACACGTTACGTGTATTTACAAACGCAGACAGTTGTACTTGGCACTTCCTTTACACCAGTGCTGTGCTGGGCATCAGACAAATTGCAAAGATGAACGTGTCAGATGAGATACACACTCACCACACAATATGCTACGTGTTAGAAGAGAAGAATACCTACTTTGAACAACAAACTTAGTCTGGGAACCAGGGAAGACTCTTACACCAGCGGTGAAATTTGAACTTGGTCCTGAAATTCATTTTCCTTTCTATTTCTCTTCCTTTGTGTCAGTTTTGATCCCAAAATAATTATTACTAATCATGAACAGTATGTAAAAGAGCTGTGCTACTGATATATCTGTATCAAAAGAAGTATTTTGTTTTGATGTAGAATTAGACCTTTTTTTAATGGGCTGTTACCTCTGATAGGAACTATTCAAAATGTCCCTTAGAATCTTTACCAAGACTTTCTTTTACTTCCAGAGAATCATCTAATTAAACCTGTTTTTCCTCAAACATAATTTCAAGATTTTTTTTAATGAACTTTTGAAGCAGTAATACACACACGGGGTTCAAATGTAGGTATTCTTCAAGAAACATTATTGAAAATAACGAAAGCTCACTTACACTTGTTTATTCTTTTACAAAACATTTAAACAAGCCGTAGCATGCAGTGAGTACTGTTTTACACTTGTTTCCATGTAACCAATCTGGGTAATTTCACAGCAGGATATGTAGAGCTGCTTCATTTTTCTGATGGCTGTACAGTATTCCTTTATTCACAGTACCATAAGTTATTTAACCAGTCCTCTATTGATGGGTGAATGGGTTGTAGCCAATCTTTTGTGAGGCTGTAGACCTCGTAGGCACATCATTTCTCCCACTTGTGAGTTGTGAGTATGTTAATAGGATAACTTCCTAGAAGTAGAAATGCTGCATGAAAGGGAATATATATATTAAATTCAGATAGACATGGTCAGATCACCCTCTGTAGATGTTGGGCCAATCTGTGCTCCATCCCGCTGTGTACGACTGCCAGTTTTCCCACAGTCTTGCAATCCAGTATATCATTAGTATTTTTTTATTTTTTCCAATCTGATATCAGGTACTTTGAAAATAATCTTTATTATTGCTCTTGTATGCTTTGTTTAACGGATAATATTGCAACTATATTATTTTCTATTATTTTTATTGAAATGTACGGTATTTAATCTATACTATTACCTAATGGGAGTTATGGGCTTATCTGATTAACTGTTATTTATACACATTTCTACGGATAAAATACATTTCTGATTATAACATCTGGTTTACATTCAACTTTAAAAAAATATTTATGCTGAAAAATGCATAAAAACTACTAAGCAATTGAGTGGGTAATTATAAGTGAACATACACATAATAAACATGCAGGTCAGCAGAACAAGACATCACCAGCTTTCCAGAAGTTCCCTCCCCCCCCCACCCCGTGTGCCCCTCCCTCGTCACAACCCCTCCTTTTCCCCTAGAGGGAACTATTCTGACATTCATAAAAATACCATCCTTACTTTACTTTATAATTTTACCTCCTATGTATGTGTTCCTAAAACAATATGGTTTCAGTGTGGCTGTTTTTAAAGTTTATACGGCTAGAGTCATACTGTATGTTTGTGTGTGCGTGTGTGTCTCTTGTTTTTGTCACTTAGCACCTATTTTTATGGAAATCATCCATGCTGATTTGTAGAGCTGTTCATTCATTTTCATTGCTGTATAGTAGTCCAATGTGTGAATATACCACAATTTATTTATCCACTCTGTACATGGGATGTTTAAGGCTATTGTGAGCTATGCTGCTATGAATTTTCTTGTATGTGTATCGTTGTGTGTGTGTAGTGGATTTTCTCTAGGATGCAAAGCGAGGAGTGACATTCCTAGGTGAAAAAAAAATTATTAGGTGTTAGTATATGTTTATATATATCTTAAACTTTACTAGATAATGTAAACTATTTTTTTAAATGCTGGTACCAAAATGACACTCCTACCAATATACATGAGATTTTCTGTTGCTCTGTATCCTCATCTCTAATTGACATTGTCAGATGTCAAAATGTTTGCAGGTCTGGTGGCTAGGTAGTAATATCTGCTTATGGCTTTAATTTGCATTTCCCTAATTACTAATGAGTTTGGACACCTTTCAAATCCTTATTGGGCCTTTGGATTTTTCTCTTATGATGTCCCTGTTTAAGCCTTTTGCCCCTATATCTAGTGAGTTATCTGTTTTTTTTCTTATGCATTTTTCAGAGTTCTTATATTTTAGATATCTGTCCTTTGTTGGTTATACATGTTGTAAATATATGCTCTCACTCTGTGGCTAGTCTTTTTGCTCTCTTTATTCTGTATTGATAAACATGCAATTTGACATTTTAAAGGCAATACATTTGTAAGTTAGAGGCTCATATGATGTGACATTTCTTACTTTTAGTACTTTAAAATACAATTCACCATTTATTTCTCCACAGAATAGTGTACCAACATGAAGAATGTATGTATAATTCAGGTTTCTGCCAATTCCTAAGTATACCTCAGTTTCAATGAAAGAATAAGAACTAGTTGACTTTTTGAAATTTATCTGTTATATTTTACTCTATACATTATGTGACAGGTAATACAGCTAAAGCAATGAAATGTGTTAGAAAAAAAAGATGATACGTACATTGGATTTGAAACTCAGCTGTGTGACAAACAAAACCAAGACCTCAGAAGGTAGTCTTTACATAGCAAAACTAAGCATATATGCTCACAAGAAAGCTTCTTGAATCTTAATTTTATACATAATTATTACCACCTCAGCCATCTAGTTACTTAGCACATAAGAAAATTAAAAGAGGAGAAAGTTATTTCTATAGAGATACACTAATAGCTGCAAAGGCTATGAGGTACTGACAACAGGAGAGGAAACAGAAAAGCTCTGAAACAAAAGCTGACAGGGAAATTAAAATTCCAACAGTGTAGTTCTATTTAGTGAAGGTACAAAGAGTGCTATATGGATTTTGCACTACACACAATTATTACTCAGGTTAGTATTTGTAATTGTCAACAGAAGGGGAAATTATATTCAATGTACTCTGCTTAAGAAGTCAGAGATGTAAAGATATTCATAAAAATGGTTAAAATGGGGAGAAATATGTTGGTGTTTACCTTTAGTTATCAAGAAAACTTCATTATCTTGACAGGCACATTTCCCAAGGGTTGTGGAGAGCTGAGCTTATGCTGACTGTGGTTTTATGGAATGATGGGTCAAGGTGAACCTCAGCGTTTCTCAGCGCTAGTGACTGCCTCCCAAAGACCGATGCTACACTCCTTGGGCATTTATTGAGCATCTGTGTAATCCACTTGACTGCGAGCCACTGTCCAATCCCACATGGCCTGTGAAAGCGGCCACTGACCGGTCCCCGGATAGTCACTCTTACCTCCCTCTAATCTCTTCTCCACTCTGCAGCCAGTGTGATCTTCTTCAAGTGCAGGCTCTGCCCATTGCTCTGTGGCTTCAAGCCCTTCGCAAGCGTCCCTTTGCTCTTAGGAGGAATACCCAAATCCTCAGTGTGACCAATGAGGGCTGCATGGTCTGCACCTTGCCCCACTTCTCCAGCCTCAGTGGGGCCACTCTTCCCCTTTTTTCCTGCCTGGCAACCTCCCTGGCTTTCCTCGAATGTGCCAGGTTTCTTCCCGGCTCAGGGCTTTTGTTCCCTCTGCCTGGAAACTTATTTCTCCTCCCAGGCTTCAGTCCACCCCTCTCACCCGCTCTCCTTTCTGATCTCAGCCTGTCCTGACCCTCTGACTAGGTCTCCTCCTCAGGTCACATCTCTCACTACACTCTGTTATTTCTTGGGACCTAGCACCATTAGTGTAAGCATTTGTGTGGTCATGTGCCTGCCTCCTCCACCAGAGAGCCAGAGAGATATCTGTTTTATGCCCCCACTGCATCACCAAATCTAACTAAGTACGGGTTCACAGGAGGTACTTGGTAAATAGTTGTTAAATGAGTAAATGAAGAACAAATGAACACAAGGCGTTATGGGTGAGAGAGAGATCTGGAAATTGAGAGTGAAATATAATTAAGAAAAGCAAACTTGTAGCTTGGTAAGGTCAGAGAAGTTCCAGCATTAGACTTTCCAAAGTGGGTAGAATTTATCCAGGCAACATTGGTGTTGGGAGTAAGGGTCAGGGAGAAAGGAAAATATAAGACAGTTTGGGGCACACAAAGTAGATATGCCTGGTCGAAGTTCAGGGTTTGCGAGGTGAGCTGTGGGAAATAAAACTGGAGTGATTGGTTGGGTCATACTGTGACAAGGCCTGGACTCCGTCCGTTCAAAGGAGTTTAGATTTTATTGATTAGCACCCAAGAAACACAGGGTTCTTTTCCTTTTTCTTTTTTTTTTTTTCAGTATGATGGTTACAGAATTACCTTTATCTTCACCTGGATGCATCGCTGTCCTTTTATTCTCTCATTCTTTCTTTAGACTCAGAAAGAGTCTACGGTTAACCTATCTGCAGTACTCAGAATGTCATCCTTTATATCCACCCCCAGTATATTAATTCCACACCTTTTCTCTTTCTCCTATTGTCAAACACCTCCTTTCCCTCTGCCTCTAACACGTGTTTGTTACTTAATGCTCCCAGTGAGATCTGCACTCCAACTTCTACCCCTGATTCTTCTTTCTCTAGATCCTCCCCCACCGTCAACAATAGTTTCTGTGGCTTCGGTTCTAATGTCTGTGACAAAAATTCCAACGTTATATTTCTGAAGTGACTTTACTCCCAGTGGCAGTTTCATATTCCTTTATTCGTCCACTCACCACGTTTTTTGAGCAGCTGTTTACCAGGTGCTGTTTTAGAATGGAGACGTAGCCGTGAAATAAAACAGGCCAGTCCCCACCCTCACAAACACTCAGTTCTACTGAGGAACCAGAAAACCAACACGCAAATGCAAGACTAACTGGGGACACAGTGAGTGCTAGTACTGCTGGGTGCAGTAATATAATTGGTCCCCTGTATGTTTCCAATTTGATGTCTGGCTCTTCCTCAGTCTCAGCATCAGAAAATGATTTCCTTCTTCTCTCAAACTAGTAACTTGGTTTGACTTCCCTATTTGGGACAGAACAACGCGATGTTCCCAGATACCCAGGTTTTATCTGTGGATTTATTTCTGGCATATTCCCTGATAGCCAATCTGTTGCCAAGTCCTGAGAACTAGTCTCTCAAAATTTCTGTCGCACCACCCCAGTCAGGCCTTGGTTACCCTTTGCTTAAATCCTTTCAGTAGCCTCCTGAATGGCCCCCATGCTTTCTGGGATTTTGCCCCTGCATTTTATCTTTTCTGCTGACCCCAGATTCATCTTCCTAAAACATCTTTCAACACCTCACTTGTCTGTTAAAAGCCGTCACGAGCACATTTACTTAGGATAAAATTTAGCAGGTATGTGGCGTTCCCTCCTACATGTGACCCTTTAGAGACCCTTATCTATTTATTTATTAAATACACTTGAATGCACCTACATTAGATTGAATCATGTGAAATTGCCATTTTTGTATAATGTAAATACAGTGGTACCTCGGTTTTCAAACGTAAATCCATTCCGGAAGACCATTCGAGTTCTGAAACGTTCGAAAACCAAGGCACGGTTTCCCCATAGAAAGTAATACAAATTGGACTAATCCATTCCAGACCTTTAAAATTAACCCCTAAAACTGCAAATTTAGCATGAATTTTACTATTTAATGATACCATAGATCCATAAATTTTACGGCGTTTGTAAACTGAAATGTTCGTCAACGGAGATGTTCGAAAACCAAGGTACTGCTGTATTGGCAATTTATATGTTTCAACCAACTAGCACTGATCAAATCACAGGTTGCCTGTATGTCTTTCTCCCAAGTTACTTGTCAGTTCCATGACAGTCATGTCTTGGTCGTAACGATGCTTATATCTTTACTGTCTATGTCAGCATCTGGCACATAGTCAATAATAGCCACCAATGCTCCCACCCATGTCGTGCTTTGCTCCTGCTGCTGCCACCTCCTGTGATGCCCACTGACTTCACCCAGTCACCTCAGGCCCACCCTTCACTGCCAGTCTGACTCATGCCTCCTTCATGCAAATGCACACTATTTCTCCACATTAATCTCCCGCAGCCACCTCTGAGCCACCAATAGTGCCCTCCACTTCCCAAATCAAATACAGTTGACCCTTGGACAGCTGGGGGATTAGGGGCGCTGACCCCCTGCACAGTCGAACATCCATGTACAACTTTTGACTCCCCCAAAACTTAACTACTAGTAGCCTACTGTTGACCAGAAGCCTTACTGAGAACATAAGCAATCAATGAACACATATTTTGTATGTTACATATATTATATACTGTATTCTTATAATAAAGTAAGCTAGAGAAAAAATGTTATTAAGAAAATCATAAGGAAGAGAAAATATATTTACAGTACTGTATTTTTAAACATCTGCATGTAAGTGGACCTGCATATTTCACACCCATGTTCAAAGGTCAACTGTATTATTTTTTAACATCCATGGAGCATGTTATATGTTTTACTTTGTATTTGCCACATTGCTTAGCATAATGTTACACCCTTAAGAGTGAGTTGGAAGATCTCTGTTTCTAGCCCTTACCTGTCACCCTGGGATCCAGTACCATATTTCCAACTGTCGATGGCATAATGGCACTTGAATGACGACTGTACCCTACTCAACTGAAACTAAACTCATTAGGTATCCTCTCCCAGCTCTGCTCCTTTCTAAGACACCCGTCCATGGCTTGACCTCGAAGCCATCTTAGTTTTCCTTCATTCTCGGTCCTCTTCCTGAAATAACGTTCCAATAGATCATCGCCGTGATTGCACATTCCTCGGGCTGGCTTTCGATTTTTCTGTAGTATGTCCAGTCTATCCCTGGGAGCTTCAAGTAGAGAAACATGCTTCCCAAACCACAGTAACGTTCCCTAGGACCTAGAGCTCCTGATACACAGGACCCTTCCCCTGGTCCTGCCCCTTCTCTGGGTCCCTAGCTGTCTGCAAACCTCTCCTCGAACATGTTTTCTGGTAGGTATATGTGATGCTCTTCACTAAAATATAATCTTTCAAATTCTAACCTCCTTTGTCTACCAACCAGTATTGCATCACTGTGTCTCCACAATTATTTCTCTGTCCTGGTAACTTTTCTGACCTCAGGAAGAGTGTTGTCGGAACACGTCTTCGTTATTAGAATGATTTCTGGAGTCCCTTCCCTCAGCACTTTGTGGCACAGCATCTTCTTCTGGTTTTCTGTTGTTTCCCATGGGTTAGTTTTGTCTCCGCAACTGAATCCCAAGATCCATGAAGACAGGCTCATGTGTGAAACCTTGTGTTATCAGCAGTGCACGCAGATAGAGTTAGGCTTTCACAGGAAGTGCTCAGAAAACACTTATTTGAATGGTATGTTGTGTGTATAACATCTTTTCTGTATATTTATGAATTGGTGTCTCTAAATGTGTTTCCCATATACTCTCTAAGAGGTATTCTTCTATGTGGTCTAGGAGGCAGGGATATCTTGGATATTTTTCCTGGCCATCTGTCCATGACATTACAAACCAATAAACCATGTGCTCCAAAAGCCCATGACTGTGGCTGGCACAGGGGAAGGGTCAACCTGAGCTGCGGTCTGCAGTTACTTTTCTTTCCCACCTGCTTGGGGTCTTCCTTTTGCCTCTAAATATGAAGACTAATTTTTCTGTTAAACATACAAAAGAAATGTGTCTGTGCATATATGTGTGTGTGTGTGTCTGTGCTTATGTATGCATATATACGTATATGTGTATATACACATGTGAACATATGTGTGTATATATGAAGGAAATACACCAAAATATAAATAGTGGTTATTTTTGGATGGTGACTTTTTCCAAATTGTCTATAATAAGAAAATTACTTTTATGAATAAAAAACCCCTCATGTTATTTTTAAAGGCTAGGAAGGGACACGATTATTAGATGGTTGCTGAGGTCCACCCTCTGTGTGAACCAAGGACAAGGAGCCCAGCAGGGACACACACCACAGGGCGATTGACTTCTCCTCAGACCTAAAGATGAGACAAAGTGGCCAGAGAGTGAATTGGGGCTGAGTTGCAGGATAGATGAAGGTTGTGAGCTGAGGAACTGGCAGCTTTGTTTGTGAAGGTCCGGAGCTTTGCCCAGTGAAAGAAATGAGAAGGGAAGTTTAGCAGGTGGGGCAGTGTGGATGATAAGGGGATGATGAGTTCATCAGTGTTTCCCCCCAAACTCAGTTCTTCAGAAAAGTATGGAAAAGGCGAGGGAAAGCTTGAAATATACTTTCCAGTTCATGAAGGGATTTCGTGAAGAGATACACAATGGGAGACAGAGAAAGCAGACATGTTACAAGTTTGGTTTTATGGTCCTGTGATTCCAGAGGGAGGGGTTTCCAGACCGACTCAGTGTGAGGACACTGGAACCCAGGTCAGGAGTACACAGAAAGCTTCCATTAAGGAAACGGGTGACCCATGAATGGGGTTTCAAAAGGAGCTTCAGTGTTAGGTCAAGACCCAGCCTCCCCCCCATCCCCTCCTTCCCCCCCCCCCATCACCTCCCCCAGATTAAAGGCAGAGGGAACATTTTCTGATAAGAATTCTTGGTAAGGAGGCAGTTTCTAACCTTTCTGAACATGAGACAAAAAAATTACATGAAACAAATATTTTCAAGGATGTTGCTCCCACACTGCCTAGTTTCACCGTTTTTTTCAGAGGGTTCCCTGAGCAGAGGGAGAAATGGAAGGAGGAAAAACCGGGAGATTGACTCTTCCTCTTCCTCGCTGTGGCTGATTTCTTTTCTCTGGGGTGGTGTGCTGGAGGTGGGGAGCCCCTGGCCTGTCCCTTGGGAGGGAGCACAGCAGAGCGTGCATAGCTCTGCCCCTCCCCCCACCGGGCCTGCCTGCCCATCACTAAGCTGCTCAGCCAGCCCGTCCTTATCAGTAACCTCCTCACAGAATGGACAGTGAAAAGCATGAGCAGCAAACACAGACCTCGAGAAGCCAAAGGGAGACCATTCAGGCAGAGTAGAAAACATGAAAGAACAAATAAGATCACACAATCAATCCTTGAAAAAGAGCTAAACTGAAAATATATTTCATGGTGTTTATGCCTTTTCCATACGCAGAATTCAATATTTTTACTATTCTGTGTCTCACTTTTTAATTCTGATGGTGGCCTCAAGGAAAATTTCTAGTCTGGGCTCTGATTTGAAATTTGAGTTGGAGGAACACAAACAGCACATAAAGCCCCCACCAAGGACACCCTCCCCCCATGTAATGGGAGAGATACAGTCCTTTCCCTCAGAAGTTCCTGCTATCATTGGGCGGGCTGAGGAAGGCACAAAGACTGCCAGCAAGGAAATCATCCAGAGCATGAACAGCGGACAGTAACAACCGCCTTTCCCATTGAACTCCTGAGAGGAGCCTGGCATTTGATGTGCAAACTCTCACTTGGTCTTCGAGGTAAGTATCATTATCCTCGTTTTGCAGATGAGGAAAATGTCACGCAGAGAGGTTAAATAACTTGCCCAGGGTCACACAACCAGAGAGTGGCAGGGCTGAGATTTGAACCCAGGCCCTTCTGGCATCCACTATGCACCCTGCTTCCCTCTGGCTAAGTCCACTAAAGAAAACGATTGGATGATGCAGACAAATACACGTGAAGTCACATTTTGGCCCAAATGTTGTTAAGTCCTATCATTTCCCTCATTCCTGATCAACTGAATGAAACACACCTGAATGAAAACACCAAGAACATTCCAAGTTCCACGTGCTGCAGTGCCACTTGCTCGCTGACTTCTGTGCTAGCAGAGCAAGTCACGAGTCAGGAGTTTGGAGCAGGCTGCTTATTACATCTTAGCCACGGGAGGAGGAATTCAGGCATATCCCTGCCTCAGTGATTTCCTTATCCATCAGACAGAAACACCCAGGACATACAGCTAACTGAAGATGCATTTACACATATATTGCAAAATAGTTGCCTTGAACTCTTGATGGAACAAGAAAGGGCAAAAATCTATAATGTAATATAGATTTGTGGCTATTTTTATTCCACTGGATACCTAATAATGTCTCTTGTGCACCCAGAGATGGCAGGAAGCTCTCTGTAGCCCAGAAAGCTTCTATTACGAGTATCTGGTATGAGAATGGGACCTACAGTATGTTACATAAATATACACAGTATTTCTATGAAAGGATCTGTACCTGAATATTGAGACATGGGGGAAATCTCAACATATGCTCCTCCTCCCTCCACACAAAACAAATGCTGGGAGGACTGGTTCATAAAAATCACTGTCCTATTGAAGTGGGTCTCGCTGATTCTTGCTTCTCATGGAAAATGCCACAGACAAGGGCTTTTGGACATTGTGTGTTTGGCAGATGTGAAAATGCAGTTGAAAGACTGCAAAACTCAGATTTTCCGGCGGTAGAGTGGTTTCCCAACCAGGTGACCCTTAGAATTACCAGGGAAATAGTTCGAAAAACTAATCCCAGACTCAACCCTGGACTGCTAAATCAGAATGCCAAAAGTGTAGGGTGATTGGGCATGGAAGATATATGTGAATTCTAAGCTGAGAGTTATTTTCAAAATAATAGAAGTCATTAGTGTTTCAAAAAATTTTAATGGCCTTCCTTTTTCACACTTCCACTTAAACTTTTCCCACTAGTCCTTTCCCAAGGCCAGATTTTTTTTTTTTTTTTTAATCCTCTCGGTGAGGTCATAAATGGCTGTCATTTTTTAAGTTAAAAGCTACATACACATTGGTGTTTACTCTTTCAGGCTGCCAACTGGGCTGTATAAAATAATGGCTTCCTGTGTACGTGTCTGTATTTTCTCAGGGCTCCTTTTTTAGGGAACAAGTGTTCAGTTTGCCTACATACATTTATGAAACCATCACCAGACAGATTTGCAGGTGCACAGAGACAATCACAGGTTGAGGTTTAAGAGAGGATCAATGTCTTTCTGCAAAACCTAATGAATATGTGTAATAAAGTGACCCACACCACTTCTAGTTAGGTACTCAAGGATAAAATGGATCCTCAAAATATGTGAGGGATGCATTCCAAGACCTTTGGAATCCACAAACATACAAATATCCTTTAGCAGATGGAGTCTCCTTGACAAGAGGCAGCGCAGCACAGTGGGTAAGGAGAGCTTTGGAATCAAATCACCCTCAGTACAGATCTTACCTCCTCTGCTTGCCAGTTGTATGATCCTGGGCAGGACATCTCAGTGCCTCCATCTGCAAAATGGGGGTAATGATGTTACCCACCCCATAAGGTTGCGGTGCAATTATGTGAAATGATGCATGCCAGACATTCAGCACTTTGCATGGCACATGCTAAACACTCAATAAACATAATCCATTAGTAAAAAGTACAAAACCAATAATGACATAAATGAGATAATAATGATGACAATAAAAATATTTTTAAAACTGTTCTCCCCCTTTAGAATTTTAACCACTGTATAAAGAACAGAATGTCAAACTCAGTATTTATACAACTATTAAATTCTGCCACCAAAATAAATTCCACAGACCTTATAGCACATCTAAAACTAAACTGGTAATGGCGGTGAATTATGATGTGGGGGATTAGCTAATCTGCACAGTTGGTGCCATCCCCCATTAATGAATATGATCTGAAATTCAGAAGACCCTTTGCCTGAGCAAAGGTGAGCTCAGGGGTCACCAAGTACCTTGACTATGAGTCATTGCACAAATGCGTGTGTATAGCTCCTTGCTTTCTTCGGAATCTCATCTCCCTCCAAATCTGAAGTATTGCCTATCTTCCTCACAGATCAGGGTAACCACCATTTGAACTTGATGCTGAAGTATTTTCTCTCCCTGCATGAACAGTTTTTGCCTGGCTGGAGTTCTTATTAAGGGAGTTTGAGACTGTTTTTCTCGTTTCTATATGGCAAGTGTGATGGAGCCTTTGACATCATGAACTGAGCTATGGTCAAATATGAGATCATGCTCTTTAATTTATCTTGAACTTTTCTCTTGGCTGAGAGCCATTACTGTTTAGAATATGTCACTCTTGCAATTGCACAAGAAGTTGATTTTCTTTGAGCGGCCATTGTTCTTAAAGAAACAATGATTCCATTATTTCAGAGGGCCCAGTAGAGATGGTGTGACCACATTGCGTCCTTATCATGGCTCCCTCGTTAGCTCACGCTCTCACTCAGTGTGATCCATTCTCTCAACTGGCCATGCAGCCTGCATGAACCAACCTCATGCCTTGGGAAAATTACAGATTGCCACACATCTTGGACCCTGGAAACACTTGAAATAATGAACGTTAAGTCCATTATTGCTAAAGATCTGCTGCATAAATGGGTAAACTTTTCTGAGTTTCTTTCCCCCAATTGAATGTGATAGCAAGACTTGTTGGTAGGGCATAGGGACCCTAAAGGAATTGAAACAAGAAAACAAAACAAAAAAGAAAGGTATAAAATAAACACTCATGATCACTGCCACCAGGGATTTAATGCATCCCTATTTATATTATTCCTGGCTCTACTCCTGTTTATACATCTGGGACATTGGGAAGCCATTGCAGGATTGGTCTACGGGGAATAATGCAAGGAACAGCGTATGGGTTTGAGCCCTGACAGAGTTAGCAAGAGGGGCCAGTGAGCGATCCTCCTCTGGGTCCCGGGCTCGGTTGGCTCCTTCGGAACCTTCAGACCAAACAATGTCCCACACAGCACTCTGCTTCCCCCATGTCCTCTTCTAACAAAATGATTATGTATTTGCCACGTTACACTCTGTGCATTGGGTTGCTAGAAATACAGTAGGTTGCACTGATGCCTTAACTCTGTTTTCTATAAAGGGCTACGTGATCTCATGCAGATATTTGCAAAGTCATATGCAAGTCACAGAGCCCCGGCCCTTTTCTTAACAGGATGGCAACCTTGTTCCTCGGTGGCACCTGGGACCTGGAGATCCTTTCTCCACTTACGTTTAGCGCGCAGCCTGGGACTTGTCCCTGCAGCTCTCCGGGTTAGCCGTGCCGCCGTTGAGACCTCCCATCTGGACTCCCATCACCCACCTCTCTTGAGTCTGCTCTGGCAGGGCTGGTGTGGGGTGCAGCCCTTGCTCGGAGGGCAACATGTTCCAAGCAAAATCTGCCCGCCTGGGCCATGGGCTCACCCCTCAGAGCTCCCTGCTTCTCTACTGGGTGCAATTCGAGATTGCCAAGCTTCTCTCCGAAGTCTAAAGTGGTGGGACAGTAGGGAACTATGAGAGGCCTCATGACCCACGGTACTTCCCCCAGCTCCCAACTAAACAACAGGTATCCCAGACCCTCACTGCCCTAGAGGTCTGCAGCGTGAGTGGATGGTTCATTAGAAGGACATACGTGTCTCTGGAGTTTTTCTCCAGGATGAATATTTCTATTGTCAGTGGCCCCCAATCTGGAAGATCCCATTGTTCTAATCTAGCCTCCTCCCTGACATCATGAGAAAGAGGGAACAGGCAGAAGGGATGGTTTGTGATGGAGAAGAGGAGGGTTAATGCTAGCTGTTCCCAAACATTGGCAGCAAGCACTTCCCCAGCAAATGTTCTGTCTGCTTCAGCCTACCCAGGTTTTGTCAAGATTCTCTAGCTCCTCCTCCCTAACCTCCCTCACTCCTGAGGTCTCCGGTTTCAAGACCACTCGCCTTCAGTTTCTTCCAGATTAGCCTATTGGGGGTTCGGATGGGAAGTAGGGGAATAAATAAATGAAACAATCTGGCCACAGGCTCATGATTGTTCAGACTAGATGATGGGCACGTGGGCATTCATTATACCATTCTCTCCACTTTTGTATATGTTTGCAATTTTTCATAATAAAAAGTTAAAGAATAAAAAAAAAAATTCCTCCAGCTTTTAAGACACTCAAGAGAGAGCCCCAACCCCTAACACAGAGTTTCCTGGAAACGCCACACCAAGGCAAGAGGCAAAGATGATTCCATTACTTATACATATACATATATATATGTATATATACATATTGATTTTCTAATTTTTTAAAGGCCTACTGCTTTATTTTCAATAGACTAAACCTTATTTCTAAGAGGTCCCGAAGTTGGGCTTACTTCCCCCAGCTGGGTTATGGGGGAGGGCTGGTAAAGGGTTCCTTAAAATCCTGAAAGTTTACATTTCCATGTATCTCACAATCTTACTGTGAGGATGGGACTTGTTCAGTGTTCTGAACTTTGTGGAGGAAACGTGCTCTCAATTCAAAGAGTCATTCTCTGGAATTGCACCTGGCTCAGGAAAGGACTGTCTTTGTACTTGAATTTAAATCCAATGGAGAACCTTAACACGGGCATTTGCATGATTGAGAATTGCTGCTGTCTTTTTTCCGTATGTCACTTTCTTGAATGTGTTCTAATAAAAATGATTCTAAAGCAGGCTGTTGAAATATAGTGATTTATAAATACTTTCTGTTGAGTGCTGAGGCCCTTAATTTTCTACCGAGAATCTACCCCATCCCACTTTCTGGAAAGCTCTGTCTAGCTGGGGACAGATGCCATGAGCGTACGTGTGGCATGATGGCGGCACCACTGCAATTACAATCACTAATAAGAATTATGTCAACCACAGCCATTTTGTCTTCTGGTTGCCTAGGAGCAGGATTCATTTTCCAGAATGAAGGTGGTCATGTGTAATAGATGAGTGTGGTGGGGAGAAAGTGGAGGAGGTAGGGCAGGAGCAGGCGTGTAATTCACTCTCCAGGGAGCAAGGTGGAAGGAGACACAAGGGAGGCAAATAAGAGAGACAGGCAAAGTTCAAAGTCTTTCTGTTCAGTGATAAATCTCAGCACGTTCAAATGATAATCGATTGTTCAATTTCATTTACAAAATCGCACCATAGTAAGTTACAAATGTCAAAATCTCATTAAGCAAACTGGAAGCAAAAGGAGAAAATATATGTTTCCGAAGATAGATATTTTGAGAAACACTTTTTTATCCCAATCTTTATCCCCCTTGAGCCAGACTGGCTAGGACACTCCCATGAGCCAGTTCTTTGGGAAAGGAGGCATTTTTAAAACCTTACAAGGGGCAGGGAAGGCAGATCCAGATAAAGTTTTCATTTACAGAGCAACTTTTTCGTCCAGAGGCTGGGAAGGCACTTGGTATGCATTATCTCCTCTGATCTTCACAGCACCAATAGGTAGGCAGTACGCTCTTCATTTTCCAGATAAAGAGGCTGAGGCTAAGAGAGTAAATTGATTGTACAAAGCCATAAAGCTAGAAAATAGCAGATCTGTGATTCAAATTCAGTTCTCTATCCCCAAACCCATGCTTTGGCAAACCACAGGGCTGATGGTCCCCTGCCCACCCTAGGCTGTCCCTTGTCCGCTGCCACGGTCGTCCCTTGAATGAACTGTGCAGCTTCTGTATACCCCGGGGTTTCGGGGAGAGCTGGAGCGAGCGTCTTGCTCTTCCTTGTGTAGTTGGAGATCCCTTCCCGGCTGGGGTCTTTGCAACCCACATCCATGTACCTGTGACTTACAAGAGCAAGGCTGAGGAGGCTGAGAGCACCATTTGGTTTTCCTAGGGATGTGCTCATCATCAAATAGCTGAGTGCCTACAAGTGCTGAGCATTATGATCTAGGTGAGCAAATACAGACTCAGCCCGTTTTCACGGAGCTTACCAGTGGTGGGACAGACATTAACCAAGTAACACATGAATGGGTGTGTAATTACAACTGGAAGGGACCTTGGAGATCAACAGGTGCAACTGAGACCCGGGAATGCTAAGCAGTTCGCTCAAGACCATACAGCCCATTAGGGGCAGGATGAGGCTAGAACTCAGAACTCCTGATTTTATTTGCAGACAACTTTTATCCCTACCAGGTCACACTCTAATCTGTTGTGTACCCATAGACTGGCCCCTAGCCCCGGCCAGCCACATAAACATGTTGAGCAATCCATATGCTCTCCCCATGCCTACGAAAACCCAGACAGCACATTTCGTAATGATAAACAGTATAGTGAACCAAACCCTTGATGGCATTTACCAAGCCTTGTTTGCAGAGTTATTTCAGAACCCAAAGCACGAACAGAGAGGCTAGGCTCCCATGCTGTAGCAATACTGCCTACTAACGACGCTTGCAGGTGTCTCAGTGTTTTGCCCTGACCCCAATATTTCCTCATCTCCCAGGTTCAGCAGTCATTCATTTACTCATTAATTCAATAAATATTTATTGAGCACTCACTAGGTATCCTGGGGACACAGCAGTGAACAAAACGGACTGTCCCTTGTGCAGCATACATTCTAGCTGGGGGAGAAAGACAGTGAACAAAATAGATAAGTAAATAACACAGCATATTAGAAGGTGATAAATGCTACAAAGAAAAATAAATCAAGAAGAAGAGGTAGGGAGTGCCAGAGGTAGGGATGCATTTTTCAGTAGGGTGGTTGGGGAAAAAGATCTCCCTGAGAAAATGATGTGCCGGGTCATCATTTTACACACAGACACACACAGACACACACACACACACACACACGTGCGTGCGCACACACACACGCACGCACACACAGCTGTGCATGTGATTTGAAAAGTCCCATAAGCCTTCCCCTACCTTTGTCAGAAAAATAAAGGTTTCTCAGTAGCACATCCCAGGGCCCAATTTCTAGCTTTCCCTTTTTCCTTTGAGCTGAAACAGTGATTCTCATACTTGAGTGTACATCAGAGTCCCCTGGAAGACCTGTTAAAACACGGATTGCTGGGCCCCACTCCCAGAGTATGCGATTTAGTAGGTCTGGAGTGGATCCACGAATTTGCATTCCTAACAAATCCCCAGGTAATGCCGATGCTACTCGTCCAGGGACCACACTTTTGAGAGCCAATAGGTTCATCTCTTATAGTTAGAAGATCCCTGTAAAAGTGAAACTAGTACCTGATAAAAGATGCAGCCATTCTTTAGGATCCATGGCCATTATCAAAATAGCTATTCCAAGAGCAGGATCCTAAGAAATTTGACTTTTTTAAAAAAAACTGGGATAAGTTTCAGAAGCTACAGCCCAGGACCCCAAGCATTGAGGCGTTAGGGCAAAGGACAGGTCCTGAAAAGGTGACGACCACAATATTTCATAGCTTGTTTATCAGTGCTCGGCTGTACCACTATTTCATAGTATTTAATACTTTTGTAAGACCTTTTGCCCACGCGCTCTTTTGACACAGTTAACCAGTTACGTAGCAGAACAGGTGTCATTATTACATTCAATGGATAAGAAAATTGAGACACACAGAGCTTACATGGCCTCCCTTGGTCATCACAGATGAGAACCCCAGTTGCCTTACATCTAGTCCAGTGTTCTTTCTCTTTAACACTCTTCATAACACTGGCTATAGCTTTCTCCCAGGGCTTCTACTCCTGGGCCATTAAAATCCAGGGCATATAGTCACTTTCTGCCTTTTGCTCTGTTCAAAATCCCACTTGATACAAGTAGATTATTCATGTGGGTGATTGTGGCAAATACTAAGCCCTGCATGAGTTTCCTCTGCCATAAACACATTTCTCCTCTTCTACTGCCAGGTACTATTCAGAGAAAATGCTAACTCATTTTAGTATTCGCCTAAGCTAGAACTAATCATTATGAAAGCAAACCTGCTGGGGGAAAAGCACACATAATGCTTCCCAGAGGCAAATAGAAATGGCATTTTGATTATATGTACCATTGCTTCCTTTCCATTAGTAGAGATAATTGAAAGTTCCCTGTATTACTGAAGCACACAGCGAAATGCGAGTGGATTTTGTTAAATCTGATGGCTGGTTAATCACATTTTCAAGTATTTAAACATACCAAAAAAAAAAAAATCATGGGAATGAAACATAAAATCCTCCCTTCCAGTACTTGCCCTTTGGTTCTTTTCTCCAGTCCTGCACTGACTCTTCGTAGTGAAAGAGTGAGATCTCCCATTGAATGCATAGACATGACCTTTCTCTCTCTTCAGTTTCCATACTGTTTTTGACCATCCAGGAACTTAAGGTTTTAGAAGTTTAATTTCTAAAACTGCCCTTATTTGTCTCTCAATCCATTGGTATTCTGACATCTTCCTCCGGAACTGCCATTGGGACCACTCATTTATTCAGTAAGCATTTATTGAACACTTAATGTATACTAGACCCGTAAGAGCCAGTAAACAGGCCACAAAAGTGAGTTAGAAATCATCTTGTCCCCAAAGAATATGGCATAATAGAATCAGTCTGTAAATTATATAGAATAATCAACATTGAAGTATATTCTAGATTTAGATTATAAACCCACATGAGCTTCTCCCCATTTTTATTCTCTGTACTCACTGTGTGCTCAAATAAAGCGAACTGATGAGCTATTTTACCTTCAACATAAGGGAAAGAAAATATATCTGGGAGAAGAGTGGGGTGAGACTGGGGCTCTAGTCTGTAGTTCTGAGCACACATGGAGATCTGGGTCGCCAGCCCAAAGCGTGGTAACAAGGGGGCAGTGGGATCTAACATCTGCTGTAGATATTCCACATGTGGATTGTAACAAATCAAATATGTGAGGGTCGTAAGGCTTGGATGATTAGAAATTCCATATTGATGAAAGATCCTGTATGAATGTGTTTTTGCTGAGTTTTAGATTCCAAAGTGTGCTATAAAAATAATTCTTTCTTTAAAAAAAAAAAATAGTTCATGCCCATTGCAACACAGGGACTGAACATGTAAGAAAATAGATTGGGCTGGGAGAGATGGGGCGGGATGCAGAGGATTCAATTATGTGGGTCAGTGTTAGAGAATCCATGAGAAGACCATAATCCAACAATGTGTGTGCGTATGTGTGTGTGTGTGCGTGTGCGTGTCTGTACACAAATACATATGCACAGAAAGATGTTGAAGGCTAGTAAAAAGTCTTTTATGAGAATGTGAAACCTTTAAATAAATTCCAAAGTCAAAAAGGAAGACAGGCTTAGAAAACCAAAAACACCGTCAGAAGAAAAGGATAAGATTGTAGTTCTGGTGACTAAGCGGCTGAAGGAACACCGCTGACACACCTTCCTCCGTTTGGATTGGGCCACCTCAATGTGCAGCATCTCTTATTCCCTCAGCACCTGGAAGGAGCTGCTCAGGCTCGGACTCCACCCTGTTTTAGGTCAGGCTTTGTGCATAGTGGAATCCCAGGACAGGGACTCCGGGCGGATATGCAGCTGGATCCCAGATCTGTTCTTTGAACCCTATTCTGGCAGCTCTGCAAACCTGTCCTGACCCTGGAGGGAGTTTTCACAGCACAGGGGCTTTATCCATGCTTACCAGTGACCGTTGAGGGTGCTGGTAGAGTGGTCATATGGCCAGGCCTCCAATGGGCAGGTGTGGTCATGGATAGTGGTAGCAAGAGGGGGAATGTAGAGTGTTCAGAAATAGCAGTGATGGGGAGAGGGTCTCCATGTGTCTGCCTTGGAGTTTCTGGGATGGTGGGAAAAGGAGAGTTATTCTATCTGTAAGGATGTCCAGGGATTCTGTTGCCTGCCAATGGTGACATTTTAATGGTCCTTAGACCCAATCCTAGTGTGGAGATTTCAGATGTGGCTGGGTTGAGTTCTGCTGGGTGGTTGTTATGGCACATATCGTGCTCAAAAGAAGTACCAGGGTGGAGGGGTGGGTGGCGGCTGAAACCTAGTTGATGTAGAAGCAGGGATTCAATTTCGTTGGTGTGGCACTCTCACGCTGAAGGGGACCCATGTGTATGGCACTCCAGGTGTTGCTCTGGGATTGCCTGGATTCATGAGGCCTTGCGTGGACATCTGGGCCCTGAGAGGAGCACGTTGGTGATGACATTGATTTACACAGCTAAGTTCTTCAAGGCTGACTAGAAGTTAGCAATGTAAATAGGAGGCTTTGTACTTCCATATTCTTCCTGCATTCTCATTTGGTATTGAAGATACTAAAGTACTGCTTTATTTTTTGGTATTTCTGGGACTATTTAAACAACAAACTTGTTGGAGAGTCATAGATATAGGCTTCAAAGCCAGGCCATCAAAAATGATCAAAATACTGTCTGTCCACCCTGCAAGGCCACTCAGGCAGGCTTAGACATGGAATAAGTCATTTAAGATGGATGCCCTTGCAGGGTCTGATTGATTGGTTGGTGTGGCAGAATATAAGTGGTGACATGCCAGCTTAATGGCACAGCATAAGGTTGCTTGTAGGGCCAGGCAGGTGCATAGCCTAGGAGGGGCCATCAACCTAGCATTTCTAGCTTCTGAGGAAGGAATGATTCAGAAATTAAAGTGAGAAGGTCATTAGCCCACTGACTTTGATGGTGTTACAAAGGTGGTTGCTTAGATTGTTGCCACATGCCCATTTCCCATCATGCACTAGACCTTAAATATGGCTGTAATTGTTGGAAACCAGGCTAACTGATTTCTCCTGGATTAAATGTCATAAAAAAATGCATATGCCAGCAGAGGTAGGGGTGGGGAGCAGAGGGTTGAAATAGGATAGCATCAGTAGTTACATTGGTCATGTTGGTCTCTGGCAAATGTTTGGTATGAGGGAGGGGCATCAAGGGTTATGCCCAAAGTAATGTGATGATTTGGGTTCTAGAGGGTCCCCTCAACTATCAGAGACTATGGGAAAGGCTAATACATCCTCAAAGATCAATTAGGGAGTCATTTGTCCAAAACACAACAGAATGGATATTGTTAATAATTAGTGACTCTTAATAATACTAGATATCCATCATGCCGTTTATTTAGTCAACAAATATTTATTGAGTGTATACTATGTGCCAGGCACTATGCTAGACAACAAGAAGTACAACAGCAACAAAAATAGACAAGAATTTCAGCCCTCAGGGAGCTTACATCCTCGTGGGAATATAGACACGTAAAATATGTAAAAGCCAGATGATGCTACATGTTATAGAGCAAAATACAGCTACAGAGATGGAGGGAGACTAGGGCCTAATTCTGGTGACTGACATAATCGGGAATACAGGATGTAAAGAAATTCATCCAAATGGTCTCAAGGCGACAGTGGTACTGAGGCTCTGAGTGTTGGAGGATGAGGGTTCTGCTAGGAGCACACACAAGGTTTTAGAAATCTCTCTTCATCACTCCCCCAAAAACCACGAAGGCTCGAGGAGAGGTCGTCTTATTTAGGAACAAGCAGGAGCTGTTAGGTAAGATGGTCTCTCCCCCAGGCTTCCTGCCTCCATTGGAGCCAAGAAAGTGCCCAGGAATGTGCCCCAGATGTCAAGTGGGACCCCAAGCTATTCCCTCCACCTCTACCAGGAGACTAAGGGAGCCTTTCTTAGATGATATCAGCCTAGGTTAGAGGAACCTGCATCCATTCAGAGTACTGAGGACCTCCCCTATGGCGGAGCAAACATCCCTCCAAGTTTTCACATGGTGGGATTCTTACAAATAAATCAAGGTACAGTCCAAGTATAAAATGAATCTAAGAACCAGTAGTTCACGGAATACTATTCATAAATCTCTGGAAGTTCAAATGGAGCATTGTAGATTCTGACAAGTGTGATACGGTATTTGTTTTGTCCTTAATAGGTTTAAAATATGAATTCTCTTTGATTAGCCCCCTTGGTTCCCAGCAGACTGCAGGGCCCCTCAATCTAGCTTGATAAAGATTCAGCAGCAGCAGGAAGAATAGTTTCCAACCACGCCTGGTTGGGGACAAACCCCAGTCACCAGTACAAGGGCAGAGAAAGTCCCTGTTCTCTTGATCACAAAGAGCACAGGGCCCCAGAAGACCCAGTGAAGAGGTACAAGAATTCATGCTAGAGTCTTGGGCTCACTCAATAGATGTGTTCAATCCAGCCAGCAGGAAGAATACTCAGTCACAGGCATCGTGTAAATGTAGCTTCTGCGTTGCCTCTTCCCATTAAACTTTGGCAGCAGACTTGGGAGTTAAGGAGAAACTGGGTCTCTCCCCCCAGCTACATCACTGTGCCCTCAAAACACAAGCTTTGAGGTTGAAGCCAAATGAGAGAGGAGCTCAGATTACGGCACACAAGCCCTTCCATTCATTCGTAATTCACCATGTTTCATCTAATGCTAAGAGTTATCTCTAGAGAGATACATTGCTAGACTAAGTGCAGAGAGTTGTCTGCCATAGATGTATAGAAAAATTAATCTCAAATGGTGTTAGTAGCTCCTCCAGAAAAAGGCTGCATGGGACGAGTGTATTCCTACTCAGATCTGCCTCCGGGATCCAAGTGGTGTAATGACAAACAAAATCGCATTCTCCATGTGGCTATGAGACATCAAATGTGGCATTTGGTTATTTTCTATTTTCTTGGATCAATACATGTGCTTAGTAAAGGCGTTCTGACCATACCTCGTGTGAGTCAACCATCTTTTAGCCAGTCCTGATAAAAATTTGGTTGTGAACATGCCTCAGACCGCCTCTGTAGGGTGTGAAATGTTTTGAACTTGCATGTAGATGTAGATCATTAGCTGGATAGCTTTATAGGATCCATGTCAAATCATACCCGTAATGGGATTTGTCATTGCTACAGAGTGAGTTCCGTGAGGACAGGGATTCGTGTCCGCTTTTTTCACTGCTGTATCCCCACTGCCTCTAGTAGTGCCAGACACATTGGAGGTACTGTGAGTACAACTGCACAGTATATAGAGCAAGTGCAATCTCCTTAGTGTGCAAATATTCTCCAACTTCAGGGCAGCCAGACTGGTAAGCAGGTGCCTCCATTGCACCAATGGAGAGTGGCAATGAGTCTTGCAAAACAATATCATATTGAACAAACACAAGGAGCATGTTGCTTGATTTCCAGATAATACAAGAGTAGAAGACAGGTTTGCTGCATGATTTCATAGGCAAAGTTAGAATCTGGAATAGAGGGCCAGGATTGATAAACAGGGAAAGCAACTGAATACTTAGCAAAGCTCTAACGCTGATAATCAAAGAAGCAAGTGGACAGTGGAAGCCCAGGTGCACAGCCAGGTGTGGGAAACTACCATGTGGTTTCGTCACTGACAATTCAAAGAAGTCTAACAAATGGTGACTCATCTAGCAACCCAGTTTTTATTGTGGTCCCCATCCATTAGTTTTCAAATGTACCACTTGACATCTGGGGTTCTGTAGATCATTTCTAATTAAGAATGTCAAATGGGAGGATTGAAAAAGGAAAAGCAGCAACCTAAGAGACTACAAGTCCCCCCCCCCACCCCCAAATGAAACAATCACTATGATAATTTAAATTTGAAAAGTTTCACATTTGGTTTGCTTCACTGAGTTGCCACTGAGGACTAAAGTTCCGAAGACAGTGTTGACTGCAAATGCATTTCTCTTCTGTGCCCTGACCCCCTCCCATGCTCGTGATTCTCATTAAGCATTCCTAAAGCTCCAGGAAATGAGAATGTGAGAATTGATGCATCTGTTGTGAGTCAGCCCAAGAGATGGTCAACAATGATGCCAATTTCCTGTTGGCAAGTGAAACTGGCCTTCAGCTTCATTTTATTGAGCTTTAAGACTGTTCCAAAAATGCACAAAAGGAATATGCGAGTAAAATATGGCCCTTGACTAAAAGAATTGTATAGTGCAATTGGCAGAGAGAAAATATATATGCTCAAAGAAAATTCACCACTGTGTATGATAGGAATAGCTGTTGCATTAGCCTGAGAGGTCCAGAAGCTATGATGATGTCTCCTCCCATTGTATCTCTATCCAAAACCAAGGATGACTCATAGCATGTAATGGCAGTAATCTTCAGGTTCTTTTAAAAAACTAATAATAATAATTATGGTAATAGTAGCAACAACGACAGTAATAAAATCCAGTAGGTCTGCCCAAGTTGCATTCAATTTGTATATGTCTATATTTGTCTTAGAATGGCTCCATGGCATCTCTGTCCCTTTCTTTATCTTTCCTACCACTCTTTCAGTGTTCCTGGACTCCTACCAATTTCCATCCCTAAGACAATTTTATCCAGAGAAAAGAATGAAAGTAGACACATCTGCCAGGATAAGTTAGGTTATGCTGTGGTAACAAACAACTCTAAAAATACTGGTGGCTTTAAACAACAAGGATTTATTTCTTGCTAACACTACATGTTCGTTATGGATTGACAGGGGGCTCTGTTCATCATAGGGAATCAGGGATTCTGGCTGATGGACCAGCTTCTAAAGTTGCCAATTACCATCTCAGACAGAAAGAGAATTTTGAAGGGTCTTAATCCACAATTAAAGCATTCAGGCTAGAAATTACTCAACATCCATGACCAGAACTAGTTACATGGCCCTACTCAATCAATAGGGGCCAGAAAAAACAATTGTGTCTAGAAGGCAGAGAGTTAGAAATATTTGATAAACATCAGAATGACTATGTTAGCAATTACCATTAAGCTATATTTGTAAATGATTTACATTTTGGTTCTAACTCAGATTTAACATTTTTTGGATCTACTCAACCTCTGTGTGTGTGTGTGTGTGTGTGTGTGTGTGTGTGTGTGTGTGTGTTTGAAACATATACATTGAAGAAACATTATTCATATTTAACTCATTGTTTGCTTTCCCTTACTCCCACTGCCTAATTTCCACTATGCCCTGTCCGTGATACTAGGCCCTGTGTGTATTGGGTCAGTGCTAATGTCCATGTCTAGTCAGAGTATAAAGATGGGAGGGCTTCTTATTCTTTTTGAAACTTTTTCCAGATTTAGGGAGCCAATTTTTGAGGGTACAATGTCCTGATGAGTCTACAGGGACATGTCGGAGGACTTAATTTATTACGTTATTTAGATGGTAACCTGTAGAGTTCTCTATTGGCACCTGGCATCAGACTCTGTATAGTAGGTGCTGCACAGTAGGGGTGTGAACTTATTGAATCCTCTATGGCAGAGTAACTGACTGATGTTGTTGGAAAGGATATTTTACCTACACATAAGAACATGAGCCATGTGCCACTTTGCTCCTGTTATAAGTAGTGCCATATGATCGCGTGACCTTGTTCTACAAATCACATGGTTACTCCATTATTAAGTAGCTATGGTATCACTGGGAAGCCAGGGCAAGCGCTACTGTAAAACACATTCAAATTGTCTGCAAACATGAGGTACTGAACACAAGCAGACCAGGCAAGAAAATATAGCACTGTAATGGCATGAAAAGAACCCTGGGTTGTAGTCAGGAAATTTGGTTTTGGTCTTAATTCAAGCAAACTGATATTCATATAATTGGAGTTTCCAAAAGGGGAAGAGGGACAGGGAAATATTTAAAACAGTAATGGCTGAAAATTTTTCAAATTTGGCAAAGGCTATAAACCCATAGATCCAAGAATCCCAATAAACCCCAAGCTTCAGAACTATAAAGAAAACTACACCAAGACATACATAATCAAATTAGTCAAAACCAGTGATAAAAAGAAAATCCTGAAAGAAGCCAGAGAAAAACAGGCATGCTATATACAGAGGAACAAAGATAACGGTGACAACATATTTCTCATTGAAAACAAGGCAAGCAAGAAGACAGTGGAGCCTCTGAGTTCAATAATGAAAGTAAAAAGAAAACTGTCAAACTAGAACTCAATACCCAATGAAAATATCTCTAAAAAATGAAAGTAAAATAAAGATTTTTTTTCTGACATACAAAAGCTGAAAAAAAATTATTCACCAGCAGATCTATACTATTAGGTTGGTGTAAAAGTAATTGCAGTTTAAAAGGTTATAACAATTGCAAAAACTGCCAATTACTTTTGAACCAACCTAATACAAGGAACTATCAAAGGGCATCCCTTAGGTAGAAGGAAATGATACCACAGGAAAATATGGATCTATAAAAATAACAGAACAAAGACTTATAGCCAATAAACTGTCTTAGTCTGCTTGAGCTACCATAACAAAATACCACAGTCGGGTGTCTTAAACAACACATTTATTTTCTCACAGTTCTGGAGGCTAGAAGTCCATGATCAAGATGTTGGCAAATTCCATTTCTGATGAGGGCTCTCTTCCCAGCTTATAGATGCCGCCTTCTCATTGTGTCCTCATGTGGCCTTTTCTCTGTGCTCACATGGAGAGAGCTCTGGTGTCCCTTCCACTTCTTGTTAGGACACCAGTTCTGCTGGATTAGGGTCCCACACTTATGACCTCATTTAACCCTACTCACCTCCATAAAGGCCTTATCTCCAAATACAGTCACATTGAGAGTGGGGCTTCCACATATGAATTTGGGAAGGGCACAATTCAGTCCATAACAAAAGCCAACAAAGGAGATAAAATGGGATCATAAAACATTCTCAAGTACTCCAAAAGAAGGCAGATGAGGGACAAGGGGGGGGGGCGGGAATAGAAGAGAAAAATAGAAAACAAATAACAAAAAAAATAGACTCAAATATAATCATATTCATAATCATAGTAAATTTAATTCATTTAAACATTTTAATTTAAAGACAGAGATTGAATTTTAAAAAGCAAGACCAAACTATGTGCTGTCTACAAGAAATATGTTTTAAATATGAATACACAACTACATTAAAAAAAAAAAGATATACCATCCTAACTACTCAAAAAAAAGAAAAAGAACGTTGAGTAGCTACATTAATATCAGCCAAAGTAGATTTCGGCAAAGGATAAAGATGTATATTTCATAATGATAATCAGGAAGACAAAACAACCCTAAACTTTTATGCATATGGTAACAGAACTTCAAAATACATGAAGCAAAAACTGATAGAACTGCAAGGAAAAATAGACAAATCAACAATTACAGTGGAAGATTTTAATATTCCTCTTTATAATTGAAAATCAGTAAAGATGTAGACTTGAAGAACACAATCAACTACGTTGACCTAACTGACATTTATAGACACCCAACAATAGCAGAATACACACCCTTTTCAAGCACTCACGGAATATTTACCAAAAGAGATCATTTTTGTGGGCCATAAAATAAGTCTCATTACATTTAAAGGGATTCAAGTCATACACAGTATGTTCTCTCATCACAATGGAATTAAATTAGAAATAAATGGCAGAATGATCTCTGGAAAATTTCCAAGTATTTGGGAACTAAATAACACACTTCTAAATAACCTGTGGGTCAACATGGAAACCAAAAGGGAAATTAGTTGAATTGCATGAAAATAAAAATACAACGTATTAAAATGTGTGGACTGCCACTACAGAAAGGAAGATATCTCCTTTACTGATGTGAGAGAGCAGTCACAAATGGTGACCAAGACCCCAGGTGTGACGATGGGATCCCAGGTGTGACCATGAGATCCCAGGTGTGACCATGAGATCCCAGGTGTGACCATGAGACCCCAGGTGTGACCATGGGATCCCAGGTGTGACCATGAGATCCCAGGTGTGACCATGGGATCCCAGGTGTGACCATGGGAGGGGTGTTGCTGAAGGGAAGTGAAGAAGAAGCTCAGTGGAGATAATGAGGTCAATGAACCAAGAGGCCAGGGTGCTGATGGGGCTGCCTCCAGAGAGATCAAGTCACTCAAGATGATGGCAGAACTTGGAGTGGAGGGGAAAACTATCAGCCTGGAACCAAAGTCACCCCTAAAGGAAGAGTTTCTAGTCTCAATTCTGTTTTTCTTGCAAATCACTTTGTCTCTCTGAGCCTCTCTGTCCTTATGTGTAAATGAGGGAGTTACGAATTCCCTCTCTCTGTTTTAACTTTTGGTTGTCTCTTTGTATTTTTATTGTCTCAACATATATATATTTTACATAAGCCACCCCAGATACTTTTAGGGGAAATGGCAAGGGACTAAATGATAAATGAATACATGCTCTCTAATATCCACTGAAACCCTGTCGTTCCCTGATGTAGGCCTATAAGCCACATCATCTCCAAAAATGGCGCTCAAAGCTAGGCAGCAGCAGGGAAGGTATCCTCCAGTCACTGTGGACAGTCCAAGGTGGACTAACTTGTACAGACAAGTAATTGACTGTATATTGGTTCCCTGAAGAGGAAATCTCCTGGCTCTTCACAGCATCAGGCAGGAGGCTGGCTCCAACTACCCCAGTTACAGCATGCCTGAGAAAGTCTTCTTCCTTGTATCCAGGACACAGAGGCAAAGGACCAGTTTCCTTGGTTGGAAAACCAGGAATTGGATCTCCACACAGTTGAGCATTCAAGCAACTACTGACCCCTTCCGCTACCCCCTTATTTCATCCCCATTCACCATGATTATAAAGCTTCAGGAAAATGAAATGTAGCTTCTCCTGATGGAAGGGCTTAATCGGAAATAGCAGTTCCCCCAAGAGGAGACAGGGACAAAACTCATTGTTCCTTGTCATGTGTCTTCTGGGGACATGGGAGAATTGTGAAGTCCACTGGACACATTCTTCCTCTGTTCTCTATCCTTGAAATTTGCAGATTTGTTCAATCACTTAAGTATATTCAGATCTCTTTCAGTATTGAATCAAAACCATTGGCCGTGTGCTGAACACATAATAAAAAGCGATTACAAGAACTGTGCTTGCCCTTGGAGTGAGGAGTGGAGGTGTATGGGGCTGGTGACAGGGCCAGGAGATTGAAGTAGTCCCAGTAAGGAATAAACTCACAGATATAGAATACATAGTAGGATCTTTGACCTGGAAGAATCCTTAATGATTATAATTTCGTATTAAGGAATCTAAAGTCCATAAAAGTGGAATATCTAGCCCTGAATTCATATAACTAGTGGAACCAGGACTAGTTCCAGGTTTTCTGACTTGCGGTCCGCTCAGGCATGAAGGAAATCTATAGTCTGTGAGACTGGGATAATGCTAACTGGATAAAGTCATGCACTTGGAAGGACACGCCCCATTTATGGGAGTGCTGAGTACACAGATGATGTAGTGAGGAAGTGGTTAAATTGCATCCTGGAAACAGTTTTTAGTTAACACAGCAAAACTTCATACAAGAGAACGGGCAATGAGGGAGAAAGAAAGCTGGTGTAAGAAACAGACTCTCTGCATGTGGTAAAACTAGAGAAAGAATGCATAAATAGTTGCGTTTAGTACAAAATTCTCTTAGATGAAAAAGGCATGTTAATTACAAAAAAGTATGTTCACTTTATTAAATGAGAACCATTTTAAGAAAATGACTGTGGGTTGAAAACTGGACATGTATGTGGAAACCTAGCTTATAGTCATTCAGGGAGCCTCTGGAGGAGATGAACTGTGAGGTTAGCATGGGAGATGGTTGGTTGGCAGAGCCAATGAAGGAATGGAAAGTATTTTTCATGCATCCAGAATGACCTGAGCTAATGTTTAGAAGCAGAAGAGCCCAAAGCAATGATGAAAAGGCTCCCATGGTTGGAATTTAGAGGACAGGACACTGGGGCACTTCGGGCAGGTCAGATGCAAGCAAGCTGGGAACGCTGCTGAGACTTATACTTACTGTGCAGGAGAGTCACCGAGGGCTGAGATGTCTGCAGGAGAGGCGGTTTCCAGGGCTGTGTTCACACAAGCAGTAGGGGATTCTAGGCTGCAGGACCGAAGTTCATCCAGAAAGAACACAGAGCAACCAAAGTTTGCTGGTAAAGGCAGAGGGATAAAAGTCTATGCAGGTAACATTGGGTACAAGAATTGACTGCTAACTGTGAACTTCCAGAGGACAGGAATCTTCTAGAAGTTTGTGGTTTGGGGAAACATGGGATTAAGTGATTTCACTCAAGATGAAGAAAAGTTAGTAAAGAAGACTGGTAGAAGTACTGGACTGCCGTTTTGGGGGGTTAAAGCTGAGTTAATTGATATTCATTACTGCTTAATCGGTTTAGAAATTCAAGACTAGTCCTATGGAGGCTAATTATCCCATCACGGGCACTTTTCCTGCAATTTTTGTAGCTCCTGCCAGGAAGCTATGTGGGTCTTTTAACAAGTGGGAAAGCATCAAAAAGAGTCTCCCCAGGTTGTAAGTTTTAAAAAGTCAGTACATGATTGTACAGTTTATTAGGCAGGTAGGTAGGGGGATGTTTCATATAAAGAAGAATTTTTAGCACTATAAATGTGTAAACACTTTTGCACACATTAAAGTTGTAAACATTAAAATATATAAAATGAAGCAAATTAGAAAAGAATCTATATTATATACAGATATTCTCACAAAACCTCAATCATTGTCAATCATTCTAGATTGCCCTGTATTTAATTCTTCTTTCACTAATTTACAGCTTGTTTTTAATCTTTTCTTTTAGGCAGAGACTTTCTGGGCAATACTTGAGTTTTCTAAGAATGCTGAGCATAACTTGTGTGAAAACTTTCCCCTTCAGCCTGTTTCAATCTGTTCTGGTCACTTGGATCTCAGAGCAGCTGTGTCCCCGGCACTGCTGTCAGCTGAACTCGCATAATTAGTTCTGTGGCGTTCCCCTCACTCTCTTTTGTCAAAGATACGGGTCTTGGATCCAAGCTGCTTTTGAATTTACTTTTCTCCCCTGATCAGAATGAGAAATCATGGAGATAAAATAACATTTTCAAAGCTCCCATTTCTGTCTTCCTATGATCCTATCATAGGATTTTAGAAGACTCGGCGGTATATATATAAACACTCCAAATGACACTGGATTAAATAAGATAGAGGTTTATTTTACTCTCACATAACAGATACCTAAAGATAAGCAGACTCGGTCTGGTGGAGAAGACCCACAAACTCACCAGGAACCCAGGCCCCTTCTAGCTATTCCCCACCAATCGTAGGGTTTGGTCTAACTCATAGTCCAAGATGACCGGTATTCCAGGGAGCAGGTTGGGCAAAAGGAAAGAAAAATCAACCCCTACACATTAAGGACACTAGTTTTAACCAATACTCAGGCTTACATCTCACGGGCCAAAGCTGGATAGTATGGCTGCAAAGGAACCGAAGGAATGTAGTCTTTTACTAGGTGGCTGTGTAACCCCCACCCCCTCAAAATAAGTCTTTATTTCTAAGAAATCAGAGCAGAATGGACTTGGGATCTTTGCTATTGTATCTCTTATTATCAGAAAATTAGTGGCAGTCCATTGTTAATTCCTTCCTCCATATTTTGTGCTTATTTTGTACAGGCAAGTGTTAGTATAGCAAAAGTATCCTTGAGACTCACAACTCCTAACTCTTTCTATATATCATAAAAGAGCACTGAATTTTCCCCTTAATATTTAAAATATATTGTAAGCAAATTAATTTTTTTTAATTATTAGGAATTTTCTCAAAATTAAAGATGACCCAGTGAATAGTCCAAAATTGTAAGCCAATACAAGGCACTTAAAAGATATACTCTCCATATTTCCAAAAGTACTTGAAAGAGTTTAATTAAAACACTAAGAAACGTGAAATTTTATACAATTAAACATAAGAGAGTCCATATGAAGGAAGCAAGGGAGGTAGAAGTTTCTAAAATGTCAGGAAACAGAATACAACACTTTCCACCTACTTCAGCAAATTCAAATCAACAATAATTTAAAACCCTCTGTATAGAAGACATTTTTTTCAAACCACACTGGCTTTACTGTTCATTCACTTTGAATCCCCTGAAAGACACAGAACTGTAGACAAATAGCCAAGGCAAAAATGTGCTGTGGTAAAGGTACAAGTAATAATCTACTAGAAAAGTAGAAGAAATGATTTGGAATTTCTGGTGGTAGTGACGTGGATGGGAGCCGCGTGTGGAGGGGTTCATGAATGAGGCTGCATTTGAGCTGGGCTTGAAGGTGAGAAAGGATTTCCAGAAGGTGCGAGGAATATGGATTGGGAAAGGAAGGTAGAACCTGTTTCAGACTGAGATAAGGTCATAAATAAAAGCCAGGGAGTTGGGAAGATATTGGATATGTTTGGAAATCAGCCAGGGTGGGTGTACTGGAGCACAGGGTCAGTCTTGGTAGCGGATGAGCTGGAAAGATTGAGACATGGGATCTGGCCTTAAATTATATGCTATATGGTGATGGAAGGAGAACTGACTCTGGGTGGTGAACACACAATGGGATTTATAGATGATGTAATACAGAATTGTACACCTGAAATCTATGTAATTTTACTAACAATTGTCACCCCAATAAATTTAATTAAAAAAAAAAATATATATATGCTCAGGGATTTGGACCTGGTTCTCTAGGCAGTAGAGCAGCTGGAGAAGAAGGAAGTTGAGTGTGTTCATATTTTATGACTTCTATTTTCTCATCAAGCCATGACAAAGATTATTTACTGTTGATGAGAAGTGTGTTAGCTTATGAAAAGCATAAAGGGTTTAGACAAGGGATAATATGGTAGGAATCAGAAAAGGAATGAACAAGGGCCAGTGAGTAATCTCAAAGTCCCCACTGAGGTGTTGGAACTGAATTTGTATTTAGATTTTCTGATAGCAAGCAAGAGTGAAAAGGCAAATATGTTAGGTTAAGTAACATTTTGGTCTTTTGACAAATGTGAGAATACTATGGTGCATATTTCTTAAGCTGCATTCACGTTTCAAGACGTACCTTCTCTCAACACTGCCTTCTTTCAGCACAGTGGGATGATTTTGAGTGACCTTGATAATATAGGAACCAAGGAAGATGGGATTGAACAGCTGAAGAATGGGGGGGGGGGGAAGTGGGGGAGAAAGAGAGAGAGAGAAACAGGAGAGAGAAGTGGTATTTGTCGCTCTTAGTTGGGAGGTCAGGAGAAATGTCACTGGGTAGTAGTAGCTTGTGGTGAAGGGAATAAGATATATGGGTGCACTGTGGATAAACTGGCTGACATTTGCAATAAGTTCTTAAAGCAATGCTATATATTCCAGGGCATAGTGACATTAGGAGAAGACAAGTTTCCCTAAAGAAACTTTGAGCAAGAAAAATTTTCACGGAAATTAAGAAATGTTATCTGTGGAGCTGGAGGGAGACAGACTTTGCCTTGGTTTGTTTCAGAAGGGTACGATGTATATGGAGATTTAAGTAGAAAACCTTTCAGGATGACAGCTCTGCAGCAGAGCTCAGGGTGGGGCCCCAAAGAGCTCAGGGCAGCTGGAGCAGCTCACCGCCACGCCTGTACTCTGCGTCCTGGGCATTCGCCATGTGATCAGTGAAGGGCAAGCTGTGAATCGAAACACAACGTTAGAGCTTAAGGATGCTTTTATATATTTTTTCACCTACCCAAAGCTTTTATGGATAGATGAGTACAATTATAGGCCCAGAGAGATCCAGTGGCTTGCTCAAGATCACCGTCCTCTTAGGGACAAAATCCATGGCTGCCCAGACTCTTCTCACTCCTGGTTCAGTGCCCCCCAACCATGTCTACTGTGCTGTCACATGGTGTCCTGAGGGCTGGTGGAGTCCACTGTGAGAGAGCCATCCGAGCTCTGTGCCCGTCCTTACGGCTGGGCATGTCACTCCCAGAGAAAGGCCACTGTGCAGGAGAGATCTGCAGCCTGCAGGTGAGGAGGAGTCAAGGGAAGCAGTCAGATGGGGACTTCAGGAAATATCCTGAAATGGTTTTAGAGGAAAATCTGCTTACCACTGAGTTTCAGGAACATTAAAATGCAGTGCAGGGGCATCCAGATGGCTCAGTTGGTTAGAGCGCGAGCTCTGAACAACAGGGTTGCCGGTTTGATTCCTACGTGGGCCAGTGAGCTGCACCCTCCACAACTAGATTGAAGACAACGAGCTGCCGCTGAGCTTCCAGAGGGGCGGCCGGATGGCTCAGTTGGTTAGAGCGCGAGCTCTCAGCAACAAGGTTGCCGGTTCAATTCCCGCATGGGATGGTAGGCTGTGCCCCCTGCAACTAAAGGTTGAAAATGGCAACTAGACTTGGAGCTGAGCTGCGCCCTCCACCAGTAGATTGAAGGACAACGACTTGGAGCTGATGGGCCTTGGAGAAACACACTGTTCCCCCAACAAATTTTTTTTTTAATGCAGTGCAAACCATCCTCCTGCATTTAGGGTTTCTGTGCCTTCTGGGGACTCAGATTTTCTTTCTAAAGTGCATTGATTCTCTGAGGGAAATAGCCCACAGTCAAAGTTCCAAATCCTTTCCCAACTGAGCATCAAAAGACTGAAAGCTTTAAAACACTGAATGCCATTCCATTAGAAATGGTGAGTATAACAATAGTTATATAAATAACTTCTCCACCAGCTCATCATGTACCTCATTGAGACCCAGGATCAGATGCACCCCTGCAGGCAGCAAGCGTCAGGGCTTAGAGCAGAGCAAAATTAGAGGGGAATAAATACTTGGCCTGGGGGTTTAGTGAGGTGCTGACTAAAGAAGGGCACGTGACCGTTGGTGTTTTTATAGGAACCAGAAAGAAAAACCAGACAAGGCTTAGGTTTCTAGATTCTTTTAAAAGGAAGTAACGGAGAAAAAAAAAGCAAGAGGTCAGAGTTGTCTGATTTTAAAGAATCTGTCCTCTGGCCAGACTATGTGTCCTGGTTTTTTTGGAGTTTCGTAGACGTACTATGGAAATATGGTTACCATCTGTGTTAAGGTGAGTGGCTAGTTGAGTGGCTGGCTGTGCATCAGTAGTTGAGAATCTTTGACCCACATTTATACAGTTCTAGAGCTGGAATGGACCTTGATGATCTTTTAGTCCATGCTTTCTGTTTTATAGATGGAAGAATTGTAGCTGAGAAAGTTGAAGTTCCTTCTCCAAGCCACATAGCTACTAAGTAACAGAGCTTGGAAGTCCGATCTAGAACCCTTCATTTTCCGTCTGGAACTCTTTACATTATATCTGTCTGTCCCGGTGCTATGGAGGTCAATATTTTGGCAGGTCAAGGGCTGCTCAGTGGGCACCATTTAACAAAATGCTACCCTTTATGAAGCACTGGTTTATGTCCATCGCAAGTGACGTTTAGATGTTGACAAGCCTACTCCCTAAGTAAATGCCAGTCAAACCCCCAAGGCAGAGCTTAGGACCCACGTGTGTCATGGTCGGTCTTTGCATTACTCTGCTCCTCTTTTGCACAGTGAGGAGCAGTTTCTTAAACCTGAACACATTTGGTTAGTGCCTAGTTACAGCTTGTTCTGTGAGGGAATAGAGCCCATCTCCTGTGTCTCAGTGCCACGAAGTACAGTTTTTGGTGTCATAAGTGTTCTCGTTGTTTAATTGTCAGAATCCAGGGAGGTCTTTGTGTATGTGTTTTGTCTTAAAAACCACATATGATTCTTGGAATTTCATAACCATACGCTTTTTTGTTTTATAAATTTCACATCAGCCATGCCAGCGGTAGCTAAATTCACTCCGTTGCAAGGTAAGAGCTTTCTCCAGGTAGATCAAGAAAGGAATGAGTATTGCCAGGAATCGATGAGGGAGGTGAAATCTCACAGGAATCAAATACTAGTGGCCACAGTGGATCTGGACCTTGTGAAGCCTGGATCTGTAGGATGAGCCTAAATCCAGGAGGCCTGGAAGGACCCCACGTGCAGTTCCAGTGTAAGGCCCTCTCCTCAAGTCCCACACAATATATACTTTTTCTGTGCCTTATCACCTCTGCTTACTCCAAGCTTCTGTTCCCTCATAACCTTGGCTTACTGTGGCCCATGTGGCTCTTCTGACCTTTTCCCCCTTCCTAAAAACCTTTACTGCCCTCAGGTAACTGTGTCATTCTCTTGCCATTTCCTAGTTCATAGTCTTGAAATATGGACTCACTCATTTTTTATTTTTTTTGCCCCAGGCCATGTCATTTGTTACTGGCAACCTTTAGGATAGCTTTCCGTGAGTAAATGCCCACTCTGGTCCAAACACCTGTAGACACAGGACAAAATAAGCTGTGTGACAGAAGATTACTGTGTAAAGCCTGCCCTATCAGCAGCTATACGCAGGAACTCTTATAGAAGGAGTCCTGCCATCCCAGGCAATGTCCTTAACCTGTTTACTAGAATATATGGTCAAATTATCAGGGAGGCAGCTGAGAGTAACGGAAAGTCGAATTCAGCAACAAAGAGTTTGTGCTTCAGTTCTCAACTCTGAAACTTAATAACTTTGTGACTTTGAGCAAATTACCAAAGCTCTCTGAGCCTCAACCTCCTATCTGTAAAATGGAAATTTGTAAGGATTAAAGGAAATAATATGCGTGAAAACATATTGTCATCTATATAGCACCACACCCACGTAGAGCATATTACCTCCTCTAGGCCCTTCCTAAGCATAAAATCTGTTTGTGGGACTTCTGTGTATCCCTTTCTAAGTTGACTGTCACATCCCAGAATACAGCTTGCGCCTCTGGATTCAGGTGGCGGCTGTCTTGCTCTCTGAATCTACAGAAATACCCCAGAGAGATAAAGGCTGCTAACATTTTACAGATAGCTGACCGAAACTACATTGTTCCTAGAGTGTTTTGTTCAGAGAACATAGGGTGTGAAGAGCTGGCACTCCTTAGAGTTTTCTGACCTACACCTCCTTCACTTACAGCTGAGGAACTAAGGCTTAGACAAGTTCATTGATTTCCTCAATGTTGGTGATAGAACCAGAATAGAAGTCACTCAATTGTCTGTTGCTGCGTAACAAATTAGCTCAAAGCTTAACAACTTAAAACAACAAACATTTATTATCTAATAGTTTCTGTGGGTCATTAATCCAAGAATGGTTTAGCTGGGTGGTTCTGGCTCAGGGTTTCTTGTGAGGTTACAGTCAAGATGTCAGCCTGAGATGTGGTCTCTGAAGATCTGACTGGGGCTAGAAGACCTGCTTCCAAGATGGCTTCCTCACATGACTGTTGGCAGGAGGCCGCAGTTCCTCACCATGTGGACCTCTGTCTTAAGTGTCCTCATGACATGGCAGCTGGCTTCCCCCGAAGCCAGTGATCCCATAGAGAACAAGGAGGAAACTGCAATGCTTTTTCTCTCTGAGCTTCAGAAGCCACACATCATCATTTCTACCACATTCTATTCATTAGAAGCAAGACTCCAAGTCCAGCCACTCAAGTGGACGAGAATTAAGCTGCACCAGCTCCCAAAGGGTGGAGTATCAAAGAACTTGTGGACATTCTTTTAAAACACCACAGAAGATTTCCTTTCATTAATTATTTTCTCGGCAAATGAATTTCCATAAGAAATCAGTTGTTTCTTCCTGAGTTACTTAATGAAAGGTTGTTCTTTCTGAGAAGTAATTAGTGGAAGGGTAACTAATTTATGAAGATACCTTCTCAAAAGAGTATTAAGAAAACCTCTGTTGCAAATAGGAAGGTAAAAGAAAGAAAAGGTATAGGAGAGAAGGTACAGGAAAAAGAATGCCAAGGGGGGGACACAGAATCAAGGGCGCATTAAATTCTGACTTCTGTGGGCTGCGCTTTCTCTCAATTCAGGAAACAGTACGTCAACACATACTATGTGAAGCATGTCTAGCGTCTGGAGTTTGAAGCTAAAAGCCTCTTGGTACCCCAGTTCTAGTTGCAGAGCATGGCCCATGTATATAAATAGCCCCTATAGAAATACAAGGAAGCTTATGTTAAATATGCACTAGAGGTACTTATAATGTCCATTGGGAACATGTAAGAAAGAAACATTTCATAGCGGAGTTTTGGAAATCCTTGCAGAAGACGTGCAAACCACTAGACCCCCTCCCCCATCGCTGCCACCCACACACCAGACTTCCCACACCTTTTTTCCCTGGCTTGTATTTTCTCTTTAGCACTTATCACTATCTAATATTCTAATGTTGTCCTGATTTTGCCTATGTGTCTTGTTTACTGCCAGCCTCCCCTACAAGAATGCAAATCCATGAGGGTAGTAGTGTTTATTCTGTTTAGGGTTGAACCCCAGCACCTAAAGAAGTACTTGCACAGAGTAAGCAGTCAAATATTCATTGAATGAATAAATTAGATAATTAGTCAGTACACAAGGAAAGTGAGCTCAGCTATAAATGAGCAGGGGAACTTCGCAGGTGGGGCCTGGGGAAGGGTGTCCCAGGCAGATGGGCCAGCTGACCAAAGGCACGGGATGTTCAGCGCCTGGCCATCTGTGACTGGGGTGGATTGCAGGTTGCTGTGGCAGAGGGTTAGACTGGATCCGCAGGTGGTGGAGGATGTTTGTGAAGAGGTTAGGATTTTATTATGCCCAGTGGGGATCTGCTCACGTTTTAAGGCCAGAGGTGACATCTGTGTTTTTTTCCTCTATGTTCTGGCTCTACTTAAGATTATTCAACACGACAATTTCTATGTCATCTAACATTTGCTTGGCTGCTCATTGACCAATGATTCTGATTCCTTTACTGTAAGAAGCAACATTTCATTTTTCATTTTCTCATTCTGGCATAGGAAGGATAAAATTCTCTAAATATTGGGGTCTTTTATGTTGTCTCTTCATTGCCAGTGAGCCTGAGGTCAGCATTAGGCCCTGGAAAAGTTCGGTGGCATTTGTGGCACATGTGACACTATGGCTGTATGCCTAGGGAACAAATCGTGAATTTCTTGCTATAATGTTCAGTTTCTGTGATGTGCAGGGTGCCTTTCCTTTCTCAAACCTCATGGGCTGAGATTTAAAACACTCTACCTCACAGCTGTTAACAGCAGCTACGTGAAACGTGGGAACTGCACGCAAAGACACAGCGCTGTTCCTGAAAGGCCAGTAAGCAAGGGACCTCTGCTTCCTGCCCTTAGCCGGGAGAGAAGCAGCCCCGGGGGAGGGTCCCCAGTGCCTCTGCCCAGAGGCTGGGGCAGCTGGCTGGGCCCCACGTGCTGTGAGGAGACTGCTCCACCTTAGTCATGGACGTCTCCTTTAATCTCTGTTCAGCTTTTCACTGTTGAGGCAGGTGTGGGATCCAGGCGGAGACTTTATGTCACGCCCCACCCTGACAGAGCTTCTCTGAGCTCCCAGCGAGCCTGGTCCTCTCTAAGGGAACGTGATGTCAGATAAGGATGGCAACTGGCTCTTAACTCTGTAAACCTTTTCTCAGCCCAACTTCAGAACACAGCCCTACCCACACCTGACTTTATGTTTGAGAAGGCGGAGACCAAGCACAGGAAAGTTTTCGTCCTAAATTGTCTCCTTTGTCTCATTTTTCTTCCTGTAAGCAGGAGAAGCAACCAGAAAGACCAGAGAGGGTAATTTATTCTGGGAAAGGGAAGGCAGCCCAGCAGAGGGCTCTCATCATCACTAATTCCATTTAAAAAAAAAAAAACACGTCCTGAGATGTTTAAGATTTAATGCCATTTTCAAAAGAAAGAAACCATCACCCTAAGTGTCTTCTTCATTGACAACTCACTATGACCTTGTGAAAGTGCTTAGGGTCGTAAGGCAGTGGTGATTTTAAGCAGTGACTTTACCTGCACCCCAGTATAAAAGAGGGGTGTTATGGGGAGTGAATGATGAGGGAAAGTGCCCCAGGGGAAATCAGAATGTCTCCTTCACAATGGAAGCCTTTCACGCTGATGATTCTGGAGCATGGTCCTAGAACCAAAATTTCCCAGTCTGGATCCGTCTTAGACAAGCTGAAAGGAGGTCAGGAATGTCTTGGAAGGATTCCTTGGAGGTCTCGGAGTCTAGTGAAGCTGTTCTCAGGTAGATAGAAAGCAGGTGGAGGAGAGAGGTAGAAATGCAGCTTAGGAAGGTCTTATCAGTGTGATGGAGCTGTGAGAACATGAAGTACATCCTTTCCCAAATATGCGGGGGATGTATGTTTGCGGGATTGGAGCAGGCATTGGAAATTGCACTCCATGCGTATTCTGACTGTGAATCCAAAAGCAGGGGTACTCAGTGTATACTTGCTGAATGAATGAATGGGTAACTTAAGGTCGGGCTTAAAGGAGAATTTCTACCTTTAACCCTACCTTAGACTATCTAAGCAGTCTCTAACCTTCAGAAACCAAGTTTGGTTTGAAGTTGACCAAGCCCTTCCAGTAGGGGTGGTGAAAATACTGAGAGAGGAGTGCCTCTTTGTACCTGGGGTGACAGGCGACTGCCTCTCAGTTGGAACCTAGTGCATTGCATGAAGCTGAAGCCCCAGGAAACGGGGGAGGAGGGCATGTGGACGTTTATGCTGGACCCCCTACTGCGATGCTGAGTATGGGTGTGTTTTCCCTTGTATGCCAAAGTTTTTAGCACAAGCAGCAGACTCCCCTTTCTCTGTCTGATGCCTACCAACCACGTCCTGAGGTACTAACCATCTCTCTAACTAAAACCTCATTCTTCTCCCTATGTGCTAAAATTTGGGGCCTACGAGCCCTCCCACAGGTGCAGTTCCCAAGTTTTTTATAACTTGCCCAAGTGCCACCTCAATTTCTCTCTGTTCCTAAAGACACAGAGAAATCTGCTGTCTACCTAAGTGCTCTCAACACCAGGCATTCTTAGCTAGAACGGTGTGTGCTCCTGGGGAAGCATCCTTCACCCATTCCTCTCCACACGCCCTTTGTTATTCTGTCCAGGACATACTCAAGTCAAGCTGGCCCTTTCTAGCAACCAAACTCCTAATCACAGTGAAAGGGACATGGGCAAGAAAGAATCATAACATTTTAAGATACCCAAGTCAGGTTTTATTCCTCCTTTCTCTGAAATTACCTGTCTGGCTCCCCATGACCCGTATTTCGCATCGTTGATTTATATTTAAAGGAGAATAAAATTCCTATCCCTCTCCAGTTCACGGAGGGTCTGTGATCTTGACTTTGCATTCTGCCATATCTGTTAAATCTTATTCTAGCCCAGACATTCCAACTGGACCTACAGTTTAACACTCTTCCATAATATTGAGCCCCAGCTCTTGCAGCTATAAGAAGGAAGTCAAAATTGTCCAATTCTGCTGAACTCTCACTGCTCAGAGCCACTGAGCCACTGAGCAGGACAGTGGGACAAGAGCACATAGAAGCCAGTATTTCAGGTTCTAGAGATCTGCTATTCAACTCGGTGCTTCGACTTAATAATACTGTATTGTGCACTTAAAAATGTGTTGGAAGGATAGCTCTCATGGTAAGTGTTTCCACTACAATAAAAAAAAAATGCTATGAAATGGGTTGCAGGGGAATAGTGTCCGGAATGGAGTATGAGTGAGGTTTGTTTTCCATGATCTGGGTGCTGATAACACAGATGTGTTCAGTTTGAGAAAATTTGTTGAGTTGATAGATGCATGTCTCTGTATGTACCGGGGGTGCTAAAAAAATGTACACAAGTGGACACTTTGGTCAATGTTGCTCAAGCAGTAGTTCACTATAACCAGAAGTATCTGGACGCTGATGGTCACCACTCTGAGCACCTCTTGTGATTGCAGAAGTCAAACATGACTTGTATTCATCTTCTGTTATCAGTATATATTGAGTATTACAATTTTAATATAGTTTTCCTTCCTTAAAATGTGTATATATTTTTTTGGCACCCTCTGTATATTATAAACCGTTTTAAAATAAAATGAATAATCTCTCTCTCGAAAGAAAAGTGACTAGCTCATGTACACTCAATAGCTCAACCAATCACACCAAATAAGAATAACAACAGTAATAACGACAATAACAGCCACTAACTGGATATCAAGCGCTTCACATGCATTATAATCTTTAATCAACGTGACTTGGTTATTACTAGTACCTCAGTATTTTTTGCTGAGCAACTGAAGCTTACACAGAGTTTGTATTTTTAACATTTCCAAGAAAACACAGCTAATCAGTGGTCACCTTCAATTCCAACTCAGGGCTGCTGAGTTCAAAATCCAGACTATATACCGCCATGCTGTCCTCCAGTGAGCTCCCCGCCGTACCATTCCCTCAACCTGCCACCACTACCAACTGAAACACAGGTTCTGAGTTAGAAATAGTGACACATTTGGGATAGGGAAAAAAAAAACGAGAAACTGAAAATTATAAAGGAAAATGTTATGATGTGACACACACTCACAATCTTTTTTCACTGGTTCCAAACACAGAGCTCTAGGATGCACCATTGCTGAAACAGTGCCGCAGAATAGGAGAAAATTGATCAAACTAAGAGGGCACTCCAAAAGTGACTGTTTAGTCACTAAGCCAAATAGCCAAGAAACGTGTTTTATAATATACACATATGCGGAAGCCATCGAAAGTGAGGGGTGTGTCCTTGTGACTGCTTGAGTAGCAGAACACATAGGACAGAAAAATTAGTCCCAGAAAGGGAAAAAACATTGTGGAGACTACTGCTGAAGAATCTGTGAGATGTCAGATGTGGGGAATAGAGAGCTGCCCTTGACCTTTGGCGGTGGGGACTACAGGGGCTAGAGAGGAAAAGGGAAGCTTTCAGTTGGAGTGGCACCCATCAACAGAAGCCCAGAGGCAGAAATGACTGGGACATCTTTGGGATACCATCAGGAGACCAAGCAGAGATAATCTGTGGCCAAGTCATAGAAGTCGGAGTTCAGCACGTGAATGGGGAGGATTAGGAAAGGCTTTGCATGCCCGCATGAGGCTGGTAGAATTTGAAGGGGCAGACACAGCAGAGTCGACGTAAATTCTGAAATCAGTGTTATGATGAGGGTGGAGCATGGAAGGGCCGGCACTGGAAGGGCCCCCATGGAAGCGCCTGAATTGGCGAGAGAGCTGCCCGGAAAGCAAGAGGAAGATGTTTAATAACCTAGCAGGGCTAAGTGACAAATTAGATAAGGGATAGAGCAAAGAGTCTCAAATGACTAGTGCTTGTCCAAAAATGTTTTGGAATTTGGATGAGCAGGTTTTATCTGGACTGAACCATAGAGGACGGATCGGGAAGGAGGAGGGAAGGAAGAGGGCTGATGGGCTGTGTGATGGAAAGGCATCCTGGCCTGAGAGCCGGGACGATGGGGCCTGACACCAACTCATTTTGTGATCTGATCTCTGCTTTCTTATTTGTAAAGTTAGGAATTTCATCTAGGAAATAGTCATTGAATACCTACTATGTGCCAGGCACTATACAATTGTCCGTCTCGTGTTTCTCCTGTGGGTAAGTAGGGTGCCCCAGCCAGGGTAGGATTCAGCCTTCTGTTCCACCAGCCCACGTGTGGCTGTTTCCTTAGTAAATCTTAGCTTTTGCTTCCCTCTAGTGGCCACTTAGCACCCACCAGAACTGTGCTTTTGCCCTTTTGTTCCTGGATTGCTGATCTGATCTGAAAGTTAAGAATTGTGTAATATACAGCTGGATCATAGACCATGCAAACGGACAAGGAAACAGGTAGTAAGCGGCGTGCAGAGGGCACCTCAGGCGGGAAGGTGGTGGTCAGAAAGGTACAGTGTCACAAACCAGACATGAGATTGGAGGTGGTTGTCAGTCCCAGAGCAAAACCATCCAACAACTGCAGATAGAAGCAGAAAGTCCCATTGGGACTCACCCAATAGCTGGATGACCCTGGACAAGCAAGCCGTGTGAGATCACAGATAAAGGCCCATCTTCACACTGCAGGGGCCAGGATAAGATCCGGGATAAGGGAGAATCCGTAATTTACGGAGGGCAAAAATGTGACAGCTATTAGGAAAGATGCTATAAGACGCTAGGACGACCCTTTCAGTTGCTACTGCTCTTCTCCTCCTTGCTGGGCACATGTTCTGGATCATTTTTCTGGAGAGCTGGCATCTTCTGCCGCTAGGGTGGTGCCAACACAGTTGGAGATGGCCTGGTGGTGATGGAGCTGAGCAGGCTGGCACAGGAAAGAGGCAGATGCTCTGGAACCCCACTGACTGATGGGTAAGCTGCAGTGAAGTTGTTATCGAATGTCACAGCCAAAGGAGGTGCCAAAGCTAATAAGATAAACAGCTCCTAGAAGTCACAACCATGGCTGTATCCCATGGAGCAGTCGGGTGAGGCAGTTCTGAGGGACCCCATCCCTCATCCCTGCGCCAGCAACCCACGCTTTCCCTGTCGCCATACTCTGGATGTTTGTATAATGTGTGTTGCCCAACAGACAGTACGTTTGGTAAGGGCAGGGTCGTCATGACTGTCTGCCTCCCTGCTCTATGCCCCACGCCCAGCACTGTGGCTGGTGAATACACAAATAAGGGCATTAATGGGATCGCTAAATTCATAGGACGCGGAATCCTGCCTTTGCGGCTTGCTGTTGTGTGATCTGTATTAGTTCATCTCTCTGAGCCTCACTTTGCTCCTCTCTGAAATCGGATGATAATGCTAGCCTGATGGGATCCATAAGGACCAGACCATGTCTATAAAAGAGCTTTATAAGCTATAAAAGGCCATACAAATGTGAATTACAATCTCATTCTGCTGGAAAATGAGAAATTAACAAGACGTCCACTGGCATTTCTTTTGGTCTGTGAGACAGTGACTATTGGTGTTTGCTTTCTGAGTCAAAGCACTTAGAATGTGCTTCTCCTGCACTTGCATCTGTAATGCACCCCCAGCCTGCCAGTGCCTGGCCGGCCCCCTTGCTGAGACAGCCCCCCAGCAGGCATTCAGTAGCACAGCCCTGAGCTCCGTCTATGCCCTGTCCCCAGTTCCAGTCCTAACAGGCTTGGGGCTTGCACTCAGATTACCCAACAGTCGTTGGTGTTCCCTGGTCCACCGCGGGGAAGCATGGCCTCTTTCCGGGGTTATTTTGCCAGGTTTCTATGTGAGAGTAGATACCGCACCCATCGCAGTGTGAACATGTTATCCACCCAGATTTGTCAAACAGTTCCAAGAAACCCCTTCCCGACGTGATGCCAGTCTGTTGTTCCTCTAGGAGGCCTGGTGGAGGAAGAGGGGAGAACGTCACATCCATGACCCTGCCGAGGGAAATGGTAGCCTAAACTGTACCCTAAGCCTTTGAACTCGGGACGTGGGAATAGAGATATGCTTTTCATTTTTTTCCCAATTTGCCAGTTTCCCTCAATATGTGACATGAGAGATGCTTTGGAAATGGATTTCTATTCCCTAGACACACAGTATCAGTGCAGACAACCTGTGTTGGGTGTATTCCAAGGTACAGTTACTAGACAAACAATAGGTAACATTTACTGAGCATGTTATCTGTGTTAACTCATGTAAACCTTGCAGGAACTCTATGCAGTAGGAATTTGTATTATCCCTGTTTTACAGATAAGGAAAATGAGCCAGAGAGGTTAATTAACTTGCTTAAGATTAAACAGATAATAACAATGGAGACAGATTCAAACCTAACAATCTGACTCCAGACCCAATAACCTACAAAATCAGAAATGGTGACCCACATGCACTTTTGCAAAATCCTCTCTGGCCTTTGGCCAGATTTCACCCGAAGCTCAATTTCTCAGTGTTGCACAAACCACACAGTGGACCGTTTCCAGGAATGCCTGGGGCAGCCCAAAACTTTTCTGTCTACTTGGAGAGTTGCTCTTTGTAATCTCCAGTTTCTCCCAGCCACATCTCCTCTGTCTGCTGTAGGTAACCTTGGGCTGTTCAGAGCCCCCACTATGGCATGTGTTGCAAGAAAAAGCCTTTCTGCTCAAGTATAGTCAGAACAGCAGTGCAGACAGCTTGGGGCAAGCCCAGAAAAGCCAGAAGATGCCTCCCCCTTGGCAGAACACTATCTCCAAACTAAGGCTCAGTGTTGCAGAGGCTCAAGTTCATTGCTAGACTGTTCATCCTCCTGGCCCCATCTCCACTGACACTTTATGCCTAGTCTAGATGGTCTCTGAAGCCTGAGTCGGGAGTACAGAGATACCAAGCAGACAGGATTCTGTATCAGTTTGCATTTTCCTGCCCCCTACCTGGAGAGCTCTAACCAGCATTTGATAAATTCTTGTTGAGTGAACAAATGAATAAACATTAAGTTAAGCCAAACCTGAAACCCTGTAACTTCCATCCCTGGGGTTCATTAGGCCCAGGAGCAAGTCTAGTTCTTCTTCTGGGTGGGTCGTACCATCCATCTTTTGGGAGCCTACAGTGTAGCATCTGAGCTCTGTCCCTGTTCCTACCTAGTTCTCCATCTTTCTCTCTCCCTTGGATAAACACGTCGAAGCACAAATTTCAGTTTTGCAGATGACACAGCTGGAAGGAGTCACTACTCTGATAGATGGGAGGGTCAAAAACACTACGCCTTAGCTAGAAAATTCAATTTAATGAAGATTAATGAAAATTCTCTGAGTTAAAAGCCTCAGAACCCCAAGTAGAGAAAGGGGAGGATCTGGGTTAAGAATCAGTGAGATTGGGGGTTCTGGTAAGCTCCATGCTCGGTAGAAGCCCAGCGTGACTTAACTAAAAGGCTCTCAGACCCCACTGATAGAAGTGCAATGTCTAGAATGGGAAGTGGGGGTTTCACTTAGTCTGCACTGGGCAGACTACAGCTAAAGGATTGGGTTTAATTCTCTGTGCCCCCCTATTAGGAAGGACAGTGACATAATGAAGTTCATCCAGAAAAATAGGGAAAAAATATTGGAAACCATACATTTGGGAGCCATTGGAAGAACATTTTAGAAAAGAGAAGACTTAAGGAATTCTTCATCTGCTCTTCCTATGTGAAGCTCTGTGGAAGAAGAAGGATAACTTCTGTATTACCCTAGAGGGCAGACTAAGAACCCTGCATGGAAGTTATAAAAACAAAGAAAATGTTAAAACCACAGCTCTGCACCCAGAGGGAACGGCTTCATAAAGCAGAGAGCAAGATACCTCTAGAAGGGCCCTCCCTACCTTGAGTAGGAGTTTGCAGTAGACGCTCACTAAGGTCCCCGGTTTCTGTGACCTGTAATGTTAGCTGCCTCTCCCAGCTCTGTGTCCTCTGTAGCTTTGTCAAGCATGGATAAGATAGTCCTCTTACCACGGTTGCACCAATCCACATATGACTACGTAGGTACAAGCTTGGACCTCAAGCCTTGCGATGTTCTCGTAGATTATACAATTATTAATCTAGCAAGACAGAGTGAAAGAGTTCTGAAATTTTGAAAACATGAGTCTGTCTGTTTTTGTCTCTGCTACTAACTAGCTTGGGGCCCTCAGTTTGAACACTTATGAGTTAGGAGAGTTGGATAATCTCTGACTTAACTCATTTACTTACCAATACATTTACTCATTCAACAAATGTTTATTGAGCACCTGCCGTCTTCTACACACTGCCTTCCTTCCACAAGTCCCTTCCTCTTTGGGGGATTCATTTTCCTTTTCTGTAAACTAAGGGGATTGGATTAGATGAACCCCAAAGTTCCTTTCCTGTTTACTATAGGCCATGAATACCACGTGACAGTACCACCTTCTCAGCCCACACATTATTTAACCTTTGGCTAAAAGGTTGCCACATAAGGCTTGGATGAATGCTTTGCTAAAATAAAAAAACATTTTGTGGTTCAGGCATTGCTCAAATCTGTCTACCTAGTAACTCAGTTTTTTTAAAGAGAATGAAGCGATTAATTTTAATTTGTATATATATCAAAGGCGTATCACATTCAGAGAAACCAGAAAAATAAACAGAATGAAAGAGGAAAACTTGAGAGGACAACCAATGCTAATCATAATAGTTAATATTACTGAATGCTTATTGAGGCCACCTTTTGAGACTTTGAGAGTCTGGAAATGTCGTTAGTGTTACCCTCATCTTGATTGATGACATGTCTGGGCATAGAATTCTAGTTTGGAAATAATTCTTACTCAGAGTTTTGAAGGAATTTCTCCATTTTTTAAAAAATATATTCTAATGTTGTTGAAATCTGCTGTTATAATGGTCTTTGATTTGTTGGATTTTACCTGATCTTTTTTCATCCTCTCTGAAAGCTTTTTGACTACTCTTTTTTCTGCCAATATATCCTGATGCTGTGTTTTAGAGTGGGTCTTTTTTAATTAATTGCAACAGGCACCTGGAACATTGTATCCATTTGGCAACTCATGCCTTGCAGCCCTGGGTATTTTTCTTTACAATTTATTCCTTTCCATTTTGTCTACCAAAAACTTGGTAGGTTGAATCTCTCATTTTCTTATATTTTCTCTCATATTTTCCTCTTTCAGTGTTCTTGCTCTACTTTCTGGAAAATTTATTTGACTTTATCTTCCCACCTATGTCTGAAATGTTTCATTTCAATGATGTGTTTCATTTCTGAGAGCTCTTTTTCATTCTGTAATTTTCTCTCTTTATGGAGCTGCTTGTTCTTTTTTTCATGGATACTGTTGTTGAAGTTTTCTTGTCCTGGCTGCATTTTGTTTCCTCTGAGTTCCTGGTCCTTTCAGTTTGCTTAGTTTGGTCTTTGTTGAGAGGCTTTTCTTAAAAGTCTGGTGATCCTTAAAAATCTGGTGAATCCCACTTATACGTATCAGTAAGGCGCCAAAAAAGCTAACCGGATATTCTGTGTAATGGAAGGAGCTTCCTGACTAGAAAGTTTCACTGTGCGGTGGGTGATCTGGCCGGGTACTGAGGTCTGGGGCAGGATCTCACATATCAGTATTTGAACATCTGTACCTCTTTTTGGTTTCTCCAATGAAAGATCCTCAGATCTGCCTACAATGTTTATATTTGGTGCCAGTGTTCTGGGAGCCAGGAGGTACATGGGTGGCAGCCATCTTCCTATTCTGTACGTAGACCTTCATTGAATTTCAGTTTTTCAGGAAAAGTGTGCATTGGAAAGAGGAGGGATCTAGGGGTCTGCTCTCTTCACTAACTTTCAATCCAACTTCCGTCTTTAGCCCCACCGGTATTTCCACGCTCACTGCGGCCTGGCGCTGCCACTTCCCGAGCCTGTCTGAGGGTTGTGCAGGGCTAATTGCCCAACACTCACATCGCATCTACATTCTACCAAGTCAGTTACCACTCTTGCAGCTAGTTTGTTATTCAAATAAAAAAAAAAATTGACTTCTCTACTATTACCTCTTATTCTCTTTGTATTTGTGAGTCCCCCCTCCATGCCATTTTTGTCCGGTTTAGGAATTAGTAGAGATATAGCCAAATGATTAAAGGACAAGATAACATTTTTGAAAAGGGGCTCAGAACACAAACTGTGGGATCCAGAAGATGCCGACAGCAATAGGGGGGCAGCCAGTGAGAGAGACCTCTCAGGCATTGTCGTGAGCTCAGTTACATACCAGGCAGTAGCTCTTGGAACTTATTCACTGGTGCCTTCAACAGGTATTGGTTGATCACCAGCTACGTGCCAGGCATCACTCTAGACTCAGGAGATGTGGCTACGAGCAAGACAGAAAATGTTTTCTGAACCTTACTGTCTCCTGTGCAATATGACAAGAAATGAGTTAACAAATAAATACTGCAACATGTTCATGATAAGGGCTCAAGAAACTTAAATAGGATTTTGTGTTAGAAAGTAAATATAGACACTGCTCCGCGCATAAATATTAAAACTGGAAAAGGCCCTGACATCCAATTGCCTCATCTTAAGAAGGAGGAAATTCAGGTATGGAGAGGGGATGGATTGTCCCCAAATCGCACATGGGTGAACTTGCACCACCAGCACCAAGGCCTCTTGATTCCTGCTCCTCGTTTTCCCCACGATTACTATGCACTTCATGAGCTGGACTCTGACCACAGACCATACTCCCTGCCTCTCTGTAGTTCTGCCCCATTTCAGCACCAGGGGAAACAATGAAACCAAATAGCTCTTTCCGGTGCAGTCAGCAGCAGCCCAGCTCCAGAGAACAAAGATAAAGCAAATCATCAGCCTTAGACTCTTAATTGGACCTGGCAGCTCCACAGGCTACCAAAGTGAAAATTGAAGACATCCCAGAGCCCCACAACAGTACTTCTCAGTGCCCAGACACGGCTTTACACCTCTGTTTCAAAAATTCAATTCAAGAGAAAAACAGCACTAAATTTGTATAAATGGATCTGGTTTCTGGAGGGCTCATCTGAGTTTTACAGTAGTGCAGGGACAGAGGTTTGTAGGGACAGATTTTGAAGCCACTACGTTGAGGCATCAGTGGCAGTTTGGGGCTTTCCCGAAGGTTATGAAATGGTGGTCCCAGAGCCAAACTGGGAACTAGCTATCTATCCATTGCCCACTTTTTTTTCCCCTCGAAGTATTGTGCCTCCTGGGAATATTTGCAAGATTTTTTTTTCACTTTATATTGTTGACTTGTCTTACAGGTTGTTCTTGTTGATTTCATTATATAATAACTCTTAGGTGAGACATATTGGGCAATACTGGCCATTAGAAGGAGGTGGGGGTTGTTATCCAGAGTTCCCCACCCAAAAAAGTCAGTCTTAACATTTTGATGAATTTCCTGTTAGTTTTTCCGTTGCTGATGACGTTCTTCATATAGTCATTTATGCAACTTTACCTCCTGTCCTTTTTTCTTTTTTACTTTATACAAGATTAACAATTTATAAGCTATTATAAACATCCAATGGCTGCATAATTAAACGTTCACTCAGTGGAATGTCATAATTACTTAACCATTCCCTTCCTGTCAGGTTTTTATATTTTAGTTTTAGTGTGTTTTTATGTTATGGTTGTTAAGTTTTTGTCATAAAAAAAAAAAAAGAAATGCTGTTAGGAACATCTTCATGCTTAAAGCCATATAAGTACAACTGCGTCTCACTTGTATGCTGCTTCCATCTTTTTGCAATTGGAATGGAATCATATATATACTGTGCTTGGACACGGTTCATGCCAAGGGATGTTACCTAATGAAATTAATCTCCGACAGTGGGATTCCAGGCACTGGCGGCAGTTGCAGGGGGCGAAGACAGCTTTGAACAAGAGGAGCTGGCAGCCTTCTCAGAGCCCTTTAAACTGCCCCAAGCAGACACCTTCCAACTGCATGTTTCTCTGAAGCCAGCTCCGGCCTCCTGTGTTGACATCCATACATAGATGTTAACTCAGAGAAGTCTGTGCCTTGCACTGGCTAAGCATTGTGGAGGAATTAGATCCAGAGAGGTAGAGGGCAGGCAGCCAGGAGAGGAGGAGGTCTGGTTTATCTGATGAGCGAAGCAGTGTCAGAAACTGATGCTCACAGTTATGAGCAGGCTCCGGTGGCAGGGAACGGGGGCAGTTATCAGGCTCAGGGGAAAAGGGGGGCTTCTTCACATGGAAGGTGCCTGGACAGCAATGCAGAATGAAAAGGCAGAAGGGAATCCTCATTTTCCATAAAGGGATCCGGGGTCCCACTGTCCCCTTGTTTATAACAGGAAAAGCACGTGCTGCCTTGGGAGACCCCTGATGTTACTATCCCTACATAGCCTTCAGCCAGTTCTTCTCATTGGCTTGGCTCAGAGCTAGATTCCATTAAGGTTATAAAAACAGGGGGAAATGTGGTTCATTTACATAATAAGTTACATGCCTATGTTCCCAATGTACCATGAAAATTCATTATTTTTCCATTTCTTCTCTACTCCTAATTCAAATTGAAATAATAATAATTAATACCTCTAGAGTTTATTTTTAAACATTTAGAGAGCTAACTCTGCTCAAGGTACTATCCTAAGTGCTTTATAAGTGTTATCTCATGTAATCTTTTTTTTGGGGGGAGGGGAACAGGACTTTATTGGGGAACAGTGTGTACTTCCAGGATTTTTTCCAAGTCAAGTTGTTGTCCCTTCAGTCTTAGTTGTGGAGGGCTCAGCTCAGCTCCAGGTCCAGTTGCCGTTGCTAGTCGCAGGGGGCACAACCCACCATCCCTTGCAGGAGTCAAACTGGCAACCTTGTGGTTGAGAGGATGCGCTCCAACCAACTGAGCCATCCGGGAGCTCAGCGGCAGCTCAGCTCAAGGTGCTGTGTTCAATCTTAGTTGCAGGGGGCACTGCCCACCATCCCTTGCAGGACTCGAGGAATTGAACTGGCAACCTTGTGGTTGAGAGCCCACTGGCCCATGTGAGAATCGAACTGGCAGCCTTCGTCATTAGGAGCACAGAGCTCCAACCACCTGAGCCACCGGGCCAGCCCTCATGTAATCTTTATAGCAACCTCTGAAGCAGATACTGTTAATATCTGCATTCCAAAGATGAGGAAACAGAGACCGAGAGGTTGAGTAACCTGCCCCTGGTTACCCAGAGGAGAGAGGCTCCAGTCCATGCCCTGCACCACTGGCTGCGCTGCCTGGGGAGAATGGGATGGAAGCTAGAGGCAGAAGCTGAGGCGCTGAGCAGACAGCAGTAGACTGCTGGGTGGGGTGTTGTCCCACCTCTCTGAATATCACTGGAAAATCCACAGGGAATGATTAGGTCCTTTTTCCAGAAGCTCTTAGGGTTAATCCAGGTCACACTGTTTATACAAGAAGGAGGTTCAGTTCATCCAACTGGTAACCAAGCAAAAATGGATCTAAGTGAAAGCAATAGTTTCTGGCGAATATGAGTGAGAACTGAGGGTGGTCATGAGGTCTTTTCATAACGTGCGAGTAGCAGTATGTGCTGGAAAGAAAACCACGCAGCTACACTGCGGAGCAAGAAGCAGATGAAGACCTGAAGAGCGACTTCTGCCCCTCAGGAAGCACCATGGAGGGTGGAGGAGGCAGCCATCCAGATACTGGGCAACAGGGGAACAGGCTCCCAGGGGAAAGGCCAGGACCCAGAAAGGAGAGAGACTGGGAAAGTATGGGGGAGGGGGGAGGAAGACTCCGATGATGACTCAGCAACAAGCACTGGGGGAAACCCAAGTAGCACTTAGCATCAAAAAGGCTTAGCAGGCCTTAGATAGGGCCCTAGGGGGCTAGGCAAAGACAATGTCCTAGAAGCTCCCAGGAAGGGGCCAAGTCAGAGGCCCAGCAGACCAGACGCGCTGCAGGGGGTGGATACAGTGAAGGGAGTGAGATGAGAAACGATTGCAGAACCTGGGGTATAAGGTCAGAGGAGACCCAGAGACCCCTGACTTCATGCTGAGAGTCTGTGCTATCCACTCAAGGATACCAGCATTTCCCTGGGAGGATACGTTTGGTTTTAGAATCTGGCACAGGATTGAATTGATAATTTGGCAGTTAAACATCCATAACAGATAGTTTAAAAATATACAGTAAGAACACAATGCGGCCTTGGAGTTTGGAATAGGATGTGATAGCCCGCCCACCTCTGTGGGCTAAGGACACCCATGAGATGGAAACATTGTTCATTGAAAGAACAGCCAGTGCGCTGATAGAAGAGACCCAAAGATGCATCATGAACAGACAAAGAAAGGCTACTTGGAGGGTCATCTCAGAGACATCAGGGACCCTACTAAAGGAGAGGAAAAGAGAGTTTTTACATTTATGTCAGTAAAAAGGGTCTCCTCAGCAAAGCCTGCTTTTCTCTTGAGACATATTTAGAGGAAGAGAAGATCAGATTACAGGTTTGTCTTTTCTGAGGACTAGCATCACTCAGCTTAGGCGAGTAGGACACTTAAAGGGCCGAGAAGGTAAGCAAGCGGCCTGCATGGCAGGGCTACATGGGACGACTTAAAAGTGAAACCGGCAGGTCAAAGATGGGGAGGCTGCGATAATACAGTTTTTATGGCCAGACTACAGGCAGCAGGAGCAAGAGTAGGTGATGAAAGCATGTGAAGAGGAAGCCAGGGGCGCTAAGGAAATTTTGAAACTAATCGAAGTTTAGAGCCGTGAAATGGGAAAATGGGGCAGAGGGAAGGGAGGAAGGATGCATCAGAGGAGTCAGAGAGGAGAGTGGTTAGGGGGATGGCTTGGCATATTCAGTGGAGGGGAGCAGATGTTCAAAGAATTGACAATTAAAGAAAAGGTCAATTTAAAATAAGTCAGAATGTGGGAGATCTAGACAGAGAAATAAAGAGATAGAGATAATAGATAGAGATAGAAAGAGATAGATGTGGGCAGCTATGACCCAATGGTTAATAAGTCCATCAGAAAACAACTAAGAGACAAGTTGCATGTTGCACCAGCCCATGCAGGGAGATTGATAGGAAAGAAGGCTTAGCCAGGAGAAAAATTAATAACATAAAGGGGTCCTTCTGACAAGGAGGTGTTAAAAGTGAACCCAAATGTGAAGAATGATCTATCTGCAGGCCTAAATAGGAAAATTAGAACACAAATATGCCAAGAAATAGGAAATACAAATCTAAAGATTTGCAAAGGACCTTAAAACACTTCTTAAAGGGCTGTGAGGAAGAAAATAATTCGGACAAAACAAAGATGTGGTTTGCAACATTTTCTACAACAGGCTGTTGCATAAAACATTTACTTTTATTTTTATTTTTTTAAGGTTTTATTGGGGAAGGGGAACAGGACTTTATTGGGGAACAGTGTGTACTTTCAGGCCTTTTTTCCTAGTCAAGTTGTTGTCCTTTCAGTCTTAGTTGTGGAGGGCGCAGCTCAGCTCCAGGTCCAGTTGCCATTGCTAGTTGCAGGGGGCACAGCCCACCATCCTTTGCGGGAGTCGAACTGGCAACCTTGTGGTTGAGAGGACAACAGAGCCATCTGGGAGCTCAGTGGCAGCTCAGCTCAAGGTGCCGTGTTCAATCTTAGTTGTTGCATAAAACATTTAAATTCCTGGTACACAAGATTCCACTCAGGGAGATAAGTGAGGGCTTCCTGAACGTGTCACTGCAAAGGACCGGAGCCCGGTAAAGAGGAAGAAACAGTGAGAGTGGGGACATGTCCACTGGTCCTTTCAAAATGGAAAGAGGAGGAAGAGAAAATGACGCTTCTGGGCTCTGTAGCCCAGAAGAGACCAGCTGACACGCCAGCACTGGTCAGAAAGAAAACACACACGTACATTTCTAAGAACCTGACAATTTAGTATTTGTGAGGGAATTTGGTTTGTATGGAGGGGCATACGTTGTGTAATGGTCAGTTGTTGGTGTGACTCATCAGCCCAGGAGAAGGCTTCAAGCAGGAAGCATGAATGAATTACATGGAAGGGTTGCAAGTAAAAGTCTTTTAAGTGTGCCAAGATTCCTCAAAGGTATTTGGCCCTTCTGTCCTCGACCCCTCCCCTACTGGCAGGAGCTCTTAGAAGTTTCTAGTACTGATTCCAGTCCCGTGTTCTCCGAAGTGTGAACTCCGAGTTCCCCAGTGTCATGCAGGGGACCCTGCTCACTGCACCATTTGTCATGCAGGGTGTCACATGGGGTCTCAGCTCCCGCTCCCCACATAAGAACGCAGGACATGGTGAGGCCAAAAAGGAACAGCCACAGAGCCATAGGTAGGGGAGTCATACCACTATAGTCTCGCTGGCGGCTGGGTTGGAGACACAGGAAGCAGGAGCCACACTGTCTGCAATCCGCCATGCTAACTGCAATCCGCACTTGCTAGCTCAGCCACCCTCTTCTTGCTAGCCCCCCATTTTCTCCTAGTGTAGCCATGGCAGTTATATTATTGGCCAGTGGCTCACTGGTTACAGCTGACGGCCAACTAGCCACAGCTGATGGCCATGCAATCACAGTTGATGGCCATTTACTACCTGAGCTAGCACCTTTCCACGTGAGGCCGAGAGCCTAGAAACTGCACTCCTGGGTCTGTCCCTACACCCAGGCACCCTAAGGCTTCCCGGAGGCTCTGGGAAGAGGATGAGGAGGGACCATTTCACGGGCAGCCCTGCCTAAGCACCGACTCTTCAATTTCTCCCAACCCCCTCGGCGGCCATTCTTTGGAATTCCTTTATTTCCTTGGGGTGGGGCCCTGATGTGGTAAATCTCTTTGCGAGCAAACCTCTGAGGCGACATGAACCAGACCTTCATCCTGTATTTGAACTGTGGGGACAGAGCCCCAGAGAGCAGTTTCCAGGCTCTCGGCCTCACGTGGGAAGGTGCTGGCTCAGGTAGTAAATGGCCATCAACTACGATTGTATGGCCATCAGCTGTGGCTAGTTGGCCGTCAGCTGTAACCAGTGAGCCATTGGCGTCTAATACAACTGCTGTGGCTACACTAGCAGGAAAATGGGGGCTAGCAAGACGATGGTGGCTGAGCCTGCAAGCGGTGCAGTGAGGGTTGCGGACAGTGTGGCTCCTGCTTCCTGTGTTTCCAACCCAGCCGCCAGCGAGACTATAGTAGTATGACTCCCCTACCTATGGCTCCGTGGGTGTTCCTTTTTGGCCTCACCGTGTCCTGCGTTCTTATGTGGGGAGCGGGAGCAGAGACCTCGCAGGCCGCCCCAAGCAACATGAACTGTAATGGTTTGGGGCTGAATCTAAAGCTTGAGCCTCAGAGACTGCCCAGCGACCATCTTGCTTCTGCTTCCTCCTTCATCTGGCTGGACTGGGAGCCTATAGAAGGCAAACACCACCATCTAGTGGTGTTTCCAGGCTTCTCTCCAGGAACTGGGTCATGGAATTGTAGAAACACACTGCCTGGCTCTTTATCCTCCCTTATCCCCCAACTCCAGCCCCGAGCTAGCCAGTCGGTCTGGCTGTAACTTGCCCTGGGTGGCAGCGAGCCTTGCACCTGGGTGACATGCTGGGCATGTTTGCAACCAGAGCCTCTCTGCTCTGCCTCAACAGTCTGCAAAAGGGCTGCAGTTGCATCTCAGGCCATGTGCACGTGACATTGGCACAGAGGAGCGACTCCACTGAGGCATGCAAGTTCAGTGAGGAACGTTCATGGTCATCTAGGCCAGCGTTCTACCAACAGCACGTTAGCGGAAAGTGGAATTAGTTTTGTGGGATGCTACCAGCCATTGAGACCAAAAAACCAGAATAGAATTTGAGAGTGAAATCTGTGTTTCAGTGATGGAGTGTGGGGGCAGAGCCCCAGAAAGCAGTTTCCAGGCTCTCAGCCTCACATAGACAGGTGCTGGCTCAGGTAGTAAATGGCCATCAACTGAGATTGCATGGCCATCAGCTGTGGCTAGTTGGCCGTCAGCTGTAACCAGTGAGCCATTGGCCACTAATATAACTGCTGTGGCTACGCTAGAAGGAGAAGAGAGAAGAATGGGGGCTAGCAAGAAGATGGCGGCTGGGCTGGCAAGCGTGGATGGCGGTTTGCGGACAGTGTGGATGCAGCCTCCAGTGAGAGTATAGTGCCGCCAGAGAGAATATAGTGGTATGACTCCCCTACCTATAGCTCCGTGGGTGTTCCTTTTTGGCCTCACCATATCCTGCGTTCTTGTATGGGGAGCGGGAGCAGAGACCCCGCCTGTCGCCCCGCATGACAAATGGCGCAGCGAGCAGGGTCTCCCGCATGACATGGAGCTATTCATACGTAGTGTAGACTGGTCAAGATATAAAGTATACTTGTATTTCTTACAGAGAAATGCAATCTGAAAAGTTGGAGAAACCTGATGTAGGACAAGCTTGGAGAGGACCAGTAGCTCAGGCCACTGATATCTTCTTCTCTCCACCTGCCTCCCATCCCCTCCAACCACAAACATATCTAAAACTATGTACATAACTTGCTCTGATATGTAGTTTAAGGACCAGGGGATTTGTATTTGAGGTCTGGGTTCACGTCCACCTGGGTGATTATGGAAAACCATCTAGCCAGTGTTTCTCAGACAGTATTCCAGGAACCCCCTTTTCAGAATCATGAGTTGAGGTCCTTGTTAAAAATAGGCATTTGGGGGGCTGCCAAGGGAGGGACCAACAAGGGTACCTGCATTTTCAATTAGCTCCCTAGGTGACCTTTATGCACAATGCATGCTCAATGTCCCCACCACTGATCTTGACATTTCTGAGCTTCAATGTCTCGATGTGTGAGATGGAGATGGTAATATCACCTGGTTACTGGAGGATGGCGTGGATGAGTCATGTGAAGGTACTTTGCACACTGTAACAGTACTCTGCAGCTGTGATGTATTACCATCCCACGGCATCCCTCTCTAAATGACGCTTTAGGGAAGATAGCACCAGGAGAGCGAGGGAGCGGGGCACTGTGCCTTTCATAGGACCAGGAAAGTTCAATGGAAAAAATGGGACAACAAGCGTGTTTTTTTCTTCTTCTGTCTCTTTCCATCTCCCACCTTCTGTCCTACAGATTCCTCTTCCCGATCTAATCCCGACAGCAGCCATGCCCACCCATGGGAATGTGTTTAGAGCGGACTCCTTGCTCTGTGGTGGGTGGCGATGCATATTGCAACCACCAGCCTGATGCAGATGCACCCTGTTAACCTTTTCAAGCCCATTGTGACATTGAAGTTCCAGAGAACTGTCACAGTCCTGAATGCTGAGTTCTAGGTCCTGGTGGGACCGTTGATTCCCGCCTTACTGTGATGTTTGTTGTTTACCATTCCGCAGAAGCTTCCCAGATGTGTAGGAAACAGCTATACAACATATTTGGACTAGTGCTTTAGTACAGCTGCTGGAGCAGACAGTGCAGGCCCTGAAGGCTTAAATCAGAGACGCTCAGACTGGAGGCGACGTCCCTGGAGGTGGCACTGGGGATCTTCCCCTGAAACACTGCTAGAGCTAAACCTTAGAGGACAGGCTGCCGAGCTGGGCTCAACCACCCATTGTTCCCCTTCCCTCTCGCTCATTCTGCCCCAAGTGCAACTGCTGCTCCAAGAGGGAGGCCTTGTGCTTGGCTGTGAGACAAATTAGCAGGCTGAGCTTTTCTCATGAGGAAAGTGAAAGTCTCAGTGTTCAGCTAATAGAGGTTGTTCTCTGCCCCATTTTATTGGTTCTGCCCCTGGATTGATGTAGTGGGGAGTGCCAGGCCTGAAGGAAGGACAGGTTGGGGTACTCAGGATGGTTCCAAAGTAGACTGTGACCCCTCTTCCGTTCCATTCTTTCCCCTGGTCCCTGGTGGCTGAGCTAATGTCAATTCTATTTCCCTTCCAGATAAATCATGTTTTGCTTCTGCCTTTGAATTGAAGCTTCATTTTACTTATGTATTTATTTATTCATTCATTTATTATTATTATTGGGGTTTTTTTTTTGGTCACTGCAGCCTCTGTTTTAAGCTGATGGTTCCAATGAGAGGAGGGGAGAAGGGAGGTTGCAGGGGTTAGAAGGAAGGCAGGCTGTCTCTTCCATTCTTCCTAAACATCAACTAGAATCAAGTGAGAGTGAGCGACTCAGAAACAGATGCTCAGTAAGTGACTGAGGGGTAGTTGTGGAGACAGGGGTACGGCCTGGGGCAGAGCCCTTGGAAGGAGTAAGGGACATATTGGGGAAGAGGTTTAAAGGCACCATTAGCTGGAAATTTGGCAAAGGAATAAGGAAAATAAGTCTGACTGAACAAGGAGGAATTAGAATCAAAGCCCTGTCTCTGGGCGGGCTCCAGACTGTTGCTGCAGCTAGAACGGCTGAGTGATTCAACACCACTGTTAATTACTTTTTTTCTCTTTTCTTTCCTGTTCCTAACTCCCTTTTCCATCTGCTTCCTTCTCCCACCCTGAATCCCATCTTTTCCCTTTTCTCTTCCACCTCTTCCTCGTCTCCTCTGCTCTCATGCATCCTTTCTCCCCTCCCCCTCTCACCCACCCATCTCCTTCCCCCATGTCCTCACTGTTTACTCCCATCCCCCCACCACCTCCAAGCTCTCTGGTGGATGTGAGTTGACCGTGGTCCTCCAGGACTTCAACGCCGGCCACAGCAGCGAGCTGACCATTCAGGTGGGACAGACGGTGGAGCTGCTGGAGCGGCCAAGTGAGCGGCCGGGCTGGTGTCTGGTGCGCACCACGGAACGGAGTCCCCCCCAGGAGGGCCTGGTCCCCAGCAGCGCCCTGTGCATCTCCCATTCCCGGAGCAGCGTGGAGATGGACTGCTTCTTCCCCTTGGTGAAAGGTAGGGAGAACAGCGGGGCAGGGGGATGTGGAGCAGAAGGCCACGGGGGACGTTAGCGCCCCTCTAACTGAAGAACATTGTGGAACGAACCTGTCTCATGAGCCCCTTTTGACCTTGTGCGATTTCTCTGGGACCTGCTTTGAAGAGAGTGGGTTGGGAACTAAAGGAGAAAGAGCTTCATCTAGAAAATGAAGATTGAATTTGATGACCTCTAAGATCTCTTCCAGCTCTCCCACTGTGCCAGGTTATGTTTAGAAAAGTCCTCTTCTACCTGTGGCCAAAAGCCTAGAGTCCTCCTGTCTCATGGACCCACTCTCCCCCTCCCCATCTCCCTGGAGCTCACTGACCCCCAAGCCCCCACCCAAGTGCTCGTGCCGACACAGAGGCACCAAGCAAACCCAGGGAATGAGTTGAGTTTGACCCTCCCTCAGCCCTGCCAGTGTCTGAGACACCCATTGAGGTGCCTCTGATGGATAAGTTAGTGGAGACTTGGCTTCTGTATTATATAGCTCTATGTGCCTTCCACATACTTATTTATTCACTTTTCTCACACCAGGGGAATGAATGACTATTACAGTGATTCTCAAAGTTGGGGGTACGGGGGGGGGGTTGTCTCTAGATTGGCAGCCTCAGCATCCGCTGGGGACTTGTTAGAAATGCAGGTTCAGATCCCACTCCAGACCTACTGGGTCAGAAACACTGGGGTAGGGCCGTGCAGTCTGTGTTTTCACAAGCCCTTCAAGGGACTCTGATACACACTCAAGTATGAGAACCACCCGACTTCAGAAGTCGAGGCTGGCAGGGTCCTTGAAGTCACTCACCTTACACTGAGGAAACTGAGACCCAGAAAGCAACTTAGTCCTGAGCTTCTTTTGGTAACTGGTCAGTTAATCTGCATCAGAGGCTCCTTCTGTGCAGACCCGTGCTAGGGATTTATGCGATCGGAAGAGGAAAGGGACCTGGTTCTGTCAGGAGGCAGGGACGATGGTCACCATGGAGACCTGCGGCAGGTTTCCTGGTAGATACTACAGGCTAATAACGTTTAAATGTTCCCGTTTCTGGAATTCCATCTGGTCCCTCTCCAAAGCCTGACTTCCTCCTTTCCTCCACCAGATGGCGAGAGCAGGTGGCATTATTAGTGCTGCCTGGCCTTTCAGCTGGCCTCCCTGCGTTGTTTCCATCCTGAGAAAAATGCGACCAAAACCTGATTCTCCTCCTTCTCCACACACACACACACACACACACACACACACACACACACACACACACACACACCTGTGCTCCCCTCCCCCAGTTGAGCCCTCACTGATTTCTCCCGTTTCTCTGAGGACTAAGGAGGGATTGTGTCAGGAAGCTGTGTGGAATTTGAAATTGCCAATGCAGCTCCTGATCCTTGGAAGTAGCCAGTAAAGAAACTCATGAAACCTGGGAAGTGAAAATCAGGGAAACAGGAAGTATGGTTCTGTTTGAAGTCTAAACAAGAGGGAAACAGAGGTGCAAATTGGTTAGAATTGTTAGAGTGAAATGAGATAATATATACAAAACACTTACCCTGTTTCCCCAAAAAAAAACACTTAGCCGGACCATCAGCTCTAATGCATCTTTTGGAGCAAACATTAATATAAGACCCAGTCTTATTTTATTATAATATAAGACTGGGTCTTATATAATACTGGGTCTTATATAAATGTTTGCTCCAAAAGACGCATTAGACCCGATGGTCCAACTAGGTCTTATTTTCAGGGAAACACGGTAGAATAGTGCCCGGCACTCAATACATTTAGTTGTCATGATAAGTTATGGTTATAATATCATTTGTCATAGATTATTCAGCAAAATAACTACACAATCCCACAAGTCCTGTCTAGAGACCCCATCTGCAGAGGCAAAACCAAGGACAGCAGTTCATTGGCTGGGAAAGGCTAATTCGTCATAGACGTCCAAGTACCGTTTGGTCCATCAGGAAGGACATAGCTTCAGGAGAAGACCTGACACTTCTTGACCTAGGCCTGGCCTTGCTGGCTGGGTAAAATATGCATCCCCTCCCTCGCCCGACCCAGCTGGGGCGCCCCTGTGTGCAGCTTGGCAGGCGCAAAGCTAAAGGGGAGAAACAGAGTGGATCTGTGATCCAGAGGCGGGAGGTGGAGACATTGGGGTAAGAACGGGTGGGGGAGGGGAGCGGGGAGGGCGGGTAGTGGAGAGTTAACTGAAAATGGGAGCTAAGGAGGAGGGATGGAAAATAGAGTCTTGAGGGAAAGCGAGGAAGGAAGCTGTCCCAGAACTTCCCAGCTAACTCTGCCACCACCATGGCTTCTTACAGCAGCACCGCCCACCCACACCCCTTCCAGTGCCTGTCTCCTCGCTCCTTGGCTTTTTTCGTGTGCAAGTTGGTTCTTCTCTCTGCAAGGATAGGCCAGTTAGGCTGGGCCTTCAAATGGCAACCTGTGAGTGTTCACTACTCTCTCACCTGTGTGGGCTTAGAATACGCAGGTGCCTGACTGCCAGCAACTCCTGATGGCCCCCACAGCGCCTCCTCTGACTGTATGTGTGCTCGTGCATCTGTCCCAACTTGGAAAACCCCCTCCCTCTCTCTCCAGGGCCTGCCCTGAGTGTTGGTCTCTTCGAGGAAATTCAGTAAACTCTTCCTTCTCCCATTCCAGGCGGCTGCCTGCTGGCCACGGCCTTTGCTTCCCTCCGCATTGGCGTGTATCCAGCAGACACTCCACCTTATAAGTGATGCACGACTGGGTTGAGAATGAAATGTTCTGGAGGAGCAGAGTAGGACAGTGCAGCCTCAGCCAGTGTCACTGGAGGTCAGAGTCTATTGTTGTCTCAGTCATGGAAGGAACTAGTCCTCTTCAGCTTTGCAGAGTCTGTGCTACAGGCTGTGAGAAGCAGGGCAGAATCTGGATGATGTGCTAATGGCCAGATAAGGGCTCAGCCACAACTGTCAGCCCCACACGTTAGCACCAAGGAGAGAATGTGGGCAACTCCTAGACCTGCCTTCTCAACCCTGGCTTTGTAGAATCACCTGGAAGCTTTACCAAATGACAGTACCCGGGCCCCACCTCGAACAACTGGAATCAGAATGTTCTGGCTGGGGCCAGTGTGTTTTAAATGCTCCTCTGGTGAATCTAAGGTCCCGTCAGGGTTGAGAACCACAGTACCAGCCCAGTTTCCTCTTTTTCAGGGGCACTTTCAGGCCCAGGAAAGTAAGGTGACTTCTCTGAACCCACAGGGAGCATTGGTGGCAGAGCCAAGGATCCCACCTCTTGTCCAGTGCTCTGCACCACACACTCTGCCTGTGGGGACAGCCTCAGGTCTTTCCCTCTTGTGCCTTTTCTCCTGATATATCCATGGCAGGACTGATGATGAGGCTGTGTGATACAGGGGGGCACCTGCCACCCTGACATCAAAGGGCTTCTCTCTGGGGTTGGACCCTCTGGGACCTAGTCCCCTAGGCTTTTTAATCCCCTCTCACTTTCTCAGCACCAAGTGGTGAAGGGCAGTGCCTTTCAAGGGACAGAGACTTTGCAGTGGTGGTTTTCAACTCTGGATGCATCTTAGAACCACCTGGAGGAGACTTTTGAAAATACTGATGCCACACACACATCCAGGCCAATTAGTTCAGAGCAGCTGAGCCTGGGTATAAGTATCTTTTAAGTTCCTTGATAATTTACATGTTCCATGAGGGTTGAGAGTTACTTCTCCGAGTGTCAGGCTTAGGAGATACTTAAGATGTATGGGAACGGGCTAGTGTGCAGGTTCTATAAAGAATTCCTACAACTCAACAACAAAGAGAACAAGCAACTCGATTAAAAATGAGCAAAGGACTTGAATAGGCATTTCTCCAAAGAAGATATACCAATGGCCAATAAGCACATGAAAAGATGCTCAACATCACTAGTCATCAGGGAATGCAAATCAAAACCACAATGGGACACCACATTATACCTATTAAGATGGCTATTTTTAGAGAGAGAGAGAGGATAACAGGTGTTGGTGAGGATGTGGAGAAATAGGAACCTTTATGCACTGACCATATGACTCAGTAATTTGATTTCTAGGTATATACCCAAAAGAATTGAAAGCAGGGACTCAAAAAGGTATTTGTACACCCATATTCACAGGGCATTATTCACAATAGTCGCAAGGTGAGTGTCCATCAATGGATGCATGGGTAAACAAAATGTGGTCTATACCTATAGTGGAATATTATTCAGTCTTAAAGGAATATCTGACACATGCTACAACACAAATGAGCTGTGAAGACATTATGTTAAATAAAATAAACCAG